>NC_057851.1:11208444-11518558 GCF_015237465.2 Chelonia mydas | reverse complement strand
CTCTGCAGGAAAGTGTGTAATCAGACTTAGTTTGCAGATAGTCTAGAGTAAGGCGGGGTATGTTTGCCTCTTTTGTAGGGAGCAGCCTGTTTTTTCTCTCTCTGTTTTGGGGGTTTTATGTGTTTATTTTTCTGAATTCTAAGAAATAAAGAAATGTTACATTGCAACTTTCCAGCAAGAGTATTTTATGTTTTTATGTAACTTCTCTGTGTGTATACTATGCACATTACAGTTAGTAACCCTATATCGGTAAATTTGTAGTTGATTCAACCATCTTATTAGCTCCCAGTATGACAGTGTGGCCAAAAGAGCTAATGTGATTCTGAGATGCATAAATATGGGAATCTTGAGTAGTAGAGAATTTTATTTTACCATCTGTATTTGGCACTGGTATTACTGCTGCTGGAATACTGTGTCCAGTTCTGGTGGCCCCAGTTCAAGAAGGATGTTGATAAATTGGAGATGGTTCAGAGAGGAGCCACAAGAACAATTAAAGGATTAGAAAACATGCCTTATAATGACAGACTCAAAGAGCTCAATCTATTTAGCTAAACAAAGAGAAGATTAAGGGGTGACTTGTTTACTCTATAAGCTTCTTCATGGTGTAGCCCATAAGGCCAGTTTGCTAGCTTGCTATATTGCACAATGTGTTTTTTCATTGGTTTGATTTATTATATTATTATTTTCTTGGGTTTTGTTTATGCTGAATTCCAGTATATGTTACTCATAATAGTTGGCTGTAACGCAAGGAACCTACAGGCCAGTATCCTGTATGATGAGCTAGAACAAATTAGCGTAAGTGTTTGTAACCTTTGGCATAGATAAATGGCCTACTGGTAACCCCTTTTTACTTTGGAGAATTGAATGGGGAGCCGAACTGAGAATTGAATGTGTTTACCATAAGTCTGGAACAGACCAGTAACCGCAGGGTACACTGCAGAACACGGAAGTCATGATTTAGGCCAAAGGCAACACTTTCAGGGATGAGATAATCAATACTAATATATGTGATAATATGTTAACCTATAGAGTAAGTGTACCTGAAGATTTATCTGGGTGATGAAATAAAGTTTGGGCATGGCAGGTTGGGTCCTTATTAAGGCAATGTCATGACCCTATGAGAGGGCAAACAACCATGCAAGAGAGTTGCTCTTTCCTATCTTCTATCAAGCTATCAGCTCAGCTTTGCAATATAGTTTAGTTGCTCAACACACGAACCCGATCCCTATCAACTTGGGAAGCCTGAACCATCGAATTCATTGGGCATGCCAGAGACAAGGCTGGTCCTCTGTCTCCCACTACCAGGTCTTCAGGAAAGGGTATGAGTATGCTAATTTAAGTAGTCTTTTAGAATAGAGATGTTACCACCAGGGGCCATAGAATTGTATTACTTCTTTGTGACTCTGTGTTTTATATCTTTTATTATTCTTTCATTCATTTGAATAAAGATCTTAACATTTTGGTATTGTCCTCAGTATAAGCGTTCATTGCACACAAGCTGAGGGTCCAGTCACGATGTTGAACTCTCTGAGTTTTCTAACCCTGTAGCCTGAATTGGGACAAGAACCTAAATATCTTCTGGTCAGATCATTGGCGAGCCATAATAAACTAGCCCATAAATTCAGGTCAACAATGGGGAACAAATATTTAATGATGGGCTCTTCCATCTAGCAGAGAAAAGTATAACGCGATCCAACGATTGGAAATTGAAGCTAGACAAATTCAGGCTGGAAATAGGCATAAATTCTGTGAAATAAATTAACCATTGAAACAATTTACCAAATGTCATAGTGGATTCTCCATCACTGACAACTTTTAAATCAAGAATGGATGTTTTTTCTAAAAAATATGCTTTAGGAATGGGGTAAGTTCTATGTCCTGTGTGATACAGGACGCCAGACTAGATTATCACAATTGTCACTTCTGGCCTTGGAATCTATGAATGTATATCAAAATGAGTATCTATTTGGTTGACTGTTGATAAAATTGTTCCCTCTGAATTGATTGATCATGCCACACACAACTGAAAAGATAAGGTCTTAATTTACTCCAGTCTAAATCCAGATGAATTCCACTGAAATCAGTGGAAATGATCCTGATTTACACCACTTGCTGCAAGCAGAAGGTGGTCCCATCCGTAGATATTAAAAGTGACTTTGTGTTTTCTCATTGGTCAAATGATGGCCAGCAGGCCTTAGCGATTTCTCACTGTGGGTGATGATCAGTTTGAATCTTCTTGCAAACACTCTAAGCCTAGAATGTTAACTCTTAAACTGGCACTGAGGAGGGGAAAAAGTATAGCAACGTTTTGTCAACTCTCAGTAACCAGAGTCTAGACACTGGAATGTACAAATACAACTTACCAAGTAAAATAATGACGCATTGTATGTGGGTTATTGATCACACCTAGAGCTGTTTGAAAATTGCAAAATCAGCTTTCACTATCATTCATTCAAATTCTGAGCAGCTGTTGAATTCAAAAAAGTTCAATAAACATTCTCATGAAGAGAATTTTGTTTGCATGAGTGTTTGGGCCATGGATGGATGTATAACCATTTTCTTACCCAAACAAGAATGTGCATATGTGAACAAGAATATTCACAACCAGCTATATCATTAGTCATTATTCAAGTGTTTAAAAATTTGGCATCCAGTCAAGAAGCCAAGCACTGGAAAAAAGAGAAAGGATTGACTTGATGTTATAGCTCTGGGCTGATATGTTGCAAAGCTGTGTTCAGTTCCTGCCTAAACCATGGACTCCTTGTGCAACCTTGGCCAGGTCATTTTGTCTCTCTCTGCCCTAGTTCTTCATCTGTAAAATAAGGGTAATGATACAGTACTTGCTTTCTCCCACCCTTTTATCATATTGGTTTCTATTATGATCTCCTTCAGGTAGGTGCCATCACTTACTCTGATTATGCGGTGTCTATCACAATGAAGTCCTGATCTCAGCTGGGACTTTAGGTGCTGCAGCAATAAGAATAACAATACCATGTTACTTAGGTGACCTATCATATATTGAATGCTTTTCTAAAATATATGCCTGTGTTCTGAAGGATGTCCAACTAGATTATCACAATGGTGTCTTCTGGAATCTATATAACATAAGCAAATGGTCAATGGCCAGATTCAACAGTTTCCAAACATCTCCTAAGTTGACATTTTTTGCACAATTTTTTCATAGATTCTCATAGATTTTAAGGCCTGAAAGGACCACTATGATCATCTAGTCTGATCTCCTATATAATATAGACCACAGAACCGCCACAAAATAATACCTAGAGCAGATCTCTTAGAAAAACATCCAACCTTGATTTAAAAATGCTCAGTAATGGAAAATCCATCATGACACTTGATAAATTGTTCCAATGGTTAATTTCTCTCAATTAGAAATTTATACTTTGTTACCAGTCTGATTTGTCTAGCTTCAACTTTAAAACATTGGATCATGTTGTATTATTGAAGAGCCCATTATGACATATTTGTTCCCCATATAGGTACTTATAGACTGTAATCAAGTCATCCAATAACCTTTTTGTGAAACTAAATAGATTGAGTTCCTTGGGTTTGTCACTATAAGGTGTGTTTTCTAATCCTTTAATCATTCTTGTGGCTCTTCTCTGAACCCTTTCCAATTTATCAACATCCTTCTTGAATTGTGGGCACCAGAACTGGACACAGTATTCCAGCAGCAGTCACACCAGTTTCAAATACAGATGGTAAAATAAAACTGTCTGCTCCTACTCAAGGTTTCCCTGTTTATGCATCCCAGGAACATATTTGCTGATTATTCCATGATTATCTATCCCCAATGTTTAAATATTTAGTAAATTTGTAATAATAAACATTTTTTGCAAATGATTCATGACTAGAAACAACACTGAAGTTCATTAGATAATTTATATGCAACGACCCAGCCAGTTCTAAATATACCTTGTCATATGGCAAGCACTTTGTTAGTTAATGTGGAAATCCATATTACTAATTTTTCCCTTAATAAGGCAGATAGTGCCACATGGTTCAAAATATACTAAAAATAGTATAGGACCAAATCATCAGCAGATGTAATAGTCATTGCTCTATTAAAGCTAAGGGTGCTGAGCTGCTTTCCACCAGCAAAGGATCTGTATCACATGGTATAATAAAGTTTAACTCTCCCATTCTGAGATTCATGGAAGAAGTCAGGCAGTGCCAGAAACGATTAACTGTAGTTGGTTGTCTGTTTGATCATCTTTGTACCTCAATTATAACTGCAGAGTCAAGTCTAACAATAGGCTCTCTAATTTCTTTATTGGCGTGCAAAGTTTGCACAGTAAATATTCTCTCACATTGCATTTTTTCCCTTCTTCCAATAAACTCTCAAAGCAAACGTTCAGAAATAAACAGAAATTGAATGGACGGTTATTATCCAAACCATGTTAATTCCGCTCCCGGCTCACTTTATACGGCACAAAATGCGTGTCTTATGATGCCTGGTGAAGTGTGGAAACCCATCACTGAAATGAGTCTGAGCCACGTATTTCAGAGACCAAGTTAGTTTGCAAACTGAACTTCCCTACGGCTTAAGGGTGTCCAGATGCGGTGCTCCCATTTCATCCCTTATAGCAGCCCCGAGTCTTAAAGCTCATGGGGAAAACTCCCATTGACTTAAGTGGGGCTAGGATTTCACTCCAGATCTAGATCTGATCTCCCCAAAGCTTGGGTGGGGCAGAGGGAACTTTGGATCCAGCGTTCTGGGTTTGAGACCATTTGTAATGAAATTAGAATGATGTATAAGAATAGCCACTCAAAGATGGGGCTGGCACAATCCCAGGCATCCATCTGTGGGCTCCATGGAGAGATTCCAATTGATTTCAAGGGGCTTTGGGTCCGGCTCTGTTCACAAATCCCCAGTCTGCACAGGTAAATTTGAAACACACAATTATGTTTGTACCCTTTTTTAAAGATCTCCCCCCTGACATAGTTTAGGGTGCATTTCTGCAGCTGTCTCTCAGTCATAGCATTATCAATTCAGATTATTCCCTAATCACATTGGTGGCTTGTTCCAATCACAGTTAACAGAGAAATGCATTTGCAGATAAATACAGACATGCCAAATATTTTGGAATCTGTTAATGAATAACAACACAACATTGTATGTTTCTCTCTTGAACACAGGCTAGTAAACTCAACCTCAAGTTTCTTGAGAGTGTAATGACTTTATTTCCTCCATTAAAAAAAGTGTGTGTTTTGGAGGGGTGCGGAAGAGGGTAGTTCTGATTGTGGGTGGTATGTTTTTGGTTTTGTTTCGTTTTCCTTATGTTTCCTGAACATCTTGATCTGACAACAATCCACTGCTATTTGACATGCTGCATCAGTGACTATTTCAGGCAGTTGTGAAACAGAGGAGCAAAGTCAAGGAAATTCAAAAAGACATTATTTCTATTTTTTATGTCATGTCTTGAAAAAGATGGGAGGGGGGAATCAAACAAGCAGAAGAAGATTCTTTAGTGAGTAGTGTTCTGTAGAGATGCCTTTATTTATCATTTGTTATTATGTATTTAGAAATATCTCAGAAGCACCTGATGGACCCCAATCAGGATTGTGAGTCAGTCTTACTAGCTGAATCCAGTTATTTCATACTACCTAAATAATCAGACACTCAGGACAATTGAAGCCTCATTAGGCATCCCCACCTTGGGACAATTTGTCATGGGGCTCAGATTGTTTCCTAGTGCTCCCCTATCTGTTTGCCTGGATCCACCTTTTATATCTTTGTCTTGTACTTTTAAGTTCTTTAGGACAGGGTCTGTCTTTTTGACTGTGTTTGTACAAAGCCTAGCAGAATGGAGTCCTGATTCTTTATTGGGGATCCTAGGTGCTACCACACTACAACAGTAATAGTAGTCAGGCCAGACTGTAAGTGGGGGTAAATCAATTAATGATTTCTGGCATCGATTCCCTTCACCCACACACACACACACAACACCTTCAGTTTGTGAACAGTGCTGGCAAATTTGTAAATTTTGTCCTGTTTTTTATGATCAGCTCAATTCAGAACATGCCACTGGTTCTGGGGGATGTTCATGGTGGCACAGTGTACACTAGGCCTGGGCAATATTTTGCAGCCAAAACTTTTTTTTAGCAAAAAAATGCAGATTTGGTGACACCGAAATGTTTTGCAAATTCACGTTAGTTTTGCTGACGTATTTCAGTTGAAATGTTTTGTTTTGACATTTTCTACATGAAAAGCTTTGATTTTTCAGTTTACTTCAGTTTCAAATTTTTTGGTTATTTAAAATAAATGATCAAAAACATTTTAAAATAGCCAAAATCAAAATGAAATGTTTTGATTTCATCAAAATGATATATGTGGTTTGACTCAAAATGACTTTTCAACTTTTCTATTTGCCAAAAATTGCATACAAAAAACTGCTTTCGTTTCAACCCAAAGCTATCTATCTATCTATCGGCATTGTCAGTAAACCAACAAATCCATTATTCATATAACTTTCTTGCACACCAATGTCATGCCAACCTTTCAGGAGCTAAGAAAACTATTGGCCTTTCTGCATGAATTTTGGGGTCTCCAAGGACATTTGCTCTTGGCTTCAATTCTCTTGGCTTTACAATCATTGTATTGCACTTTGAGTCACCTGCTTGAATAAACCCCAAAACTCTAAGTGAAACTCCATCGAAACCACAGAGTCTTATGAGGTTCCAGGTCAAAACCATAGGTTTCAATATCACGAATTTACCACAAGTTTGCTCGAAACTGGGTCCAAGGTAGCTCCAAATAGTCATGAATATTTTGGTGAATCTTGCCAATATTCCAACTTTGTCACAGAAACCAAGTTTTATTTTTCACCCGGGCTCTAATGTGAAAATATATGCAGCTCTAGAAAACATAGGGGAAAGTGGCATAATTGAGGCCAGAAACCATGATGACATTCAAAAACTTGGCATAGGAGTTGGAGAGAGAGAGAGAGGGTGAATTGATCATGAGTAATGCAATGTGGAGCACCTCTCCCTGCCCTTTCAGAGGCTGATTACATGATCAGTCTGATGTGCAAAATTCCTTGTCTCTTTCAGCAGCAAGATTTTGGCAGACTGAATCAACCCCTTGGTACAACAAGGTCAATATCTTGCCTTCTGCAGCAGCCAACCCTATTCTGGACTAGGGAGCTAGTCATATACATACTATAAGTAGAAGTGGTATTGAACATAGATAGTGTGGTTCTGGGGGCTGTGGAGAACAACGAAGAAGATGTCATTCATGCCACAAGGAATTAAAACGTTAAAAGGTTTGATCCTCTACAGTAGAAGTTTTACCCGAGTAGACACTTCAGGTTGTCTTAAATTCTATACGGTGGGCCAATTGAGAGGTGATGTTTAAACTAGTGGAAAATACACTCCCTTAGACCTACTTCCAACCACCTGGAAAAGTGTGTATGTCTGTTATTACATCCTTCCTGCACCAATGTCAGTGCACAGGGCAGACACTGGTCTCTTCCATTCCTCTCTGTCATTTGCTGCTGCTTTCGTTTGCTCTATAGCATTGAGATTAAGTAAGAACCCTTAGGAGACAGGACAGAATAAAGCTTCTCTTGGGTGTCACTGTGTTCTCAGAGCAGTTGGTTTCCATTTGACTGCTTCATGTGGGTGCTTGTTTTGGCAACCGGAGTACATGCCCCAAATCTGTCCCATGCTTCCCTTCTGATTCTGGTGGAAATGAGCTGCTGGTTGATGATCTCTCAGATCTCTTTGCTGGTGAGAGAGTTTTTCCAACGAATGCCCAGAATCTTTCATAGGCACTTCATTGTAGAAGGCATCCAGTTTTCTCTCCAATGTTTTAGCAGCTCTCTAGCTATTGTAGCAATATGGGGGTTAGGCTACATGTGGTCCCTCCTAATCCTGTAGTTCTGTGACTCTATTTTAGCACCAAGATTATATATGACTTGAAAAGTAGGACAACTTCAGACATCTTTTTATATCCTTCGGTTAGTTACTTCGCTTACTGTATTTGGCTCAGCTTGACCCAAAGCTCACGAACGCTAATGGGAATCTTTCTTTTGAC
This sequence comes from Chelonia mydas, assembly GCF_015237465.2. Taxonomy (NCBI): domain Eukaryota; kingdom Metazoa; phylum Chordata; order Testudines; family Cheloniidae; genus Chelonia; species Chelonia mydas. Next base: position 11,510,502 of record NC_057851.1, on the reverse strand, counting down.
ATCCCTGGACTGCAGACCAGGACCCCATAGTGAGTTACAGCAAATTAGACTCAGTGGGTGAAATTCACAGATGATGTGAAAGGATCACGTGAGTTACACAGCAGTAAATGAGCAAGAGGCTGAGTGATTCTAAGTCTAAGGAGAGCAAAGAGAACGTAAGTGATGTCACATACATTGTGAAGAGCCAAAATAAAGTATAATTTGCCCTCACCTCTGAATTTTATCCAATGATTCTCATTTACACTGGTAAAAATTCAGAATAACTCCACTAAAGCCAATGGAATTATTCTGGATTTAACATGGATCTAGTTAAAAGCAGAGCAGGCATTTATTATTATTATTTTATTATAAGCACTGGCAATATAACATTTATAATAACTACTTGGGATACGACCAAAAGCTCTCCCACGTGCACAAAATGTGTTCGAAGAAGGAATTGAAAGAAAAGCTAAACTAAAATCCGTATATAAAATCCAAGTATAACAATTAAGTTGCATAGTAGATCAAAAATAATCTTAAATCTACTTTTATATTTATAAATGATCTATAAACATGCACACGTGTACGGATACACATTGCAACATATTTGCATACCTGTATATATTTATAATGTATAACTTCAAAAATGGCCCAATCGATTTTTTTTTATGTTAAATAAAAAACCCCAACACAACCCTCACTCACAGCCTCAGTTCCAGCCCGAAGCTCATTTTTACAGCAGAAAATAACGGTGTATAATGAAAATGCTGACACCACCTTAACTATAGAGGGGCTAGCAGGCAGTGCTCTAATAAATAATGTGGGGAAAATTTTACACTTCAAGGCAATTACATGTTCAGCCATCTTTAGGATATCTGGGCCATGAAGGGTGGGGATTAGGTGTCTTTGACAAGTGTAACAAACTCATGACTGCTAGAAGGCAGGGAATGAATTACAAGGGCTGAGTGAAAGTTTCATAACCACCTAGCATAGGTAAAAATATTATGTTTATTTTGGGGCTGGGTAAGGCATAGATGAATAGGGGGCATGGACTCCAGATTGTATTTACATTGCTCTCCACATAACTCCCCAAATGGTAAAAGGTAGTTAGATACATTGTCCCAAATAAATTGCCATCCGCACGTGCATGGGAGTGAGAATTTATTTTCATTCTTCACACCAAGTAAACATGGCTTTAGTGGACAGTGGAAATACAGTTCACGCTCACAAAAGAGAGGCCTGTATTTTCATATGCTCTAATGATGACTAAGGGCCCAATTATTTAGAAGTATTCCAGTTCCTAATTCCCATTGATTTCAATGTGAGTTAGGTAACTAAATGGCTTTAAAGTCTATCCCTAAAGCTCCAATTTTTCACTGATACATCTATTTTCCCCATCCACCCTCTTTATCTGTCTTGTCTGTTTAGACTGTAGGGTCTTGAGGGCAGGGACTGTCCCTCACTATGTGTTTCTACCGTGTCTAGCGGAATGGGGTCCTGGTCACGTTTGGGGAAACTGGGTACACTAATAATAATAAAATAACCTTTGCAGAGCCATGGGGCCCATTTGTGTGGCTCTCACTGCAGGACCAGGTGTAGAGAATGGCTGAGAAAGAATTGCATGCTAGACATGCAGGAAGGAGGAAGAGGGACGGGCTTCTTCCAGAGCCCCCTCCTCTGAACTTTGTTTTAAGGGAGAAATTTGCAGACGAGAGTCCTAATGGACAGGCACCCTTTCAGTTCTTGGGTATCGTGTTGTACCCAGCCCATGATAACTGGTGTTTTACCATTTATAGGCTCTTTGGTGACATATAGGAAATGAGTTCAAACATCTCAGCCTCATTCCTAGATGAAAGAAATCCACATCCCATAATGATGACCCTCATGAGGTGCTAGTTGGTAACGTTGCTGTTGGTAGTGTCTGTAGGGAGGCCAACAAATGAAGAGGTATGGAAACTGACCAAACATTTCACTCACAGAGGTTCCCTCCAGGTCAAGATTGAGGCAGATGCCAGGGGTGAGATGGGGGTAGCTCAGGTTGGCACTTGTTGGGACAGTTCCTATCTAACCTCTCAGTCTTAGGTGTTTCCAAAGTGCCTACCCCTAGGGTGTCTAAGCCCCTGTTTAGTGGTTAGAAAGATAACTTCATTTTTCAGGACTGTCAATCTGGCACCTTTCCCAAAAAAGAAAGAGTTTGTGTGTGTCCCTTTTGCACCCCACCAACTCCCCTTCCCAAGAACCAAAGCCGAAATAACCCCCATCTCAAGCAAAACCATGTCCTGTCTTGGGTTATTAACAAACCTGTTAAAGAACATCTCTGCCCCTTTACCCAAGCATTCCTAGGACTTTGCTTGCCTTCTTCTGGAATGTCACTTCTAATATATGCAAATGCTTGTGGCTGGGCAGAACACTAAGTCATAGATATCTAGCTAATTTTTTTTCTCTGTTTCAAATTCCATCATCTTATTTATTATTTATATCAGTCATGGCTACAAGAAATACAGTAGATTATGGGGAGCAAAAAAAAACTTCTTGGCTCATAAATTTGCTTGCCATTGTCCCAGAAAATTAGATTTGTGCTTTACAATATAGTGTTGGCAAAAATCCTACAATTGACAGGAAATAGACCAGATGATTTAATACAATACAAAAGAGGTGAAATTCTGGACCGCTGACATCAATGGGAGTTTTGCCATTGGCGTCAATGGGGCCAGGATTTCATCCAAGGACTATCTTTAATTCCTATGATACTATGACAATCCCATTGCCAGTCAAATTACTCCAGTCCCATTTTTTTCAACTGAATAAAATAAGTGAAAATCTTTCATCCCAATATTTTGGCTGCTAGAATGCCCTATTATGAACATTCAATTAATTTAAAAAGTCTGCATGTCTACATAGCTAGACATAGAGCTTTTCAGTGGCAGGTAATGGCATGATTGTTTAAGACACTTAAAATAACGTGACACCAATTTATTACCATTAGAACTAAAGCCTTTGGAAAAGACCCTAAGCATTTTGCTAACGTTGATATGTCAATCCTCTATTTGAAGGATGGCACGTCTGAATCCCACCACAGCCTTAATTAACAGAGAATAATTAGCATCATTTTCCCAGCTGTGAATTTGAGATTTTTTTTTCCAACGGAATCCATTGATTGATAATTAAGGAGGAGTTAGTTGTAATAAAACTCCCAGTATTGCAATTTCTAATTGGCCTTTAAGGACATTTTACAGTTACAGTTACTTTGTTCCAGGCGTTTTCTGCCTTTTGAACAGCTTTAATAAGGAATTCTTTCTCAAAACAGTTAAAGTGATGTAGCTGAGAAGGGAAAGCCATGGTAATGATGCATATATGAATGAACGGCAGCATACAATCTAGTACATTTGGTTTGGTTGGGTATTAATTGGTGCTGGGTGAACATAAAAAGTTGTGAGGCTTGATGTGAATAACCCAAGAATTTGGATGCTTATCCAAGCTTTTGAGTCTGCCAATAAAACCCAGATCCTGCCAAGATTTACACATGTGCTTAACTTAACTCACTGTTAAAAGAAAAGGAGTACTTGTGGCACCTTAGAGACTAACAAATTTATTTGCACATAAGCTTTCGTGAGCTACAGCTCACTTCATCGGATGCATTCAGTGGAAAATACAGTGGGGAGATTTATATACATAGAGAACATGAAACAATGGGTGTTACCATACACACTGTAACGAGAGTGATAAGGTAAGGTGAGCTATTACCAGCGGGAGAGCGGGAGGGAAAAAAACTTTTGTAGTAATAATCAAGGTGGGCCATTTCCAGCAGTTGACAAGAATGTGTGAGGAACAGTGCAGGGGAGATGGAGGGGGGGAAATAAACATGGGGAAATAGTTTTACTTTGTGTAATGACCCATCCACTCCCAGTCTCTATTCAAGCCTAAGTTAATTGTATCCAGTTTGCAAATTAATTCCAATTCAGCAGTGTCTCGTTGGAGTCTATTTCTGAAGTTTTTTTGTTGAAGAATTGCCACTTTTAGGTCTGTAATCGAGTGACCAGAGAGACTGAAGTGTTCTCCAACTGGTTTTTGAATGTTATAATCCTTGACATCTGATTTGTGTCCCTTGATTCTTTTACATAGAGACTGTCCAGTTTGGCCAATGTACATGGCAGAGGGGCATTGCTGGCACATGATGGCATATATCACATTGGTAGATGTGCAGGTGAACAAGCCTCTGATAGTGTGGCTGATGTGATTATGCCCTATGATGGTGTCCCCTGAATAGATATGTGGACAAAGTTGGCAACGGGCTTTGTTGCAAGCATAGGTTCCTGGGTTAGTGGTTCTGTTGTGTGGCGTGTGGTTGCTAGTGAGTATTTGCTTCAGGTTGGGGGGCTGTCTGTAAGGAAGGACTGGCCTGTCTCCCAAGATCTGTGAGAGTGATGGGATAGGTTGTAGATCCTTGATGATGCGTTGGAGATGTTTTAGTTGGGGGCTGAAGGTGACAGCTAGTGGCGTTCTGTTATTGTCTTTGTTGGGCCCGTCCTGTAGTAGGTGACTTCTGGGTACTCTTCTGGCTCTGTCAATCTGTTTCTTCACTTCAGCAGGTGGGTATTGTAGTTGTAAGAATGCTTGATAGAGATCTTGTAGGTGTTTGTCTCTGTCTGAGGGGTTGGAATAAATGCGGTTGTATCGTAGAGCTTGGCTGTAGAAGATGGATCGTGTGGTGTGGTCTGGATGAAAGCCGGCGGCAAGTAGGTAGGCATAACGGTCAGTAGTTTTTCGGTATAGGGTGGTGTTTATGTGAACATTGCTTATTAGCACCATAGTGTCCAGGAAGTGGATCTCTTGTGTCGACTGGTCCAGGCTGAGATGGATGGTGGGATGGAAATTGTTGAAATCCTGGTAGAATTCCTCAAGGGCTTCTTTTCCATGGGTCCAGATGATGAAGATGTCATCAATATAGCGCAAGTAGAGTAGGGGCATTAGGGGACGAGAGCTGAGGAAGGGTTGTTCTAAGTCTGCCATAAAAATGTTGGCATACTGTGGGGCCATGCGGGTACCCATAGCAGTGCCGCTGATTTGAAGGTAAACATTGTCCCCAAATGTGAAATAATTATGGGTGAGGACAAAGTCACAAAGTTCAGCCACCAGGTTTGCCGTGACATTATCGGGGATACTGTTCCTGACGGCTTGTAGTCCATCTTTGGGTATGTGTACACTATGAAAATTAGGTCGAATTTATAGAAGTCGGTTTTGTAGAAAGCGTTTTTATACAGTTGATTGTGTGTGTCGCCACACAAATGCTCTAAGTGCATGTAGTTGGTGGAGTGTGTCCACAGTACTGAGGCAAGCATCGACTTCCAGAGTCTTGCACTGTGGGTGGCTATCCCACAGTTCCCGCAGTCTCCGCCGCCCATTTGAATTCTGGGTAGAAATCCCAGTGCCTGATGGGGCTAAAACATTGTTGCGGGTGGTTCTGGGTACATATCATCAGGCCCCCGTTCCCTCCCTCCCTCCGTGAAAGCAAGGGCAGACAATCGTTTTGTGCCTTTTTTCTTGAGTTACTTGTGCAGACGCCATACCACGGCAAGCATGGAGCCCGCTCAGCAAACCGTCACCGTATGTCTCTTGGGTGTTGGCAGACGTGGTACTGCATTGCTACACAGCAGCAGTTTATTGCCTTTTGGCAGCAGACAGTGCAGTATAACTGGTAGCCATCGTCGATGTAGTCCTGGGCGCTCTTTTAACCAGGAGCCTGGGCAAACATGGAGTGACTCAGCCACGTCATTTCCCTTGTTTCGTCTCTTGGCGATTCAGTCCCACACTGTCTTTTAATCTGCAGTTAGCAGAAGATTATGGCCAGTAGTCATACTGCACCGTCTTCTGCCGAGCACCCAGGAGATGACGATGGCTAGCAGTCGTACTGCACAGTCTGCTGCCAACAAGATGTGTAAAGATAGATGAAGTGGCTCGAAACAAGAAATAGACCAGATTTGTTTCTCCTCCCTCCCTCCCTCTGTGAAATCAACGGCTGCTAAACCCAGTTTTGAGTTCTATCCTTGAGGTTTTGAGTTCTATCCTTGAGGGGGCCATTCAGTTTCTTGCAAAGCCACCCCCTTTGTTGATTTTAATTCCCTGTAAGACAACCCTGTAAGCCATGTCGTAAGTCGCCCCTCCCTCCGTCAGGGCAACGGCAGACAATCGTTCTGCGCCTTTTTTCTGTGCAGATGCCATACCACAGCAAGCATGAAGCCCGCTCAGATCACTTTGGCAATTAGGAGCACATTAAACACCACGCGCATTTTCCAGCAGTATATGCAGCACCAGAACCTGGCAAAGCGATACCGGGTGAGTAGGCGACATCAGTGCGGTGACATGAGTGATGAGGACATGGACACAGACGTCTCTCAAAGCACGGGCCCTGCCAGTGTGGGCATCATGGTGCTAATGGGGGAGGTTCATGCAGTGGAACGCTGATTCTGGGCTCGGGAAACAAGCACAGACTGGTAGGACGGCATAATGTTGCAGGTCTGGGATGATTCCCAGTGGCTGCGAAACTTTCGCATGCGTAAGGGCACTTTCATGGAACTTTGTGACTTGCTTTCCCCTGCCCTGAGGCGCAAAAATATCAAGATGAGAGCAGCTTTCACAGTTGAGAAGCGAGTGGCAATAGCCCTGTGGAAGCTTGCAAGGCCAGACAGCTACCGGTCAGTCGGGAATCAGTTTGGAGTTGGCAAATCTACTGTGGGGGCTGCTGTGATGCAAGTAGCCAATGCAATGAAAGATCTGCTGATATCAAGGGTAGTGACCCTGGGAAATGTGCAGGTCATAGTGGATGGCTTTGCTGCAATGGAACCGCAAGGGGTACTTTTCAATAGGGCTGCAAGCACTGGTGGATCACAAGGGACGTTTCACCGACATCAACGTGGGATGGCTGGGAAAGGTACATGACACTCGCATCTTCAGGAACTCCGATCTGTTTCAAAAGCTGCAGGAAGGGACTTTATTCCCAGACCAGAATATAACTGTTGGGGATGCTGAATGCCTATAGTTATCCTTGGGGACCCAGCCTACCCCTTAATGCCACGGCTCATGAAGCCATATACAGGCAGCCTGGACAGTAGTTAGGAGCTGTTCAACTACAGGCTGAGCAAGCGGAGAATGAAGGTAGAATGCGCATTAGCCGTTTAAAAGCGCGCTGGTGCAGTTTACTGACTTGGTTAGACCTCAGCAAAACCAATATCCCCACTGTTATTTCTGCTTGCTGTGTGCTCCACAATATCTGTGAGAGTAAGGGGGAAACGTTTATGGCGGGGTGGGAGGTTGAGGCAAATTGCCTGGCTGCTGGTTACGCACAGTCAGACACCAGGGCGGTTAGAAGAGCACAGGAGGGCGCGGTGCTCATCACAGAAGCTTTGAAAACCAGTTTCATGACTGGCCAGGCTACGGTGTGAAAGTTCTGTTTGTTTCTCATTGATGAAACCCCCCGCCCTACTCTACTTCCCTGTAAGCTAACCACCCTCCCCTCCTCCCTTAGATCACCACTTGCAAAGGCGATAAAGTCATTGTTGCTTCACATTCATGCATTCTTTATTCATTCATCACACAAATAGAGGGATAACTACCAAGGTAGCCCAGGAGGGGTGGTGGAGGAGAGAAGCACCAGGAGGGGTGGTGGAGGAGGGAAGGACAAGGCTACACAGCACTTTAAAGGTTTAAAACTTTAAAACTTTTTGAATGCCAGCCTTCTGTTGCTTGGGCAATCCTCTGGGGTGGAGTGGCTGGGTGGCCGGAGGCCCCCCCCACCACGTTCTTGGGCGTCTGGGTGAGGAGGCTATGGAACTTGGGAAGGAGGGTGGTTTGTTACACAGGGGCTGTAGCGGCGGTCTGTGCTCCTGCTGCCTTTCCTGCAGCTCAACCATACGCTGGAGCATATGAGTTTGATCCTCCAGCAGCCTCAGCATTGAATCCTGCCTCCTCTCATCACACTGCCACCACCTTTCAGCTTCAGCCCTCTCTTCAGCCCGCCACTTACTCTCTTCAGCCTGCCACCTCTCCTCCCAGTCATTTTGTGCTTTACTGCACTCTGACATTGTCTGTCTCCACGCATTCATCTGTGCTCTGTCAGTGTGGGAGGACAGCATGAGCTCAGAGAACATTTAATCATGAGTGCATTTTTTTCGCCTTCTAATCTTCGCTAGCCTCTGGAAAGGAGAAGATCCTGTGATCCTTGGAACACATGCAGCTGGTGGAGGAAAAAAAAGGGGACAGTGGTATTTAAAAAGATACATTTTATAGAATCATAGAATCATAGAATCATAGAATACCAGGGTTGGAAGGGACCTCAAAGCAGGACCAATCCCCAACTTTTCCCATTCGCCTCTCTGGTTTTCTGGTGGGCTTGCCTCAGCTCCTTAAGTTTCACTCGGCATTGCTTCGGGTCCCTGTTATGGCCTCTGTCCTTCATGCCCTGGGAGATTTTGACAAATGTTTTGGCATTTCGAAAACTGGAACTGAGTTCTGATAGCATGGATTTCTCTCCCCGTACAGCGATCAGATCCCGTACCTCCTGTTCGGTCCATGCTGGAGCTCTTTTGCAATTCTGGGACTCCATCGTGGTCACCTCTGCTGATGAGTTCTGCATGGTCACCTCTGCTGATGAGCTCTTCATGGTCACCTGCAGCTTGCCACACTGGCCAAACAGGAAATTGAAATTCAAAAGTTCTCGGGCCTTTTCCTGTCTACCTGATCAGTGCATCTGAGTTGAGAGTCCTGTCCAGAGCGGTCATAATGGAGCACTCTGGGACAGCTTCCGGAGGCCAATACCGTCTAATTGCATCCACAGTACCCCAGATTCGACGCAGCAAGGCCGATTTCAGCGCTAATCCCCTTGTCAGGGGTGGAGTAAGGAAATCAATTTTAAGAGCCCTTTAAGTCGAAAAAAAGGGCTTCGTCGTGTGGACGAGTGTAGGGTTAAATCGATCTAACGCTGCTAAATTCAACCTCAACTCCTAGTGTAGACCAGGGCTTTGTGTGAAATGTTGGTGTAGAGGGCTTCTACATCCATAATGGCTAGGATGGTGTTTTCAGGAAGATCACTGATGGATTGTAGTTTCCTCAGGAAGTCAGTGGTGTCTTGAATATAGCTGGGAGTGCTGGTAGCATAGGGCCTGAGGAGGGAGTCTACAGACAATCCTGCTGTCAGGGTGCCAATGCCTGAGATGATGGGGCATCCAGGATTTCCAGGTTTATTGATCTTGGGTAGCAGATAGAATACTCCAGGTCGGGGTTCCCGGGGTGTGTCTGTGCGGATTTGTTCTTGTGCTTTTTCAGGGAGTTTCTTGAGCAAATGGTGTAGTTTCTTTTGGTAACCCTCAGTGGGATCAGAGGGTAATGGCTTGTAGAAAGTGGTGTTGGAGAGCTGCCTAGCAGCCTCTTGTTAATATTCCAACCTCTTCATGATGACGACAGCACCTCCTTTGTCAGCCTTTTTGATTATGATGTCAGAGTTATTTCTGAGGCTGTGGATGGCATTGTATTCTGCACGGCCGAGGTTATGGGGCAAGTGATGCTGCTTTTCCACAATTTCAGCCCGTGCACATTGGCAGAAGCACTCTATGTAGAAGTCCAGTCTGTTGTTTCGACCTTCAGGAGGAGTTCACCCAGAATCCTCCTTTTTGTAGTCTTGGTAGGAAGGTCTCTGTGGGTTAGTATGTTGTTCAGAGGTGTGTTGGAAATATTCCTTGAGTCGGAGACATCAAAAATAGGATTCTAGGTCACCACAGAACTGTATCATGTTCGTGGGGGTGGAGGGGCAGAAGGAGAGGCCCCGAAATAGGACAGAATCTTCTGCTGGGCTAAGAGTATAGTTGGATAGATTAACAATATTGCTGGGTGGGTTAAAGGCACCACTGTTGTGGCCCCTTGTGGCATGTAGTAGTTTAGATAGTTTAGTGATCTTTTTCTTTTGTAGAGAAGCAAAGTGTGTGTTGTAAAAGGCTTGTCTAGTTTTTGTAAAGTCCAGCCATGAGGAAGTCCTGTTGGCTTCACAGGAACAACTCACAGTGCATATAATTATACACGTCTAAATCTTTGCAGAATGGTCACCTGGGCTGGAAATCTCATAGGATCTCAAATCTCATGCTCAGGTCAAGGCATGCTGGGTAATTTCATTTTTCCAACCAGGCCATAACTATTGCTAGAGCTGTATCTGCCAAGGCATTCTGGAACTTTCTTCTCCAATTGAAAAATGGTTGAAAAGTGGTATGTTTTGTGATTTATTTTTGAACCCCAAATTTGGATATGGCAAGTTTTTTTTTATTCCCTTCTTCTTCCTTTTTAAAAGAAAGAAAGAAAGAAAGAAAGAAAACCCTGAAGATTGAAATTTTGGGGATTCTTCAAAAGGATTTTCATTGAAAAATTGGAACATTGAAAATGTACATTTTAAAAAGAAAACCATTTTTCATTGAAAAGAGTTGTGAACAAAAAATTCCAACCAAATCTACCCATGCATGAACCAAGCAGTTCAGCGTCATAGGCAAATATAACAGTCCTAGCTGGAAAAGATTCAATTCAGGTTTGGTTTAAGTTTTCAAAAACCTTTGTGGGGTCAGTTCTTATTTTATTTTTATTCTTTTTTCTTTATCCACCCCCTTTCCTAGCACCTTCTTAAAATCTAATCCACAATGTTTAAACAGCTTGGGTGAAATCCTGGTCCCAATGCAAACAAGTTAGAGTTTTGCCATTGATTTTAAGGGGACCAGGATTTCACCTCTTATATCCCAAAGACAATTTGGCCAAATGATAATTGTACCTTAGCTTACACGCTACCTCATGTTCGTATTAATGACATGCTTTTTATTCCACTGCCTCCTCTCTCTGGCCTGTTCTATACCCACCTGTTGCAACTTTTCCCTGATTAGGTGGTAAGCGTTTTGGGCAGGGACTGCCTTTTATTTTAGGGCTATACGGCACTCATCACAATGGAGCCTGATCCTGACTCAGGCTTCTGGGTTATATCAAATATTGAAATATTATTGTTAAACAGAGATTTAGGAACTAAGGGGCAAATTTTTACCTCCAGCATAACACCTGATTTTGGTCAGTGCAGTGTGAATTGGGGGATCAGCATAGGAAGTAGTTGTGGACAGAATCAGAGTTGCAATTCAATGTGACTCAGAGCACAGAACAATGATTTAGCCATTCTATAGCAGCAGCCTTGGCCCACTACATTCAGCCATGAGATACTATGGTGATGTGGGTGTAACCCATGTCTGCTGGGTGTAGGACTCAGTCCTCATCTAATGGCACCAAGACCACTTAGAGATTAATGCAGTCCTCATCTAATGGCACCAAGACCACTTAGAGATTAATGAGTCTGCTGTAGCCTTAGCTAAAAGCCACGTGCAGTAGAGGCTCGTGCTAAATTTCAGAAATCCTAAATTCAATCCAGCCCACTGATAACTGGTGCAGGCTCATCCAGGCTATCACCTGGGAAGTCTCTGAAGCTCAGAACACTTTTCCTCAGCTAGGGGAAGTATGTAAACCATGCCTGCTGGGTGTGGTACTCTGTCTCCCTCTAGTGGCACTGAGACCCCTGGATTTTAGTTCAGGTAGTAGAGGTTCATGCACTAAGCTTCAGAGGTCCAAGGTTTGATCTTGCCCACCGACAACTGGGTTCTGTCAGTGTTACATGGGCAACGCAGGAATAGGACACAATAGGAGAGTCTTGGCTGGTGGCCTAACACATTTCACAGATCCGAAATGTAGATTTTATTCATGCGTTCTATGAAGTCTGATATATTTGAAAATATTTGAAACATTTGAAAATGTTATGGGCATAAAAGCCACTCTAATACCAAGCTCTTTTCCCACTAGCTATTGACATCTACAGAGCCTGTCTGCCTCTTCCTTCTACCGCCCACGTGTAACATGTCTTCTTGCTAGAGTGGTGAAAACTGGAGGTGCGTGATCACAATTTCATGTTGATCTTTAAAGATCACATCAGCTCAGTCCCTTCATCTTAGGCACGCTACACAGCTGCAATGCTAGCTCTCCTAAGTGGATGTCAGCTTGTGTATCCTTGACTTTGTTACGTCTTGGCTAGACTAATGCAGCTATCTCTCTTTGGAGGTCTTCCAACAGAGCTATACGCTGGTTACAGATTTATTCAAAATGCCTCCACCACATTTTGTTAACACAGGCTGAAATGTCCTCTCTCATTTCAGTCATCCTGAGATCACCAGACTAGCTTTCACCCAAAACAGCAGATAGATTTTAAAAATCTTACTGCTTACATTCAAGACACTTTCTTCATGTTATCCATTCTCCCTACCTAATCATACTTTTTCTATCACATAAGTATGCAGGAACAGAGGAATTGCCCTACTACATTAGAGCAATGGCCCATCTAGTCCAGTATACCGTCTTTTATAATGACTGGTACAAGATATTTCAAAACAAGATTAAATTTGGAGGCTTTTTTCCAGCCAACACCTCTTTTCAGCAAAAAATTCACAAAGACACTGTACAAATTTGTGTGCATTTTGCCAAATTGTTCATCTTGGAAAAAAAATTAAGCATAAGTGCTTATGTGTTTTACCATACACTATGTAATTGTAGACACTCCCATTATTCATATACATGTCTAATCACCTTGGGTAGACTGCTAAGCTCTTGTCCTCAATGATCTTGTGGCAGTAAGTTCCACAGGTTAATTATACATTACTTAAAAAAGTATTTCCTTTCATCATTTTAAAATGTGTTGCTTTTCAGCTTCTTTGCATATCACCTTGTCCTTGTATATTCAAGTAACTGCATGATCCCAACAACCTTGTTTTCTAAGCTAGTAATAATATATCTGTAGATCTCAAAGTGCTTTACAAAGGAGATCAATATTTTCAGCACCATTTTATAGAATGGGAAACTGAGGCACAAATAGGTGAAGTGACTTGGTCAAGATTGCCCAGCAGGCTAGTAGCAGAGCCAGGACCAGAATCTAGATCTTCTGAGTCCTAACCACATATTCAAGCCATTAGGTCATACTACTCCTAATAATTTTGTGCACTCCATTGCCCTTGCTCACCATAATTTGAGATACTTCTGTCATATCACCTTTTCTCCGTGCCTCTAGTGTCTTTAAGTACAATAAAAATTGTACTTAATTATCTCAACTGGTTTAGAAACCGATGAAGTTAAATTCGTGTTACCCCAGTGTGTGAACTTCAATGAAATAATTTAATGAAATCCATTTAGAAGCTGAGGTTGTTAAGTCTGAGTAACACTTTTCTACATACCTGAATATCCTCAAAGGGATCACACTGATTTAATGACTTCAGTTTCGAAACCAATAGAGTTAAATCATTGCAAAACTTTTGTATGTAGAGAAACCCTAAGCTAAACAAGCCAGATCTCTTCAACGCTCTTTCTAGGGAAGTCTTTCCATGCCTCTAACAATGTTCTGAGGTAGGATAACTTCTGTCCTGCACATTTTTACTTTTTTTCTAGAGCCATTGAAATGTTCTTCATGACAGGACTGCTAGCTATCCAGCTCCACTTCTGTTTGTCTATCTTGATTTTGATACAGCACCCAATCACAGTGGTATCCAAGTGACCAGCCAAATGACTCTGCCAGGTCATCAGCTGTGTAAATCAGCAGAGCTTCATGGAAGTCAATGGTGCTATATTGGTGTACAGCAGCTAGTAACTTGGCCCTAATTGTCCACAAAGCTATTCTTCTCTCTGGCTCTCTCTTCCCTACCTTCAACAGGGACTGGGCTTCCTTTGATGTGCGCTACTACTGTGGGAGTCTACGTCAAAGAAGTGGGTTATGCAATCTGCTCCACAGTTTGTAAATGCAGATAATTCATAGACTCATGGACTTTAAGGCCAAACAGAATCATTATGATCATCTAGTCTGACCTCCTGCACATCACAGGCCACAGAACCTCACCCACTCACTGATGTAATAGACCCCTAACCTCTGGCTGAGTTACTGAAGTCCTTAAATCATGATTTAAAGATGTCAGGTTACAGTGAATTCACCATTAACACTAGTTTAAACCTGCAACTGACCTGTGCCCCAGGCTGCAGAGGAAGGCAACCCCCCCACACCCCCACAAGGTCTCTACAAATGATTGTGAGCTACAATTAAAAGCTGTTGGATGTTGAGATGCCTGATCTGAGTAAAGATGTCGAGTTTCATGATCATCCTGATTTGGTTGGTTTGGGAGGAGGAGTAGTCACAGGAGGGTGGGAAGGAGGCAATTTCAGTAGATTTGACTAGGCCTCTGAACACCTGAAGGCTTACCTGAACTAATCCTCAAAATCCTTTGATGTTGGCTCTTCACCCATGTTTATACTAGTCATTGATTTGCACAGCTGTTACTTATTGTTTACACAGTGTTTTGCCTGAAACTCACCAAGATTTTAGTGAGTATCCTCACTTAACATCTACCCCATAATTGCAGTGTTGCATAAAAGAACATTTCTTCAGTTGGTGTAAACCAGCACAGCTCCATTGGCTTAAATGGAGAAACACTGAGGGCACAATCCCCGTATACATGCACAGACACACACACAGCTGAGTTTGTTGTAGTAAAACGTGGCCCAGAGTGTAGTTGTTCTGTGAACAGAAGTCTATTTTGTGTTCTCAAGATATTAGTGAATACCTAAAAAGTTTAAATAATAAGAGCTAGATTATGAAGCAACTTTGCCCTCTCAAGTGGCACAAAGGGGTCATACAGTGACATATGCCCAGCAGGGAATCCTTTATTAATGCACAGTTCTTTCAAAACCCTGTGTTGCTGGTGGAACTTGGAGCTGCCAAGGAACAGCAATGTTGGGTCCAATCCAACAAGCAAGTCTACATGGCAAAATTAGGTTGACTGAAGTTACATTGATGTACAGCCACGGCAGTCATTAAATCATTTTTGCATGTCCACGCTACGCTTCTTGTATTGGCGGCAGGTATCCTCACCAAAAGCACTTACGCCAATGTAACTGTCAGTGTGGGGCATTGTGGGACATGCTTCTGAAAGGCAGCAACAGTCATTGCAAACAATGCAGTGTCTACACTGATACTGTATCAACCTAACGACATCAACCTAAGCGCTACGCCACTCGGGAGATGGCGTTATTAAGGCGGCCTGGTGGGCGAGTTACATTGATGGAAACAACATTTTAGTGGAGACACTTACAGAGTTAGGTCAGCATAAGCTGCCTCACATAAACCTAACTCTGTCTTGTAGATGAGGCCTGAGAATCAATGAGTTATATTTGGGACCCTGGTGCCTGTCTTTTATCCCGCACTAATCTCTAGTCAACATACGACAGAATCTGAACCTGAAAGTGTATAGAATAGACCAAATTTATCATTTACATTTGAGCTAGCTGAAGTTTTTTGGCCAGATATGGGTCAACCAAAACATTTCCTGAATTTGTCTCATTGGGAGGGGGGACCAAATATGAAAAATGGAAACATTTCATTTCAACATGCTTCAAAACAAAAAGTTTTCATTTTTCATTTCAAAACAGCTCTTCTTTTTGAAATTTAGTTCAGTTTGAACTTTTATTCTGATTAATCTTTTTGAAAGCTCGAAAATTAATCAAAAATTTCGTTTTGGGTTCAGTGTAGCATTTTGTTCAACTGCAAATGAATTTATCTTTGGGGTTTTTTTTTCTTTTACTTTTCAGTTCACCAAAAAAGGAAAAAAAAATGGTTTTTTTCTGGTTGACCTGAAACATTTTTTTTTATTATTTTTAAATTTTGGAACTGCAAGCAGACCAAAAAATCTGGTATTTGTAGAGGCTGTAATCTACAATGGAGAGATTAGTAAAGAATGAACAAACAGGCACATCCAGGGTGCTGCATACCAAACGAAAAAACCATGTGCAATAGGAAACAGATGTGGGTCACCTTACTGAGTTTGAAGACACAGCAGTATCTACTACAGGCAGCTGTTCGCAAGGAGAAATACGATTGTGGGCCCTTTTGATACCATGTTTGAAACATTTCCCCATCAATAAAACACACTGTGTACATTCCCAGCATATGTACAGATTCATAGCGGGGCAAAAATACAGGCTAAAAAACCAGCTAGAGTAAAACTTGTACTAAAAATAAAACAAACCCCAAACTACTGTTACTCCTGAAACTCAGCGCTAAATTTCGGGACCATCTCCTGAAGACTTAAGCCAACTTTTTCAATCACAGGTGCCTAAAGTTAGGCTCCTGAGTCTATATTTAGGCACCTAATGAGTGGTCTGATTTTCAAAAGTCCTGAGCCAGAGCTCATTAGGAGTTTGGGGGTGGGGGCAGCATTTTTGAAAATCAGGTGTCCACAGGTGGATTTAAGAGTCCTATTTTGGAGGCTGTTGATCTTAGAACATTGTAATCACTATTTACTTGCATAAAAATTGAACATGTCCTATTCAAACAGACCTCAAGTGGTTTTGGCCCCAAATTCAGCTTTTTAATGAAAAAAGAAAAGGAGTACTTGTGGCACCTTAGAGACTAACCAATTTATTTGAGCATGAGCTTTCATGAGCAACAGCTGAGCTCACGAAAGCTCATGCTCAAATAAATTGGTTAGTCTCTAAGGTGCCACAAGTACTCCTTTTCTTTTTGCGAATACAGACTAACAGAGCTGTTACTCTGAAACCAGCTTTTTTAATGGTTCATAATACCTGTTTTTATTATTTAAAGGTCATTGGAAAATGTAATATAAACATTTTATCTGCCGCCATTCATTATTACTGATATAATTCCTTAACTTTGCATAGTTGAAAACAGAGCTGGGAAGAAATCAGCTGTTTAGCTGTTTTGGGCTGTGTTTCACCTTACTATGGTGTTACTCAATTTTTATGCCCGTTAAACTCTCCTGAATCTTTGTGTGTGCATGCGCACACGCTCATGCATATATATTGATTCACAGAAGTATGTATGCCTATTTAACCCTGGATTTGCAACTCTGCATGAAATCTTGGGCCCCACTGAACTCAAAGGGAGTTTTACCAGTGACATCAATGAGGCCAGGAATTTACCTCGAGATTTTAAATAGTGCCACTCAAGAAAATATCAAGACATTTCAGGCCAAAAAACCATGAACAATAAGTGTCAGCTGAGCTAGTCATGCCCTGAGTTCGTTGGTCCATTTGGTTGCAGAATTCAACATAAAATTCAGGGGTATGAACCCAGACAAGTCACAAAGAAAGGGCCGCTTTGCATGAGCCACTGAGAATGGGGAGTGATACATTTGTCACAGCTCTAGCTGGACACACAAAACCTGAGGACAGAAACCTGAAAAATGTTTAGGTTTTTTTTCATTAAAGTATAGAGATTTGGTCACGGGCTGGAGCCTAGGCTCTGGGACTTTCCTCCCCTGTAGCCCCACAGCCTGAACCCCATGAACCTGAGTCAGCTGACCTAGATTAACGATGGATGTTTACCTGGAGTGTCGGCATACCCTTAATGACTCACCAGATCGCATAAGTATACAAGTAACACAGGTAAGGAATTATGAGCCAGATCCTCAGCTGGAGTAAATCACCATAGTTCTACATACTTAAAAGGAGATACTCTGATTTACAGCAGATGGGGATTAGGCCCTATTAATTTAATTATACTATTTTTATTCAGAAAGGGAGAGTAACTGACATACACAAGGACCAGCTTATGAGAATGAATAATAGGGCTTGTCTTCACTACCGGGGTAAGTCGACCTAAATTACGCTACTCCAGCTACATGAATAATGTAGCTGGAGTCGATGTAGTTAAGGTCGACTTAATCCAGTGTTTTCACTGCGCTGCATCAATGGGAGACACTCTCTGGTCGACTTACCTTACTCTTCTAGGGGAACTTGAGTACCGGGGTCAACCAGAGAAGAGTGCTCTGCCATCGATTTAGCGAGTCTTCACTAGATCCACTAAATCGACACCCTCTGCGTTGATCTCCCCGGTAGTGAAGACAAGTCAATACAAATATTAAGCTGCCAATATAAAATAGGTGTTCTTGTGCAGCGGTGATGTCGAAGAAAAGGAACTGGTTTTAGCAACGGTCCAATCACTCTTTACCCTTTTTATATTCAGTGGAATATTTTTTTCTTTTAATCACAGAACTAAGTATACTCCTAGCTACTGACTTTCATGGAAGCAGGGAGCGTGCAGAGAGGCATTTGTATGTAAGCTTCCTTTATCACCTCACATACATATCAAGGAGTGAACAATGAGCAACACTGCAGCACAAACTCCAATAGTGCTGCTGGCAGGAAGGTTCTCAAATAACCACGGACCCCCTGGGAACAGGAATATCCTATGGTATAGAGAGCATTAGCTGTAGAGTTAGAAGCCTCATAGGATTTTTTCCTCTTCCTTCATTCTGTTTATTTGTTTGGACTGTTGCTGTTGTCATCTGAAACCCAGAAATACAATAAGGTTAAATCTATTACAGGGAATTATTTTGATCCTCCAATTAAATGAACAAGTTCACCTTGCCCAGGATGCCATCAAACATCAGTAGGAGCATTTGGTGCAATCAATCTATTCCACATCAATTTTATAGCTATATAATGAGGTTTAATTGCTGTTTTATTAGTCTGGCTAATATTAAGTGTCAGTAATTGCTTTGCATTCAACTCAGTTTTCTCATTTAAATTACAGTTCCAATATTTAAACATAAACTTATTTATTTATTTAATGCATTTTTACTTTCATGCTTGTGGCACATGGAAAAGTCTGTGTTTATGGGATTTTGCCCCCATAATATAAACTAGGAATCTAACTAGTGCACTGGGTATAATACATGGGCCTCTGGTATTTGGAAACATCAAATCCTCATAGGATAAGAATGCAAAATGGGTTTGATGGTCTGATTAGCAATTCAGCAAGGTACTTACCCATGTGACTAGTCCTATTGAAGCCAATGGGCCCTAATGCTTATCTCACCTCAAGGCACATTGCAAAAGTAGCATGGCACGATTTAGCATGACTGGCAAGCCAGATTGTTTCAGGTCAGAATTTTGGCACGTTGCCAGAGCTGGGGGATATGAGCCATGTCAGGACTAGAGTAGGAGGGGGGATTGTGTATAAGAGTTGATGTGCATTAGATTAATTGTAGTAGGGAGGAAGTTGTGGCTGACTCAAGCTAGTTCTTTGACTTGTATTCACAAGTGTAACAGTCTTTGGGTGAAATTCTGGCCTTATTGAAATCAATGGGAGTGTTGCCATTTACATGACAGAGGACCAGGAGCAAGATTTCATCCTATATTTTATAAATACAGCTGTTTATAAAATGATTAAATACATTTATTGGCACTGGCTCTGACACATAGTGGCCTCCATTACAAGTCACCATTTACCAAAAGATATCCGAGCTGTAGACTATGACTTTCCACAAATATTTGCTGTTTTTAATAAATCAGATGCCATGGCGGGGTTGGGCAAATATTGACTTTTCAATGGTAACCACTATACATAAACTGATGGGAGCAATAAATGGCAATACTACTTTAGGTTTTACTCCAGTGAAGGCAGCAATGCTCATGCATTCTATACTGGTCCCAGGAACCAAGAATCATGTTTTCTATCTCTCTCTTCCCTAAACGATCTATTTAAGAAACACTAGCATTGGTTTCCTCAGAATTAGATGCCAGTTCATTTCCATTTCTTTCTACAAATGGCTTCACTTTATTGTTTCTGATTTTTTTCTTTTTAAATAAAGTGTCTCTGATTTTGCACGGATGACTATGTGAACTCAGCTTGCTGAAGAGCAGTGCCAGTTGTCATTAATATCAACTAATCCTTCAGTGACAGCTGGCTAACCTCACCCTTCAAGCACCTCCTGAAATAAAATCCAGCTTTGCACTGGGAAAAAATGGTCTGGAAAGGGGGTTTCTCATCTGCCTAGATAGTACAATGATAGGAATATTAGAATGTGATAGATTAGACAGATGAGAATATTGCAGTGCCATTCTATTTCTATGCTAGTTGATTTACCAAGGAAATGTTGAAACTTGACTGTCCCTCACTTGGAATCCACTGGATTGGAGAGAGATTCATGAACAAAGAGAATCTCCTTGGCATTCAGTCTTTTTTAAAGGACAGACCGTGTGTGGGCAACAAGATCCTCTCTATTACACAGTATTGGTTTTAAAGGGAGGTTCTTTTCCGAAACATGCTCCATATTTATTGTGTATCAATTACCGCCACTGCCAATTTGCAAGTAAAAAAAAATGCCCCCTCTCCACTCTAGCTGCCAACTCTGGCAGTTGAGCCTGGGATCTGAAAGCCAAGTTGGGTTCCTTCTGTCCTCCTCCTCCTCACCACCAATATTGTGCAAATTATCTCAGATTATCCCCCAAAGTACACCTGTTTACCCTCTTGCCTTCCTTGAAGTTACACAGCAGTAACTGAAGGCATAATTTGAAGACAATGGGGTTGCAGAGAGGTCCAGAAACTGGGAGTTTAGTTAACAATTCCGTTGACATGAAAATGAGAAAAGAATATTGGGGTGACAGGAATAAATTCCTCCTACTATTTTTCCCTCTAAATCAGCAGAGCTGACTAAACACAGGATGCTGATCCACTGAGCAAGAATGTGCCAATTTTACATAGTCACTTTCCAGACTAGAACTGCACTTTAAGTGTATCTGTCACTCTTTTCACTGTCAGGGTAAATCCTTAACCAGGGAGATTTTTGTTTCTGTGCACTGGCTGTCAAAGCTTGAGGTGAGGAATGATTTTTTCCCCTCTGGCATATTGGCAGGGTGTGTATGTGCAAGGGAATAATCCACCTTCCTCGGAAGCAGCGAGCTGAGATTCTCTCTCAGGATCAAATGGGTATATTGCAATCAGGCAAAGTCCTGGGATTGCAAATGGGCAAGCACATTTGTGGATCTCAGTTTTTCACTTTCCTTCTACAGCAACATAGGCACAGTCAGACTAAATCCGACCCAAGGTCATTCTAGTCCAGTAACCTGGTTCAGACAGTGGTCAGCACCAGTGCTTGAGAGGAAGGTGTAATAACCCCACAACAGGTGTATATGGGATCATTTGCCATCCTCCCTATGTTACTATAATACAAAACTGGATTAGGCTTCTAAGGCAGGCTGTGGATTCCCTGTCATTGGAAGTTTTTAAGAACAGGTTGGACAAACACCGGTCAGGGTTGGTCTAGGTTCTCTTGGTCCTGCCTCAGCACAGAGTGATGGACTAACATGACCCCTCATGGTCCCTTCCAGCCCTGCATTGCTATGCAAACACCAGTCATAAACCCCACACAGATTAAACCGAGACACTCTCTTTTCCTGATCTCACTACTAGGGTAAGAATCTCACCCCCGCTCTGGCCCTGGGTGGCAGCTGAAGCCCTGGTATTGTCTGGAAGACAATTCACCCAGTGCAGGACTTGGGGAGGACAGCCACAGCCGTTTTTCAAGGACCCCCCCTTCCCTAATCCCTTGTGTAGGGGACATCCTTAGGGTGGGGCCATTCTAGTCTCTGGAGCAGCCCAGAATCAGGAAGGCACAAAGGTGTCTTAAAACCACTTTAGTCCCTGTCTATCCCTGGGCTGTGAGCTCTGTGCTGTGCTTCTGCTGTGTAAACTCAGCCAGGGAGCAGTTCCCGTTGAAGCTCCAGTTCTGTTCAACAAGATTATTGATCTCCTCTGAGCTATGTTCTTCCTGGCTGGGGTTCCTTAGCAGCATCTCGCCTTTTGAAGGATGGAGATTTAATCCCATTTTAAATTGTGAACTCTTTGAGTCAGGAACCATCTTTTCATTGTATGTATGTGTAGCCCCAAACATAATGGTGTCCTGTGACATTATCCAATGTACAATCTGGACCAATGAACAGCTGTGTCCCCTCAGTTCTCCAACCTGCTTTGCTGTGAGTACACCCACTCCTGGTCTGCTCACAGCCAGCCTCCAGCATGTAAATTACTCCCAGTTATACAGCAAGCATGCTCCAGCCAGCCACCCTTGAATTGCACTGCAGAGTAACATCAACAAATTCCCAGTCCCGAACTTTACCCCAGAAATGTGTGTCTTGTACTGCCCAGCTCTCTTCTGGACAATACAAGCTCATATCAAGTCCGTCATTTAAATAATAGAAAATGATATGCACGAATCCTTCTATCCCAAATGGAGTTTCCTAAACACTTCAATCCAAACACACTGGTTTAGATAAAATCACAAAAACCTCCCCAACGTTGTTAACTAAAAAAGATAAGATTTGAAGTGATTACAAGTAATGAAACATAACAATCAGAACTGGTTACAAGAAAATAAAAGTAAATTGCAATTAAAGCCTAATTTAACAAGCTAGAGTGAATTCAAAGCAAAGGCCTCTCTCACCATGTTACAGCAGTCTGAGTTTTAGTGGCTGAATCACTGGGGTTGGGCTAGATGACCTCCTGAGGTCCCTTCCAACACTGATATTCTATGATATTCTATGAATCGTTCAGTCAGGATCCCTCCTCCAGTCCAAAGCTGTTTCCTTTGTTCTTCAGGTGTTTTGGATGCCATGGGTAGAGGGGAAGGGAGGAAGAGATAATCTGGGGATGTCTGCTCCCCTTTCTTATAGTTCTTTTACTTCTTTGAGAATCATCTCCCGCTGAGGTTAGGAGACAGCAAATCTGTGTGAATGGGAACCCGCCACTGGTTTTTTGTCACAATGTTGATTTTTACCCACATTCTCTTCCCTGTCAAAGAATGGCCACTTAACCAGATGATAGTCCATTTGATTGTGTTGATACCTGGTTGAGGCATCAGCTAACCTTTTCTCTCTGGGGAACTGGTTTATGACTCTTCCCCAGCCTCAGAACATGTGTTTGGCGATATCATACAGTAGAATCCTATAACTTTACATACAATGTTGCAACACCTATTTTACCAGGACAATCATGATCAGTAAATTATGAGTTTTCAAATGATACCTTACAAGGTATACTTTGTACAAAATTTATCATAGTCTTGTAAAAGGGATGAATATAGGGGTACAGGCTATCACAGTTCCCCAATCTCTGATTAGTCCCTCTAGGTGCTACCCGTGTGCCAATAAATAATAATTTCTCCCAAGAACAGTTAAGGGTCTGTGTAAATCCCTTTAACTCAGATTGAAAGATCAATATTGCCTATATATCACCTAATTCTAGCCACTTCCATTTAGTGAAAGGAGGTCTTTAGCTAACTTCAAACCAAACAAATAAAAAAAACCCCACATGGCCAGATCCTCAGCCTTCATTGGGGCAGTGGTGTTTTACGCCATCTGAGTATTTATCCCACAGTGTCAACCCAACCACATTCTAACCTACAAACAAAGGGCTAGATAAGGAGCTACTTAATATTTTCATCAAATGCTGCCCTCTCCCCGCCACGCATACACACCTTCTAAAAAACATTTACCACTGCCCTGTGTGTGCAAATAAACAAGGAAGGGTCAAATATAAAACCATTAATCCAAGTTAAGATCAGCCAGCCTCAGCTACATCATCTCATAAAACTTGGAGAGTCACGTCTCTCTTTATGTAATCAGGGAGAATTCCCAGAAAGTGTTTTAAAAGAGCTATTTCACTGCTTGGACGTTTGGTGTGTTGTTGTTTTTTTTTTTTAAAGCCACTTTTATATTTCACCCTGTCTCAGAATTCTTAACTGCTCTTACATATTTGTCTTCTTTTATTTATATGCCTAATTCCCAGTGTACATCATTGCTTCTCTGTTGGTACAATGCAGACACTATGGTTGTGTGAGATTTTATGTCCCACACATGGTGTGTAATAAATGTGGCATTTTTACTTTCCATTTGGAAATATCTCCGGAAGGGGATCAGGTTCATTACTTTCATAAACCAAAGAAGGAACCCCAGACAAGCTTGATGAGTTGTTAAGTAGTCTTTCAAATAAGTCTTTAAATCAGGATTGGATGTCTTTCTAAAAGAGATGCTCTAGCTCAGCCAGAAGTTATAGAATTGATTGAGGAATTATTGGGTGAAATCCTATAGCCTGTGTCATGCAGGAAGTCAGACTACATTATCACAATGTTCTCTTGTGGCCTTAAAATTTATGAATTTATAAATGGAAGATAGTGACCTCAGCTAGCCAAGGCACCACACAAAGAGAGAGCCAGATCTTAAACACCACTCTGAACAAAAGCCAGCAGATTTCCAGAAAGTGATTGTGAAAAAAGAGCAGATATGGCTAGGATAGAACAGATAATGGCCAGGAGTGGGAGATGAGTCGTTCTTATTGAAAAGTCATGTACTTTTATGGCCTCCACCATTACAGTATCTGAATGCCTCATAATTTTTAATGTATTTATCCTCATAATCCTCTGCAAGAAAGGGAAATATTATTACTCCCATTTTACAGCTGGGGAACTGAGGCACAGAGAGACTAAGGGTATGTCTACACTATGAAATTAGGTCAAATTTATAGAAGTCCATTTTGGAGAAAGCATTTTTATACAGTTGATTGTGTGTGTCCCCACACAAATGCTCTAAGTGCATGTAGTCGGCGGAGTGTGTCCACAGTACCGAGGCAACCGTCGACTTCCGGAGCGTTGCACTGTGGGTGGCTATCCCGCAGTCTCCGCTGCCCATTTGAATTCTGGGTAGAAATCCCAGTGCCTGATGGAGATAAAACATTGTCGCGGGTGGTTCTGGGTACATATCGTCAGGCCCCCGTTCCCTCCCTCCCTCCGTGAAAGCAAGGGCAGACAATCGTTTTGCACCTTTTTTCTTGAGTTACTTGTGCAGATGCCATACCACGGCAAGCATGGAGCCCGCTCAGCTCACCGTCACCGTATGTCTCCTGGGTGCTGGCAGACGTGGTACTGCATTGCTACACAGCAGCAGTTTATTGCCTTTTGGCAGCAGACAGTGCAGTATGACTGGTAGCCGTCATCGACGTAGTCTTGGGTACTCTTTTAACCGGGCACCTGGGCAAACATGGGAGTGACTCAGCCAGGTCATTTCCCTTGTTTCGTCTTGTGGCGATTCAGTCCTACCAGCAGTCTTTTAATCTGCAGCTCGCAGAAGATGATGGCCAGCAGTCATACTGCACCGTCTTCTGCCGAGCACCCAGGAGATGACGATGGCTAGCAGTCGTACCGCACAGTCTGCTGCTAGCAAGGTGTGTAAAGATAGATGAAGTGGCTCGAAACAAGAAATAGACCAGATTTGTTTTGTATTCATTTTCTCCTTCCTCTGTGAAATCAATGGCCTGCTAAACCCAGTTTTGAGTTCTATCCTTGAGATTTTGAGTTCTATCCTTGAGGGGGCCATTCAGTTTCTCACAAAGCCACCCCCTTTGTTGATTTTAATTCCCTGTAAGACAACCCTGTAAGCCATGTCGTCAGTCGCCCCTCCCTCCGTCAGGGCAACGGCAGAAAATCGTTCCGCGCCTTTTTTCTGTGCGGATGCCATACCAAGGCAAGCATGGAGGCCGCTCAGATCACTTTGGCAATTAGGAGCACATTAAACACCACGCGCGTTATCCAGCAGTATATGCAGCACCAGAACCTGGCAAAGCGATACCGGGCGAGGAGGCGATGTCAGCGCGGTGACATGAGTGATGAGGACATGGACACAGACTTCTCTCAAAGCATGGGCCCTGCCAATGTGGGCATCATGGTGCTAATGGGGCAGGTTCATGCAGTGGAACGCCGATTCTGGGCTCGGGAAACAAGCACAGACTGGTGGGACCGCATAGTGTTGCATGTCTGGGACGATTCCCAGTGGCTGCGAAAATTTTGCCTGCGTAAGGGCACTTTCATGGAACTTTGTGACTTGCTTTCCCCTGCCCTGAGGCGCAAGAATTCCAAGAGGAGAGCAGCCCTCACAGTTGAGAAGAGGGTGGCAATAGCCCTGTGGAAGTTTTCAAGGCCAGACAGCTACCAGTCAGTTGGAAAACAATTTGGAGTTGGCAAATCTACTGTAGGGGCTGCTGTGATGGAAGTAGCCAACACAATCAAAGATCTGCTGATATCAAGGGTAGTGACCCTGGGAAATGTGCAGGTCATAGTGGATGGCTTTGCTGCAATGGGATTCCCTAACTGTGGTGGGGCCATAGACGGAACCCATATCCCTATCTTGGCACTGGAGCACCAAGCCGGCGAGTACATAAACCGCAAGGGGTACTTTTCAATGGTGCTGCAAGCACTGGTGGATTACAAGGGACGTTTCACCAACATCAACGTGGGATGGCCGGGAAAGGTACATGATGCTCGCATCTTCAGGAACTCTGGTCTGTTTCAAAAGCTGCAGGAAGGGACTTTATTCCCAGAGCAGAAAATAACTGCTGGTGATGTTGAAATGCTTATAGTTATCCTTGGGGACCCAGCCTACCCCTTAATGCCATGGCTCATGAAGCCATACACAGGAAGCCTGGACAGTAGTCAGGAGCTGTTCAACTACAGGCTGAGCAAGTGCAGAATGGTGGTAGAATGTGCATTTGGATGTTTAAAAGCGCAGTGGCGCAGTTTACTGACTCGGTTAGACCTCAGCGAAACCAATATTCCCCCTGTTATTACTGCTTGCTGTGCACTCCACAATATCTGTGAAAGTAAGGGGGAGACATTTATGGCAGGGTGGGAGGTTGAGGCAAATCACCTGGAGGCTGGTTACGCACAGACAGACACCAGGGTGGTTAGAAGAGCACAGGAGGGCGAGGTGCGCATCAGAGAAGCTTTGAAAACCAGTTTCATGACTGGCCAGGCTACGGTGTGAAAGTTCTGTTTGTTTCTCCTTGATGAAACCCCCCGCCCCTTGCTTCACTCTACTTCCCTGTAAGCTAACCACCCTCCCCACCTCCCTTCGATCACCGCTTGCAGAGGCAATAAAGTCATTGTTGCTTCACATTCATGCATTCTTTATTCATTCATCACACAAATAGGGGGATAACTACCAAGGTAGCCCAGGAGGGGTGGTGGAGGAGAGAAGTACCAGGAGGGGTGGTGGAGGAGGGAAGGACAAGGCCACACAGCACTTTAAAAGTTTAAAACTTTAAAACTTTTTGAATGCCAGCCTTCTGTTGCTTGGGCAATCCTCTGGGGTGGAGTGGCTGGATGGCTGGAGGCCCCCCCACCGCGTTCTTGGGCGTCTGGGTGAGGAGGCTATGGAACTTGGGGAGGAGGGCGACTGGTTACACAGGAGCTGTAGCGGCGGTCTGTGCTCCTGCTGCCTTTCCTGCAGCTCAACCATAAGCTGGAGCATATTGGTTTGATCCTCCAGCAGACTCAGCATTGAATCCTGCCTCCTCTCATCATGCTGCCACCACCTTTCAGCTTCAGCCCTCTCTTCAGCCCACCACCTCTCCTCCCGGTCATTTTGTGCTTTCCTGCACTCTGACATTGTCTGCCTCCACGCATTCGTCTGTGCTCTGTCAGTGTGGGAGGACAGCATGAGCTCAGAGAACATTTAATCATGAATGCGTTTTTTTTGCCTTGTAATCTTCGCTAGCCTCTGGGAAGGAGAAGATCCTGTGATCCTTGAAACACATGCAGCTGGTGGAGAAAAAAAAAGGGACAGTGGTATTTAAGAAGACATATTTTATAGAACAATGGGGAAACTCTTTCACGGTAAACCTTGCTGTTAACATTACATACATAGCACATGTGCTTTCGTTCCAAGGTTGCATTCTGCCTCCCCCCAGCGCGTGGCTAGCCCCTCCCCCATCCCCGTGGCTAACAGCGGGGAACATTTCTATTCAGCCACAGGCAAACAGTCCAGCAGAAATGGGCACCTCTGAGAGTCCCCTTAAGAAAAGCACCCTATTTCAACCAGGTGACCATGAATGATATCACTCTCCTGAGGATAACACAGAGAGATAAAGAACGGATGTTGTTTGAACGCCAGCAAATATACACTGCAATGCTTTGTTCTACAATGATTCCCGAGTACGTGCTACTGGCCTGGAGTGGTAAAGTGTCCTACCATGGTGGATGCAATAAGGCTGCCCTCCCCAGAAACCTTTTGCAAAGGCTTTGGGAGTACATCCAGGAGAGCCGCGAATGCCAGGGCAAAGTCATCAGTAAACATGCTTGCTTTTAAACCATGTATAGTATTTTAAAAGGTACACTCACCAGAGGTCCCTTCTCCGCCTGGCGGGTCCAGGAGGCAGCCTTGGGTGGGTTCGGGGGGTACTGGCTCCAGGTCCAGGGTGAGAAACAGTTCCTGGCTGTCGGGAAAGCTGGTTTCTCCGCTTGCTTGCTGTGAGCTATCTACAACCTCATCATCATCATCGTCCTCGTCCCAAAAACCTGCTTCCGTGTTGCCCCCATCTCCATTGAAGGAGTCAAACAACACGGCTGGGGTAGTGGTGGCTGAACCCCCTAAAATGGCATGCAACTCATCATAGAAGCGACATAATTTGGGGCTCAGACCCGGAGCGGCCGTTCGCCTCTCTGGTTTTCTGGTACGCTTGCCTCAGCTCCTTAAGTTTCACGTGGCACTGCTTTGGGTCCCTGTTATGGCCTCTGTCCTTCATGCCCTGGGAGATTTTGACAAATGTTTTGGCATTTCGAAAACTGGAACTGAGTTCTGATAGCACGGATTTCTCTCCCCGTACAGCGATCAGATCCCGTACCTCCCGTTCGGTCCATGCTGGAGCTCTTTTGCAATTCTGGGACTCCATCGTGGTCACCTCTGCTGATGAGTTCTGCATGGTCACCTCTGCTGATGAGCTCTTCATGGTCACCTGCAGCTTGCCACACTGGCCAAACAGGAAATTGAAATTCAAAAGTTCGCGGGCCTTTTCCTGTCTACCTGGCCAGTGCATCTGAGTTGAGAGTCCTGTCCAGAGCGGTCACAATGGAGCACTCCGGGACAGCTCCCGGAGGCCAATAACGTCTAATTGCATCCACAGTACCCCAAATTCGACCCAGCAAGGCCGATTTCTGCGCTAATCCCCTTGTCAGGGGTGGAGTAAGGAAATCAATTTTAAGAGCCCTTTAAGTCGAAAAAAAGGGCTTTGTCGTGTGGACAGGTGCAGGGTTAAATTGATTTAACTCTGCTAAGTTCGACCTCAACTCCTAGTGTAGACCAGGGCTAAGTGACGTGCCCAAAGTGACAAACAATGTCTGTAGCAAAGCAGGAATGGAACCTGAGTTTTCCAGGCCACAACCTCCTGTTTTAACCACTGGGTCATCGCTCCTCAGAAGGATGGTGTTGTGCTGTCGTTCTCAATAGTCAGTCAGCAGCAGAATTAGCACAATGCTAAGAAGAATGTGTACTCCTGTGGCTGCTACCTGCTTTTGTGAGTTGCTTTCTAAGGGCTCAATCCTCAGCTGGAGTGAATTTACCCGACTTCAGTGGCTCCATGGAGCAACACTGATTTATATTTATTTTTAAAGATGTACATTTTCCACGTGGACTGACTTTTTGTATCTTTAACTTCATGGCAGGGAAGATCTGACTTGCTCTGCTAGATTACTACAGGAGGAAAGATATTCCTTGGACTGGTTTATGGCTATGCCCACTTCCCGCTTCCAGTGCCCCTTTAAAAAATATTCCGTGAGATTGTTGTAATGGCAATTTGAAGACAGAGCTGAAAATGTGTAATAAACTTAGATGGGCCCTAACCAAAACCCCAGATTCTGATCTCATTTATACCAGATTTAGACCTGTGGAACTCTATGGTCTCACTTAAGTTACTCCTGAGTTGCACCAATGTTATTGCTAGGAGAATCGCTCTCGCTCTCTCTCTCTATATATATATATATATTCAATGGGACTTGTGGTCCTAAAGCTTCTAGGCACTTTTGATAATCTCTTCCCAAACCCCAATGTAATCACCACCGTCAGGTGTCATCACAAAGGATTGAATCTGGGACCTCTCCAATTAAGGGAGCTTGGCTTGTTTAGCCTAACTAAAAGAAGGTTGAGGGGAGATATGATTGCTCTCTATAAATATATCAGAGGGATAAATACCAGAGAGGGAGAGGAATTATTTAAACTCAGTACCAATGTGGACACAAGAACAAATGGATATAAACTGGCCACTAGGAAATTTAGATTAGAAATTAGACGAAGGTTTCTAACCATCAGAGGAGTGAAGTTTTGGAATAGCCTTCCGAGGGAAGTAGTGGGGGCAAAAGATCTATCTTGCTTTAAGATTAAACTCGATAAGTTTATGGAGGAGATGGTATGATGGGATAACATGGCTTTGGTAATTAAATATTCATGGTAAATAGGCCCAATGGCCTGTGATGGGTTTTAGATGGGGCAAGATCCAAGTTACCCGGGAAAGAATTTTCTGTAGTATCTGGCTGATGAATCTTGCCCATATGCTCAGGGTTTAGCTGATCGCCATATTTGGGGTCGGGAAGGAATTTTCCTCCAGGGCAGATTGGAAGGCCCTGGAGGTTTTTCGCCTTCCTCTGTAGCATGGGGCACGGATCACTTGCTGGAGGATTCTCTGCTCCTTGAGGTCTTTAAACTACAATTTGAGGACTTCAATAGCACAGATATAGGTGTGAGGTTTTTTTGTGGGAGTGGTGGGTGAAATTCTGTGGCCTGCGTTGTGCAGGAGGTCAGACTAGATGATCATAATGGTCCCTTCTGACCTAAATATCTATGAATCTATGAATCTATGAAAAGCACAATCCTCTATAACTTGAGCTTAAGAAGTCACTTCTCTAGCTGGCAAGAGTAAAAGGCTCATAAAAGACTCATTTTCTTTGTAACCTGCTGTTCAGTGTGTATTGTGTCCCTCTCTAGTGACTGGTCCAAAACCTGGGCCAAACCTACTATGGTGGTTAGTTAGAGAAGTTACTTTGCTCATGCTTTTAACATTGGAGATCCCACGTTCAATGCATTCCCAAACCTGTGGGTTTGAAAACTGCACCTGTCATTTGCTAAAGCTTGGGATGTTCAGATTTGGCTCATTAAAGGGATAGTCACCAGCTGAAGTTTTGGATTCAGCTCTGGGTCTATGGTTTTAGTTTCAGCCTATCTCTAGCCTGGAACCAAAAATGAGCAGGAATGTCAAGCTTCACCACCTGCTGAACTGGAATATAAGAATTCAGACCCTGGTCACGTCCCGAGGACAGTCGGAGGAGGTGTAAATTTTTGCTGATGATGTCAGTCCTCTCGCCAGTTAGCAGCAGCAGAACTGCAGTTATCTACTAAATAGCACGTCTGTTTATAAAATAGTAGATTAAGAATATTTGTGTGCACGGCAAACTCCTTGGGGGTATGTACAATGTGCCTCTGAAGGCAGGGAGGCCCTGTGCCAATTGACTAATCAAGAGTTGTAGATCAATAAACAGAGTTACATAAACGAGAGCACTACGTAGGTTCTCTATTGCGATAGTGTACTCAGTGTCAAGTCCTGAGGACCATCTGTTCCAACAGCTTTTCATGTGCCATGCACTCAGGTTACTACATGCTGTACGTAGGGAAGTCTTTGGCATGGTGTGTTTGTTAATGAAACATGAAGAGCTGTGTGCCGGCACTTTAGAGCCATCCAGTATTTATTTAGGGCGGCCCAAATCCTTCTTCCCTGTGTAAACCAGGTGACATTTCTCCCATGTAGCAGGCCTGTTTTGACAGTGTAAGTGGAACTGAAGGGGTGCATGTGCCTTCTACAGACCTCTGTACAGGGGCATGTTTCACAATGGGTTTTTCACAAAGATTCTCCATGAAGGTCAGGGCGTCAGACCTCCATACGCTGGCGGCATATCATTCTATCACTGCTGCTCAGCAGCATATAGGTTCTCCGGGCCCACTCTCCTGAGGTGTGCACATTAGGCCCGGGGATCCGGGCAGTTTGAACTCATTAGTTCAGGCCACCCCCACCCCTGGTCCACAGCCACCTCCAAGGAATGGAGACCCACAGAGTTTACGCTGGTTCTACTGCTTTTTTTAAGGTCGCATATAGTTCATTTTAGATCCAGATAGAAAATGTCACCATTTAAAAATCAAAGATCTCAATATTTTTTTTTAAATGGGTCTGGGGATACTGATAAAAGCCATCAAAGGACAATCCCTTCCATTACAGAAGCCTTGAGAAATCAGTCATAGCAAAGTAAAGAGTAGTAACAGCTGAGGCAATGGTTCAGACACTAGCTGATGTGTCATGGGATCAGTATTCAAGCCTCAGCTCTGCTACAGGTTTCCTTTATAACCACAGGCAAGTCGGTTCAGTCTGTAAAATGGGGCTAACACTGCTTCCTTTCTTGTACAATTAAACTTACTAGCTCTTTGGAACAGTGACAGCTTCTTTTTGTTAGAACTAGCTGGGAATTTTTCAACACAGTATTTTTGCACTGGAAAATGCCATTTCATGAAACCCAAACTTGTGTGCCGGAATGTATCAGTTCAGATGAAACTTCCATCAGGGAAGGCTTTATAGATCTATGATGTAGAGCAGGGCCTTGAATCCCCTCATTGCAAGTGCTAACCACTGGGCTAAAGGCTATTCTCAAGGAGATCACTGTGCTTCCCTCCTTTCCTAGTTTTTCCACAAATAATCTTTGAAATGTCTGTTTCATCCCAGTGTGAAATGGGAAAAAATGAAAAAATGAAATCATGAAAATGTTCATAGCAGATGAAAACCATTTTCTACCCAATTCTAATTACTATGTGTTTGCACAAAGCCTACTACATTAGTTTCCAATCTCAACTGGGGGCCTCTAGAGGCTACTGTCATATTAATAATAAAGCTACCCTAAGTTCTCTACTCAGCCTTGAAAACCTACAATAGTTGTTTCCTCATAAGCGTGATTGAAGAAGACATGCATGGAGTTCACAAGGGAAATGGAGAGCTTAGCTGACTTGGTGATGATGAACATGATTGACCTTTGTCCACACTGACCATCATGTCATGTCCATCATTGTATCATCAAACTCCATTGCTTATAATTGTGCTGAAACGTAACTCTATTTTGTGGATCATTCAAAATCATGAGACTCAGGTCTTGGACATGCTGGAGAAATATCTCATTAGTAACTGGGTGTTTGGGGGCGGGGGGAAATCCATAAGTCGGGGAGAGGTGTGGAAACCGTCAGAGTATAAGTTCTTTGGGGCAGAGACTGTGTTATTTTTTGTTTTGTTTTGTTTCTATGTTGGTACAACACTTAGTACAATGAGGTCCAGGTCAATGACAAGGGTTCCTAGTGCTCCGGTAATATCAATAATAATAGTTAAAATGCTGAAAAAAACCCCGTAAACTATGTATGGGTGGTAATGAAAAAAAATATTTGTGGCTTCCAAAGTGCTGCGGTCCCCTTCTGAATATTATTATTACTTATTACTCATATTGTGGTAGTGCCTAGGAGCCCCATTCATGGACCGGGACACCCTTAGGCTATAAGCTGTCCAAAGAATAAAGAGATGGCTCTGCTCCAAAGAGATGGGGTCCACATCAGCTGATCACATTAATCATATCTTCATTGATCAGTGGCCACAAACATAATATGTCAGTGTCCTTTAAATTTTCAGAATTGCATGGGATTTCACCACATGACTGACTACTGTTGACTTTCCTGTGGCTAGTGGAACATGCACAGAACTCCCAGTCGATGGTGACCAAAGAATAGGTGGCTTTAACACAGCTGATTCCATGAGTAAAGAGAGAAGGAAAATAAAGGGGAACAGGAGATTTAAAACTGAGGGAAAGATAACTAGACACTTCTTTGGGGGCAGCTCTTGCATCCAATTTCAAATGTATGCATTCAACTTCATAGAACTAATATTATCCCCCTTCCAATCCAGTACCTGTAAAAAACAACATTAATAATTGCCACATGAAATGGCTGCCATGGGATACCTGAACTGAGATAATTATTCAATTATTATTATTTATTACTATTCAAAGAGCCCCAAAGTGTGGCAAGACTTAGACAACAACATCTTAAAACACACACTTTCCCAGTGTTTACACCCTGGTGAACCATGAAGTTTGAAGAACCCAAAATGAATTGATCAACATTAAAAAAAAATGAGAATTAGAAAAAAAAAACTTCCCTTGGGCTGTTAACTTCCTGAATTCGGACTTCTCCTCATGCCCCTATGGTGAGTAACAGAAGATGCCTTCTGAAATCTGATCATTACGTCTGATCATTACTCCCATTCTCCTGTTCTTCCTCTTCAACTAATTCAGGAATCACTTCTAAAGAGGAAAGGAGTTCTCTTGGTAAAAGCTATCTGTTCCGTTGCAAGAAAATCAAGCTCTCAAGGTTTGTGTTTAACTAGCTAAATCTTCTCTTTCTGACCTGGAAGACCTCAAACCTAGCAAAATGTGAACACCAAAAAGTCTGGAGGGTCCAACTGGGATAACGACCAAAAGAATGGAGAGTTATCCCACTGTCCTGACTCCAACCAACCCCCTCCCCAAACCCATCACTGCCTTTCCCTTACCATCTGCCTGACACTTAATTTCCTCACCTTTGCTTTAAGCACAGTTTCTGATTTTAAGGCCAGATGGGATCATTATGATAATCTAGTCTGACTTCTTGCGTGGAAGGCCATAGAAGTTGCACACAGACCATAGAAGTTCACCCAGCAATGTCTGCATCAAGCCCATCATTTCTGGTTCAGCTAGAAAATGTCTTTTAGAAAGATGTTTCATATGAACCATTTCATCTGCCCAATGAGGGAGACAACAAGAATTGGTGCTTGAGGCAAAGGACTGGGTGTCAAAAGACCTGGAATAAAATCCTTGCCCATTAAAGCCAATGGGAGTTTTGCTATTGACTTCAAGGGACCCAGTATTTCACCACTTGGATTAGTTCCCATTCTGGGTACCAATTAGCTATACTTTGTGCAAATCACTTAGCATCATTCTATGCCTCAGTTTCCCCATCTGTAAAATGAATATGATACTTACCCACTTTATAGAGCATTCAGATCCTCCCATAATAGCTAATCTGTAGGTACAAAATATTAAAATAATTAGAACAAACACCCCTGGAATGTGCATGGCAAAGAAACTGTAGCAAGAACACTGTTGACATAAAGTCCCTTTGGTCTCTCACAAGTCCCCAGGCTCATCCTTTAACATGAGACAGCTCCTGTCCTTCTCCTGTCCCTGTCTTTCTCTTCTTTCATAATGGGTGGTTTGTAGCTCACTGCACAGATGTTTCTCCCAAGCTATTGCATGGTTATTTTTCAAGTGACTTCTTTCCGCAGATGTTCTCCGGTTCCCAGGTGTGCACGTCACCTCCTTCACTCAGCCAAAGCTCACTTGACACACACAGCAGATGCACTGCCGCTATCTATTTGAGCTAGAGAGTTTGCACAACTGCACACCTGTGACTTTGCTCTCCTGTTATTATCAGGCTGACTGGCAACAGTGGTTCTTGGGCAACAGGCCTCTGTTACCTTCCCTGCTGGTGTTACTGGTTGTAGATATTTCCTTTGGGCTTTGCTTCCTCTGTACTCAATCCACTTCCTTACATTAATCTGTTAGCATTAATTTAATTTTTTCTCTAAACATAGCATAAAAGTGAAGGTTGTTGGATGGATTCAACTAATATCGGGACTGGCTTTTGCTTCAGCTATGGACCAAAACTTTGCAAATCCTCTGTGGGTCAAAAAACATACATTCTTCCAAAAAAAAGATATCCCATATGGAACTCCAAGAAAAGAGCATTTCTTTGTGGTGGTGGTGGTTGTTTTTTAAGAGAAGAACGTGACATGTTAACATGCTTTAGCTATCAAGTTAGAGTCCATTGCAGGAAATCAAAGCAAATATCTAAGCAAAGTCAAGATCATTAAGGCAGGGGGATACAAAAAGAATTCCAATAAATGTGTTTTTTGTTAATGTTTTTGTGTGATTATACACACACACACATACACTGCAAGTGTAAAATAACACCTCAAGCCTACAGCCTTCTTCAGGCAGCTAACACTCACTGAAACCAGAGAAAGAACAGCAAGATAATGCCCATAATTTGTGGGGTTTAGGTGTCTTTATTTGTTTGATTGATTTCGATTTAAATTACATTACAATATAACCATACAAAAATCTCTAGTTCTAACAATTATTAGACTTACAGACAACAAATGATAACAACTCAGGAGAAAAAATTATATGCAAATAATGAATTAAATCACGTAGCCAATAACTCAGTGCAGTAAAACATCCCTTTCAAGCTATCCCAGGAACATGTCCTTTATCTTACCCCTCAAGAATAAATAGAGATTGATATATTCAGAGTTTTTAAGGCCAAAAGGGACCATTATGATCCTCTAGTCTGAGCTTTGCATAACCCTGGCCATACAATCTTACTCAGTAATGCCTACATCTAGCCCATAACTTTGAGCTACGGTATGTCTTTTCAAAAGACATCCCATTTTGATATACTGAGTTCAGCCAATGAAGAATCCACCACATTCCTTGATGAGTTATTCCAATGGTGAATTACCCATGCTGTTAAACAGTTTTGTTATTATTTCCAGTCCAATATTATCTAGCTTCAACTTCATCGATTCATAGATTCCAAGGCCAGAAGGGACCATTGTGGTCATCTAGTCTGACCTCCTGTATAATACCACCCATAGAACTTCCCTAGAATAATTCCTAGAGCAGATCTGTTAGAAAAACATCCCATCTTGACTTAAAAATTGTCAGTGCTGGAGAATCCACCATGACCCTTTGTGAATTGTTTCAGTGATTAATTACTCTTACCATTAAAAATGTACTCCTTATTTCCACTCTGATTTCTACCCATTGGATCTTGCTGTGCCTTTGTTTATAGGACTAAAGTCTCCTCTGGCCCTCTATATATAAATAAAAGTTGCTCATCCCTGAGAGCTCTGGTCTTCTTTTCCAGTTCTTAAATTCACATCTGTTATGTCCTAATATCCAGGAAGCCTTCTCTTCCTTTTACAACAGTCCTTAAGTAATAACTGAGCCAGTGTTCCATATTATTTCAAAATCCACCCCATCCCACCTGTACTTAAGCCATAAAAACATATGCACCTCAGTTTGTACTCAGACACAAAGTTTGTCAAGCACTTTAGGAACTTTGGATGAAAGGTATCTCATAAAAGTAAATGATTGTACGATCTTTATTATTGCGTTGTCATTCTGTGTTTGGCCTTTAAAATTGTTTCAGCCTACTCTAGCTTTTGTGGTTTAATTTCCTATCCTTAAATTAACAGCCACATTGAACAAAGGAAGAAAGTATTGAGACATTAAAAATAGACTGAGTTTTCTGTATTATTATTATCACAGCTGACCCCATAATGGCTCCATTCCATTATAGCGAGTGCCAAGAATGTGTGGCAATAATAGGATACATTTATGTAATGCAGGACCCGTAATACCAATTACAGAGTGGAAAAAAATATCATATGAAAAGTAGTTAATGTGCATCGGTCAGATCCTGCCAGGTGCTGAATACTCCCAACTACCACGAGGCTTAATAATAACTCCTAGCCCTCATATAGTGCTCTATATTTGTAGATCTTGAAGAGCTTTACAAGAAGCTAAGCACCGTTATCCCCATTTTACATATGGGGAAACTGAGGCCTGGAGTGGGGCAGAGCTAGGTGCACAAAGGGACTCAGTTATTGCACCCTGCCACATGGAGGAATTCATAGTCCTTAGCTAGGCACCCAAACTAACATTGCATTGTATGGGGAAAGTTAGGGGCACAAGAAGCCACAGAAGCCAGCAGAAGCTCTGCACAGAAGCCATCAAGGGTTCAAGTCCCTACTCCAAATCTGACAGAGTGGGGAGTCAAACCTGGGTCTCCCACCCAGAAGGTCTCCCTCTGGTTTTTCATGGGAAAGGACTTATCCCTGGCTCTTTTGTGCAGGTTAAGCATTCTCTGAGCATGTCTAGTGGATCAGGGCCTGCAGGCGAAATAGGTGAGGAATGCCTCATTTGTGAATCCCACTGAGGTCTAGACGTGAGCAGGGCACTGAGCTGCTCAGCAGCCTGGGCACCTCGGAAAATTAGGAAGCTACAGGATTAGGCAGCAGCTGAGCAGGGGTCTTGAAGATCTCAATGGTGCAAGAGGCATTTAGGCACCGAAGTCCCCACTTGGATCTAGACCAAAGTGACTTGTCCTAGGTCACCCAGCAATCCAGTGGCAGTGATAGGAGGAAAACACAGCTCTCCGGAGCCCCCAGTCCAGTGCACGCAGGGGTAAGGCACACTTGGAGTAAGGCAGTACTCAGGGTAAATAAGGGCATCCAGGTCTGGCCCTTAGGCATCTAAATAGTCCTGATTTACAGAGGTACTGAGCCAGCACGAGAGGCCGTTGAACATTTTCTGCTGAGATTTTTTCAATGAAAAATGACTTTTTCAATTTTCTCCAAAAAGAAAAAAAAAAAAAAGAGTGTCTGTTTTAAATGGAACATGTTTGGATTTTCAATCCCCTCCCCCCACCTCAGTTTTTCAGTTTTATGCCAAAAACAAACAAACAAATTAATTACAAAATTTTGATGCCCCCTCCCCACCCCCAATTGGTTTTGTCTGCATTTCATGGGGAGGAGGGGGGAGAGAAATCACTTCCTGAACAGTTCTGCTCAGTGCTTATAGCTTCCCCTGAAATCAGTGTTGACGTTAAGTGCTCAGCACATTTGAAACAAGGAACTGAAGGAACATGCTTAAATTTACGCACTGTGAACAGTTGCATTGAGCATTCCCGATGCATACAGCTAAGCAAAGGTTTAAATATTTGCAGGATTGGGGCCTAAAACTGCAATTTTCAAGAGGGCCTAGATAACATAGGAATACAGGACACACTGAAAGTCAATGGGAACCCTGCTCCTAAATTATATATGGGCTTTCGAAAATTCCAGTCTATATGCCTATTTCAATGCACTGAAGTTTTATCTAAATGTCCTTATTTGACAACACAAATTTGTAGGCCAGATTGAGGTCCCTCTATGAATGGGACTCTTAATGAAGATAGGACCAAAATTAAATAATAATAATTTTTATGAATAATAATACAATAATAATGGGGATAATGTTGTACTAAAAGATACATTAATTACTAGAACTCTACACAGCAGGTTTGAAACCAATAAAAAGAGGAATTGATAATGGAAGAGTACCCAGAATTCAAAAGCCTGAATTGTACCATTATATTACGGGAATTAAAACCCAGTAGAAACACAATACAGTTCAGTTCAGCAAAGAATGAGTACAAATGCCAAGGCTGGCCCCAGTGCAAATTATATGATACCATCTTATGATTACTTTGCTTCTGACACAGTTTTGTTCCAGGATCCAATCTGTTATGTTGAATTGCAACTGTGTGTTCTCTGCTAGGAACAAAATATATCAGTAAAACTTACCATCTGTGTCAAAATATGACTGTGTAAATTTCAATTGGAGCATATTTGTTAGTTTTAATTCCCAGAAATGTTTGTGTTTAAGCTGTCATTTCCTCTAGACTTCAACATAAGCCTCCTAGTGATGTCCTGAAACATCCTCCTTAGGAGTCATCTTCAAATCAGAAAAACAAATATTGCTTTTAAATCTCAGGGCAGGGGTTTAAAGTTTGTTTTGAACGGATTTCTCTTTTTTAAGTTCATCCATGAGTCTGAAAGTGACATGGAGGGGTTAAAGGTCACCCTCAATGACAGGAGGTGAGAGCTCATTGCCTCTGCCAATAAACTCTCCCTCGGCTTTATGCTTTAAACTGTGTTGCTGTTCCACAAACAACTTTTGATTAATCTTTACCTGGCCTGCGCTAATGCCCAATGGAGAGACAGTCCTGCTCATGTGGGCCACATCATTTGGAATGTGGAAAAGTCAGTGGAGGTTTATAATTGGATTAAGCTCTGTGTACTACACACACACTGGCAACTTTCCTGACAGCTTAGGTAACAAGATAATACGCAACAAAGAGATCTGGTATTCAGAAGGGCCCCACACCTTACCCTGGGGGGATACACCTGGGCAGGCTATGATAAGCAACAGAATAACAGGCAACCAACAGCAACGCTGCTCTGATATTGTCATATTCCCCTATACCGGGTGTACATTTCTAGGAGAAACTCAAACCCAACTTTTTAGCTTCTCAAGGTGATTGGTTTCAGCTGGAGACTCCTGAATCTAATGTCTGCGTCAGTGGGCACACCTGACAGGAGCTTGAGGCAGTTCTTTGGTCCTTTCCCTTGGAAAGCAAAATATCAATCAGATCACGTTGGGGCGGGGGGGGGAGAGATGCAATGTAGATTTGACTTAATGAAGCAATGTCTTTAGTTTATTTCTTCTTTTTTTTTTTAAGTGAGGCAGGATGGTCCAGTGGGCAGGGCACTGTCTCCAACCCCAGAAAGCCTAGAATCTACTGCTGGTTCTGTCGGTGAGCACATGGCCTTAGCAGAATCACTCAGCGCCAGGTTTTTAAAGGTGCTCCACACCCACAACAGGAGCCTGATTCTCAAAAGCGCTCAGCATGTTGCCTGGGTGTTGTGTGCTGAGCGCTTTTGAAAATCTGGCTTTTAGAACATAAGAATGGCCATACTGGGTCAGACCAATGGTCCATTTAGCCCAGTATCCAATCTTCCAACAGTGGCCAATGCCAGGTGCCCCAAAGGGAATGAACAGAACAGGAAATCATCAGGTGATCCATCCCCTGTCACCCATTCTGACAAACAGAGGCTAGGGACACCATCCCTGCCCATCCTGGCTAATAGCCATTGATGGATCTATCCTCCATGAAGATATCTAGTTCTTTTTTGAACCCTGTTATAGTCTTGGCCTTCACTTTTAATCTCACTGGGTAATTTTTTCAAACATTCCTCAAGTACTTAAGAGCTGAAGACCCATTTTCAAAAGTGCCCGAAGCGATGTCTACACTAGAGACCTTACAGCCAGACAGTCGTACTGCTGCAGCTGCGCCTCTGTAAGGTCTCCTGTGTAGCCGCTCCATATCTATGGGAGAGAGCTCTCCCACCGGCGTAATTAAATCACCCCCAAGAAGATGTCAGTCTCGCACTGACCTAGTGCTGTCCACACTGGCACTTCCATCAGTGTAGCTTATGTTGATCAGGGGTGCGTTTTCTCACAACCCTTAACAACATAAGTTTCACCGACAAAAGTGTTAGTGGAGACAAAGCCTCGGACACAAGCCTGAGTCCCCAACGTCACCAGAGTCTTCTAAGTGCCTAAAGGTATGTCCACAGAGAGGGATAAAAACAACGGACTCAGGGTCGCACAGCAGGTCTACAAATAGCCATGTAGACATTCAAACTCAGGCCGGAGCCTAGGCTCCAAGACAAACCCCCATTGATGGGTTTCAGAGCCTGGGCTCCAGCTCAAGTCAGAACATCTACACTGCAACTTATAGCTCCACCCGTGCCCCAGTGTGAGCCCCACGAGCCAGAGTCAGTTGAGCTGGGCTCTGAAACTTTTTTGGCTGCACAGACATACCCTAACTGTCTTTTGAAAGTGGGACTTCAGCTCCTAAATCACTTCTGAAAATGTTACCCTGTGGGCCTCTGTTTCCTCTGCCTCCCTTCATCTGTCTTGTCTATGTTGACAGTAAGCAGAAACCATCTCTTGTACAGGGCCTAGCACAAGGGGGATCCAGATAAATTGAGCCCTCTACGTGCACCATTCACCACAATAGGCATTGGACCAAATCCTTGAAGAACAGTCCTGCCTAAGTCAGTCAATGCCTGCTGCCACACTCATCGTGGGCAGAAAGCCAGGGATTAGTTATAGTATCTATTACAATGATTTTTTTGAAACTGGAAATACCAGCATGCCATCATTTTTCTAGCTTCCACTACAGGAAACATTGTGGGGACGGGAGGCTCAGTATCTGAATTCAGATTTATCAAATCTCATGCTAGCACATTAATCACAAACCCAGATTTTCTCTCAGTGCAATGATGAAATAGATCACAGTCTTTAATCTAATGGATTTCAATGCCATTGGGTTTCAGCTGCCTCCATATCTGGCCACATACACAACCTAAATGAGTTACTAACACTTTATTTCAAATGTCCAATCAGTAATAATTGGGATGCTTTTTTCTACACATTCTGAGGTTGTCTTTAGAATCTTAGATCTCTTTCATGATCTGATATCAATGAACATCAGAAGTTCTTTGAATTCTTTGGATATCACATCCATCCATTTCCACAGCACTTCCACTGCACCCTAAAGACCTTGCAGTAAAAGTTTTAAAACAAACTGTTTTTTACAGTTTTCTGTCTATACAGATTCCCTTTCAAATTTCAAAATCTTAATATATTTGTGCAGTTTCTGGAGCATGCAACTTGACATTTTGAACACCCAAACTGACTTGACCTCGTTCTAACTTTTTAAAAGTCGTCCCCCCCGTCCCCCCCCGTAAGCCTCTGGGGATATTTGACTAACTGTAAGAAAGACACACAACCCAAGATCAGCAGCTTATACTCTCTGAAAAGTTAAATATTGGCATTTTTGTAAAATTACTCAAAAACTTGTCTCTTTTACGTTGAGAAACAAAATCAGGGTAACAATGGGAAATTGATCCAGTAGATAGGGTCAAAGTTACTGATCTTGTGACTTCCATTTGTGCCTGTCTACTGACATTTCCTCCCTTATGAAACCTTTCTTCTGCAGTAGAAAACATAAACTGGAAACTTGAAGTTCAGCAGAACTACTCACTCACTGAAACTCAGGATGACAAATATGCCCTTTGATCTTAATGTCCATAAATTATCAGGATGCTAGTGCTGCATTTTCATCCTTGCATCCCCACCATTCATGCAGCTATACTGGATTAAGGTGGTGGTTTGGGATATTGTAAAGCCCTGACCTTCCCATAACTAGCCTTCTTCTGGTTGTGCAGCTTTTACAGCAACATTTGCCCGAGCTTCATTTCATGTCCAGTATGGGATCATGTGTCACCATTCTTATTTGCAGACTTTTATCAGTCCAGCTGTTTGACCCTGCAAGGTAATGAGCATCCCTTGGCCTTGTATAGTCCAGAGGTTTTGGTTGTGTTATAACTTTTAGCTGATGCAAATCAACACATGTTTGCTAACAGCTGAATAAATATTACTTGATGATTTCCTGTTTTGTTCATTCCCTCTGGGGCACCTGGCATTGGCCACTGTCGGAAGACGGGATACTGGGCTAGATGGACCTTTGGTCTGACCCACTATGGCCGTTCTTATATTCTTAATCGATACACCTCACCAACCATCATGAAGTGCCTACATTAGCATTTACAATTATGTTGATTTGCAATCAGTTGGTACATGTTATAATATCACTGAAACCTGTAGTCTAGAAAAGGCCCTTTAAAAGTGCCCTGAAGTCTCATGCACTAATTGGGCTTCTTCTCAGAACCAAATATCCCAAAATTTTAGAGAAGACCCACATTTATGCAGTGTTGGCTCATCGAGAGCAAATCTTTTTCAGGAAGACTCTTTGAGATGTAACATAGGGTTGTGTAAGTGTGTTTGGCCGGGGCTTGTCACTCTCCAGCGCGGTGGGGAACCAGACCGCCTTGCTCCTTCTGTCAGGTGTGTTGGGGAATTAGCCTGCCTGAGCAAAGAGTTCAACTGGAAGGTTCAGGCCCTGGATCAGGGCGGCCTGGGAGAGGGGGAGACTGCCACCCACGAGATGGGTGGCAGGGGGGATGCAGGCCCACCCACTCCACTGCTTCCCAGCCCGGGGCCCTAGCAGCGGCCGAAGACCCGCTGCTGTGTCAGTGGGGTTCCTGGCCGCAACACACTGACATTGGCTCTGGCACTGTTGCAACCTGACTAGGGTTGGCTGCCCCCGGGCTACTTCCTACCTCCCCCTCTAGAGGTACGTGGGTCCGGCCGGCGTCCTCCAAGGGGTCACACACCATGGGCTCCTCAGGGTAACTGGCGCACGGTTGGCTTGGCAGCTCCTCAGGGTAACTGGTGAACAGAAAGCTTGGCAGCATCGCTGGGCTCTGGCTAGCATCAGGCGTGGGCTGGTCTGGCCAGTCCTCGGATCGGCCACCGATCATCGTGGTCTCCCACCTGGGAGCTCTGCCACATGCGTCAGGCCTCTCCGGTGGCTGTCTTTCAACTGAGTTCGGGGGTTGGGCTTTTATACTTCCTGTCCTGCACCTTGACCTCTGAGGGGCAGGCACAGGGTTCACTGGCTCCGCCCACTTTGGCATCCAGAGAGGCTCGTCCAGCTCCTGGGCGACGGTGAACCAGACCGCCTCGCTACAGGTCAATTTCCAACCATATTCCTGTCTCCCAAATTCTGCTTTAAATTTCAGGTTAGAATGTATTCACAACCTCAAAGGGAAAGTTACTCAAATCTGATTGGTGATAGGTTGAAATCATGGAAGTTTTTCAGTGAATCAGCCCAGAATTTTAATGTTGTAACTAAACCTGAAACCACATGGGTTCCATGTTCTTTTGTGTTACCAGGGCTACTCCGTTACTGAAAACACTGTTTACAAGGCCCTTCCAGGCTTGACCTAGGGCCAGACCTTAGCGTATTTCCACCTGAAATCAATGAGAGATTTGTATAAAAATGAAGGTGGGCCATAGTCTCCCAGCTGCTTATTGTATGAAAATTTGCTTCATTTTATGTTATCTTGTTCTTCCTCCTACTATCTGCCCTTTGAATAATTAAAATGAAGTAATGGGGCTTTGTGCAAAGATCTCTGTTGGGTTGGGTCATTCACATTCCCAACCCACAGGCAGGCTATGCGGTTGCAATAAAGGCCCTCTGAAAAGTGCACTATCTGCAATGGAATCTGATCTACTGGATCTGCATTATCACAGGTCTGCTAGCTATGACTTTGGCCTACCCCAAAACCTTGTTCTGCACCAGCCCATTTGGGGCTTGCAAGAACCTCTCTTCAGCATGAAGACCCTGCTTGACCTCTCCACCCAAATGAATCTTTGCCAATGTAGAGCCAACAAGGGACTGGAATAAGTGGTCCAGAGGCCACTGGCCCTCCATATCCTGACTGATTTTCACCCACAGGTAAGTTACTTTTGGAAGCCCTATATAGTTCATTCCCTCATTCAGTGTTGGTTATATTTGCAGTCTT
The DNA here is from genome assembly GCF_015237465.2 of Chelonia mydas. Lineage (NCBI taxonomy): Eukaryota > Metazoa > Chordata > Testudines > Cheloniidae > Chelonia > Chelonia mydas. The sequence continues at coordinate 11,465,591 of NC_057851.1, read as the reverse complement.
CAGGTATTCAAAGTATTTCATAATCTTTCCTACAGCATGACATGAGCACCTCTCAAATGCTCCTTCCACCTATGCACATGGCACCAAACCTGAAAGGGTGAAACAGATGTTATAAGAGAAGCCTGAGGCAGGAACCAGTGAACTTCTGGAGAAATGTCTAAGAAAGATCCAGAGGGCAAGAGAGACAGTAAATCAAAGACTAGTAAAAATAAAAGAAACTGTCAAGCATTTGTCTTAAAAAGCACTATATTGTCTTGAATGGGGGAATACTTTCCTCTGGGTTTTCTTTTTGTAGAATGAAAAAAAAATGCACATACAAAAACATGGACACAATATCGTTCTAGGTTAGAGCTGAGCATGAAATGGTTTTCCCATTCGGTAAAATTTTTCAAGATATTGAAATTTTTTCCCATCCTGAATCGAGTTGAAAAGACAAAATCTCAAAATTTTTCATGAACTTACTATCTGAAAAAATACCCTGAAACATTTTGTTTCCAAAAAATTAAAAAGTTTCCTTTGAATTTTGACCTTTTATCATTTTTAACCTTTTGTTTTCTAAATTTACAAAAATTTTGACATTAAAATTCATTTTGACTCAAAAAAAGATTCTGATTCAAAAATGTTGAAGTGGAATGATTAGATAATTTTTAAACTTTCTCATCCCCAAAAAATGTAAGGTCGGAAGTTAATTGAAGCAATGTTTCATTTTTGTGTTGACTAATTGAAATTTTTTGACAAAAAAGCACTTAATCATCGAATTCCTGAATAGCTGTAGCATAGATCAAGCTAGGTAGTGGGGTCTACAGTCTACCAGTTCTTGATACATGGGGCATTACAGCTAAACTTGGTGAGTATGTCCACTGTTTGTTCTGAAGGGTTAATGTGTTGAGTAAAGACAGCTGAAAATTTCCATATAATTTTTGAAAATTCCATTCTCTAAGCAGAGAAATGTGGCAAAAATGTTTCGCTTAAATTTTTAAGATTTTAAAATGTTTCACCTGTTCTGGTCTTAAGAATGATGATGATTACTTTTTGCTGATAGGCTAGACAGTTGAGTCCAGATGCTCCAAGGTATTTGGGTAGGTGCATAATACATATTGATTTCTAAATTCATGTGAAGATCTGGGGTGTGGCCCAATACAGCAAGATACTGAAATGCATGCCTAACTCTAGCATGTAAGTAGTACCTATTGAACACTGTATTTCAATGAGAGCATAACACCAAGATCTGCATGAATTAGTATCTGGCACAAATTTAAGGTACTGAGCTTGACTTAGCTGGCTTTGAGACCTGTCTGTTTGAGAGAACACTCTCTCCCTGTGTCATGCTACCAGTGTTACAACCATCTCAAGTTGCAGTGGGGAAGGTCTAGGTTGGATGTTAGGAAACACTATTTCACTAGGAGGGTGGTGAAGCACTGCAATGGGTTACCTAGGGAGGTGGTGGAATCTCCATCCTTAGAGGTTTTTAAGGCCCAGCTTGACAAAGCCCTGGCTGGGATGATTTAGTTGGTGTTGGTCCTGCTTTGAGCAGGGGTTTGGACTAGATGACCTCCTGAGGTCTCTTCCAACCCTAATCTTCTATGATACTATGATTCTATCTGAGGCTGAATTATCCTCAATTTAAGACCAGGAGACCTGAGAGTAGGATATTGTCTATTAAAGAACCTCATCTAGAGAAGTTACTCTCCTACTGTTTGTTCTGAAGTAGCCCAAGACTGTTGACTTTCAGGGCCCGATAACCTTGAGGTCTGGTCACTGGAGGTGGAGGAAGGGGAACGGACTTGATGACATCTTGAGGACCCTTCCAGCACTACATTTCTATGATGCTACAATGTAAGTTTTCTCTAGTCACTCAGGCCATGGTGGAAAAATGTTGCGAGAAGGGCTGATTTTTGTGGGATTGAATTCAGTTTATGTTATATTGGGGTCTGCCAGTGCATTATCTGCTGGGATTGTAATTTATTTGATTAACTACTCTTTTAACCTATGGCATAAATGCCAAGAGAGGGAGGGAATTGGATAGATAGATAGATATTTTATAGAGACATTATGAGTTTGGGTAGAAATCTTGAGCCAAACTATAGCAGTAGTAAAAATTCTGAGTTTACAGACATCCAGAAGTTATGAGCACTCTGCAATTTTGGAAAATATATTACATGCAGGATGCCTTGTGTCCCTAGGGTAAATGTTCTGTTTCTTTCATGACCCATAACTCAAGAGTATGGCAGGCATTAGCACTTTAGAAAACATCTCCATTCTTCCTAGGTGAGATAGAACCTGTAGAATGCAGAATATCTTACTTATTTGGCAGTGATTTGAGGGTTTTTTTTATTATTTTAAACACTAACTTTATATGGTCAATATCACAGATAGATGAGGGAAATAAGAAAAGGCAGTAGAAGTCAATTTAATTTTATACTAAATATATCATAGTTATGATCTGACTAATACGCTAGAGTAAATTACATACCACAAAACAATCAGAAGAATGGATCTGATGTACAATGCAGGAGTCTGTCTGGAAAACACAACCCTGAACATTTTCTTTTTTTGGTTTTGAGAACCCAAAACCCACAAATGTTTGGCTTTCTTCACTGAAACATTTTGAGTGAGATACAAATTTTTGGTTACAATTTTAATTTTGATCAATGGGCCATTGGTGGGGGGGGGGAGAGGGAAGTTTAAAAGGAAAATGTTCAGTTAGCTGCAGTTGCAGCCCTGCAGATGACAGCATTTCACTGAAGGGTGAAACAAATCCAACAGGGACATTTGTGAAGCTCTATGAGATCTTTGGGAATGGAAGCTGCTAACTAATCATAAGATACCCATATTTATCTTTCCCCCACCCCACTTTTCTCTTCCCTGTTTTTAATTAGTGGAATCTAGAGAAAATACACAAACAAATTAAAAACCCCTCTGGGGTTATTTTATACTCGGACTGTTCAGAAATAGAACATCTCACACAAGCTGTTTAGAGAGATATGTCAACTGATTGTCAGTTATGACATTGTGGTAATAGCTAACAGAGATGGAGGAGCAGCTGGGGTTAGCTGATCTTTATTTTTGAAAAAAATATTGGTGATATATTGTATCCCATTCACCTTCCCTTGATTTCTGTTCTTGTAAGACCTCAATCCTGTAATCACTTATGCACATGCTTAACTTTACTTCTATGAGTATTTTCATTGGGACTATTTAAAGATAAGCACTTTGGTACCAATTCAGCAAAACATTCAACCTTGGGCTTCACTTTAACCCTGTTTTTAGTCCCATTGGCTTCGATCAGACTGATAAATACGATCCTTAAAGTTAAGCACATACTCAAGTGCTTTGCTGAACTGGGGCCACAGAACCTGATCCCACAGCACTGAAATCAATGAGATCCCAATATGTACAGGATCAAGCCTCATCTGTTTGCAGAATCGGGACCTAAAGGCTCCACGTGAAGAGCAGTTTTCTGCCCATGCAAAACAATGTGCCTGATCAGAGCTGGGGGGCATGTCTACACTGCATTCACAGGGTGTGATTGCATCTCTTGCAGACACATCTGAGCTAGCTTTAATCTAACTAGTTCAGATACCAGAGCTGGATTAAAGCTAGCTCAGGTATGTCCACGTGAGCTGCAGTGTAGCCATACCCTGCGAGTGTAAACTCTTTGATACACTCCTCAAGCTGTATGTTCCTGATGGTGTGGGCAATGCCTTGTGGGTACTAAAATCAATAACAATAATCATAATAATAATGTGAGAATTTCCATGTATTTTTACCACATTGTAGTCAATCCAGTGACATTGTAATAGAACAAGATTTGGTTGTTACATTCATTGATTTGTACAAACTTTTTTATGGTCATAAATGGACTATAGTTGCCTAGGAGATATATCATCTTATTGCCATCACTTCTTCTCATCATTGCCTCTATAGGGAGCCCAATCCTGCACTCCCCTAACATCTCATTAAAAGCAGAGTTTTATAAACCTGCATGTAGATTAACCGCTGCTTGTCTTTCCCCCCGACTCATCTCTAGCACCAGTTTCTCATTTCACCAATGAACCATTTTTTCTGTCAGTTTAGATTAGGTCAAATTAGTTCTCATTTCAATAACTGACAAAGATTCTCTTTGACAATAGCAATGACCTCACATGTCCTGGCAAGGGCACGTGTTCAGAGTCTATTGAAGGGGAAGAAAAGTTTGACTATGACAATACATTTTGCAGAAGATTATGATAAGCATATGAGTCAATATTTGTACCCTGCTTTGGATATGTAAAGTCCTGTGTATAAGAGTTACATATTATAAGTGGTAGAAGTTGTTTATTACTCATTGATTATCTGGGATTAGCTCTGCTGTTAAAACTATGCTTGCCACCAACTAAAAGAAAATATATATCATACTTTGGTGGAATAAATCTGTATAAACCTAATTCAGCCACTGCAATAGCTGTGCGTCCCATTGACTTCAATTGAACTATTTTCATGCTGGAAGAGGTGTATGTGCATAAATACCTTGCTGAATTAGGGAATTAAGTAGCAGTACCAGCCAACTGCTTAAAGTTAAATGCATGGAATCAAAGCCTTAGAAGAGGTCAGCATAGGTGAAATTCACACCTGTGCCCAAGGTCTATGCACCACTTAAGCCCTTAAAATAGGGCTTAAATGGGATGTAGGTCATAGATGGGTCTTGTATTGACCTTCTGCATGGGGTGACTATCATTTCCAATAGAATAAACTGTTAAGGGAGGATGAGGAATGTCTGTCACTAATAACATACAAGACTAGACCTGCCACTCATCTGTTGGTGTCAGGGTTGGTTTCAGGTTAATGAAATTAATCATCTGACTTCCCAGCATTCAAGCAAAAAAATATTAAAAAAAAAAAAGACCAATACTCTTTTTAACCAAGGTTTCAGAGTAGCAGCCGTGTTCGTCTGTATTCGCAAAAAGAAAAGGAGTACTTGTGGCACCTTAGAGACTAACCAATTTATTTGACCATAAGCTTTCGTGAGCTACAGCTCATCCGATGAAGTGAGCTGTAGCTCACGAAAGCTTATGCTCAGATAAATTGGTTAGTCTCTAAGGTGCCCCTAGTCCTCCTTTTCTTTTTAACCAAATACATCTTTTATCTCAGTACCACTTGCTACTAAATGTTAACTTAAAATATGATTTTTTCCCTCCAAAGCTCTATATAACTCTTAGTATAAATCACTAGTTTTGTGAGTGGCTGTTGCTGTTGTCGGGTGTTTTTAGGTTTGTTGTTTAGCAGGGGGTTTCTCACGGGTGCCACTGAAGTACCGGTTTCTCTGAAATGTCGGCAGCACTTTAACATGGCATGTGTAGTCGCCCAGTGTTGGTCTAACTCTGCTCTCACTGATGCCAATTAAAGTTTTCGCTTAGGTTTCAACGGGAGCAGTGGTGAGCCAAAGACGAGATCCCAGCCTTTAATAACAAAGGGACCCAATCCTGGCTGTTTTGCCATCCATATGAATGGGAGTAGGGACAGCCCCTTCATTACTGATCTCAGGCATGACGTCAAAAACTACTTTACCGACAAACCCGAGTTTTGACTCCAGTCTTTAGTACACAGCAAAGGAAGCTATGGATGGACCAGCTGTATTCAGTTCTGTCCCATGCAGCATTGACTAACCATGGCCAGCAGAGTTCCAGTTGATGATGATGTATAAAGAAGGAAGACTCTGCCATTCATTTTTTTTTCTGGCATCACAGTGAGCCCCAATACCAATCATAACTAAAAAAAAATGTATCTTGACTTGTAAACTATCACTTAGACAGTGTCACTCATTAGCTTTTACTACATTCTGAGGTTGAATTTCTTTCCTGAATCAACCCATTAACTCCTCAATTGCCACTTCATTAAGTAATCAGGAGGGATGTCTGAAACCAGTTAATATTACTTAGTAGTGTGCCAATTAGTAAGGGTGGTTTTTTTCCCCAGGCAAAGGCCAAATAGCCCTCCAGTCCTTCTCATATGCAATTGTTTTCTGTTAATTTGGTTAGAAATCGTGGCAGGTAATGGGGGTGAAGTGTTTATGCAATTTGGGATTGTTAGACTCTAGAATTGCTAGTATCTTGTTAGGCAATCTCTCTGGATGGAAATTCTCAGAGGAAGATAGGATTCCTTGATTCATTGTGAACAGTCTATAGAATGCTTCTTTTTAAATAATGTACTTGCATAAGCTTTGCTAGATTGTATTAAAACACATAAATACACAGCAATGACTTTCATCCATCCCACATACCCATTTTCAGAAACGACGAGCTTCATAATAAAGGCACGTACACAAAGTATTAAAAGGGCTGACTGCCTCTGTCAAAGATCAAATCAAATTGGGTTGGTTGATCTATCCATGCCTATGGGGTATTAGTGATTATAATACTGGGCTTTAATGGAGTATAGACCCAATTTACATAACATTTACATGGCATCTGCATACTCCTTATGGAGAGATTCAGCTGCAAAAAATGTCTTTTACGCACACACACCAGTCTGAAACCTGAATTTCTTTCTGATTCTCAGGGTATGTCAACACTGCAGGAGACTGAGTCAGCTGGCAGGGGCCAGCCCCAGGTTTTTAATTGCAGCATAGACATATCCTCAGAGTCTGGAGTCCACAGTAATCGGTGCTCTGACTTCAACTGCCCGTTCTGGAATCTGAAGGTGAATCCCAGGGCAGAGTTGGACAAACTGAAATACCGTCTTCCCCACCTAGAGAGGCCAAGGGAAGTATTCACAGCTAGTGCAGAGCAATCACTTTGATTCTACATCGATCAAACCAAAAGACTTTTAATCAAAAAATGCCTTTTTTCTTTCCATCCAACTTTTCAAAGAGAATTTGCCCATTTTTTTAAAGAATATATGGATGTCTCCTGCAGTTCCTGCACCCAGAGGATCCTCCCTAGGTTTTAGAGCCCCTTTAGACTATTCTGGACCCTTGACTCATTCTCCATGATCATCTTCTAGGGCCCAGTTTGCCTACTGAGTTCTGACCTGACAGTCTGACCAATTGAGATCAGAAAACAATACAGTCATGTGTTGCAGGATACACAGGGTTCACTGCAACCCAAATTAATGACAGATTATTTTTTTTCCTGCTGCAGTGGTACCCACTTCCATCATTGATGTGCAGGGAGGTGTACAAACCAACTTAAAGGACCTGTATTGTCTGCGATCCTATGAAAGGCGAGACAGATGTTTCATCGAGGGGAAACATCTAATATCTCTAGCATAGAGATGAGAAAGAAGAACATAAAGAAGCAGAAGGCCAAAGTACTTCAGTGATTTTTCTAAAGAAAGGTGTATTCTCATTGGTTGGTACAACCATTAAAACATATTGATTTACAACTCCATAGAGCCTTTTGAGAATTGACATCTCTTTTTGCTGCCAAGGAGGGTATACTATAACTATGTATACATTTATTTAAGAAATTTTATAGCTTAATATTTTCAGAGTCTTATAAATTGCACATTTTGCTGTGTTAGAAAGTGGTGAATGATAAATTGCTTATTTACTAGATAATTAGCTTTTTGCTCAGAGTTTGAGTCAAGCTGCATTAGGATGGTAACTGGAGTTTAATTGAACACCCAAAACACTGTATAAAATTAATTTTATTAAAAAAAACCCTTAAATGTTTTGGATACATAAACTTCTCTTATCAAAGCATGGTTCACATTTACAACTAAATGATTTATTAAAAGAACAGAGGGATTAACTGTAGTTTGTGAATAAAACTGAATATTTCAAGTCAGTCTGGGAAAATTTTTGAATAAGCCTAAGTGAAAGTGACTGGAACAAATAGATATCATCCCCTCCCTTTTCATTTTTAGTTGTAGACTGGAAGAGAAAAAAAAGTTTTCCTGATTTTTCAACTTCCCATCAATTTCTCAATTTTGAATGAATTAGTCTAAAGGACGAACATATACTTTCTTTGCCTGCAAAAGAAGCTAGTGCTCTCAAAAACTGCTTTATCACATGAACAAACTTTGATTCCAGGTGTTTAGTGACTCATTCTCCCTTGTTACATAACTTCCCCACCGCTACCCCCAGAAAAACAAAAGAACCAGCAACAATCCGAGACTTCTCCTTGCATAAACCGCGAGCCTTTTCAACACCAGTATTTTATTTGTTTAGAGACAGACGGAGGCAGTTCAGAAATGAATGGGTGGCTGTTTGTATCTCTGTCTGTGTACAAATGCAAGGACACAGAGCAAGGTCATTTACGTGAAGTATCCAGAAGCAGGGGCTGGTAGTTACTGGGCAGATCCATGTTTTTCCATGAACTAGAGAGTAAGTTTCCATGGAGTCATAAGTATTCATAATTTGAAAACTGAGCCAATCAGAGCTCAGGTAGGGAGAAGCTATAATATAGGAGCATCAGACCACCCAGGTGGTCTCAGTGGATGATCCTGGTGAAACACATGATGGTTTCTCCTGGAGTCCGGTCCCAACAGCTGTGATGGCTTTTCCAGTCTCTTGCACTCAGTAGCAGAGCACTCAGTCCCCCACAGGATCAAGCCCTTAATACAAAACATGACCTATTATGCTTTATTTATGAAGCTTGACCTCAAAAGTTAGATTTTTCTCCTGATTCTTTCTTTAAATAGAAAAGCCATCTTTAAGTCAAAGTTTGTGACAGATGCCCAGTCATACATTTGGCATATTGTTTTTTATTTAAATGTTTTAAGAGATTATAACAAGTTTATGCCTCAACATATTTTGTATTAAATTCAGATTTCATTTTAAACAGGTTTAGTTTTAAAAAGACAAAACTTATTATAATTTAAATAACAAAAAAATCTGATTTAAATAATAAAAATCTGATTTAAATGAAACAACTGATTTGTTTCCCAAAAAAGTAATATATTTTTATCCACCCCGTTTGCAAAAATGTTTGTGCCCTAGCACACAGGTATCTGGGCACATAACATGGGAAATTGTGTGTGTTAGTGCTAGTTGGATGCACAACTACTGGTTGTGAACACACCTATTTTAAGGGTGTAGACACTTGCAGTGGCCTGTGTTTGAAAATGGCATTTGTGGTATTTTAGGCGATGGTGTATACTCAAATATACTGGCAAAAATAGTATTCTGAGAAACTTATGTGATTTTAATAGCATTATTAATGTTTGAAATTAAAATATCACTTAGAGGCTACAAATTACATGGGACCCTCATTCTGCTAGGAGCTGTACAAACATAGTACAAACAATCCCTGCCCCAAAGAGCTGACAGATAAAACAGACAAAGCAGAAAGGGAAATATTGCCATCCTCATTTTGCCTAGGAAGAACAGAGATATTCAGCAACTCACCCAACATCCCAGAAGAAGTACATGTCAGAAGTAGTCACTGAATGTTGCGCAACAAAATGGCTGATGAAATTCAGTGCTGATAAATGCAAAATAATCATAGAATCATAGAATATCAGGGTTGGAAGGGACCTCAGGAGGTCATCTAGTCCAACCACCTGCTCAAAGCAGGCCAATCCCCAACTAAATCATCCTAGCCAGGGCTTTGTCAAGCCTGACCTTAAAAATATCTAAGGAAGGAGATTCCACCACCTCCCTAGGTAACGCATTCCAGTGTTTCACCATCCTCCTAGTGAAAAAGTTTTTCCTAATATCCAACCTAAACCTCCCCCACTGCAACTTGAGACCATTACTCCTTGTTCTGTCTTCAGCTACTACTGAGAACAGTCTAGATCCATCCTCTTTGGAACCCCCTTTCAGGTAGTTGAAAGCAGCTATCAAATCCCCCCTCATTCTTCTCTTCCGCAGACTAAACAATCCCAGTTCCCTCAGCCTCTCCTCATAAGTCATGTGTTCCAGTCCCCTAATCATTTTGGTTGCCCTCCACTGGACTCTTTCCAATTTTTCCACATCCTTCTTGTAGTGTGGGGCCCAAAACTGGACACAGTATTCCAGATGAGGCCTCACCAATGTCGAATAGAGGGGAACGATCACGTCCCTCTATCTGCTGACAATGCCCCTACATATACATCCCAAAATGCCATTGGCCTTCTTGGCAACAAGGGCACACTGTTGACTCATATCCAGCTTCTCGTCCACCGTAACCCCTAGGTCCTTTTCTGCAGAACTGCTGCAGAGCCATTCGGTCCCTAGTCTGTAGCGGTGCTTGGGATTCTTCCGTCCTAAGTGCAGGACTCTGCACTTGTCCTTGTTGAACCTCATCAGATTTCTTTTGGCCCAATCCTCTAATTTGTCTAGGTCCCTCTGTATCCTATCCCTACCCTCCAGCGTATCTACCTCTCCTCCCAGTTTCGTGTCATCTGCAAACTTGCTGAGGGTGCAATCCACACCATCCTCCAGATCATTTATGAAGATACTGAACAAAACTGGCCCGAGGACCGACTCTTGGGGCACTCCACTTGATACCGGCTGCCAACTAGACATGGAGCCATTGATCACTACCTGTTGAGCCCGACAATCTAGCCAACTTTCTATCCACCTTATAGTCCATTCATCCAGCCCATACTTCTTTAACTTGCTGGCAAGAATACTGTGGGAGACAGTGTCAAAAGCTTTGCTAAAGTGAAGGAACAACACATCCACCACTTTCCCCTCATCCACAGAGCCAGTTATCTCGTCATAGAAAGCAATTAGATTAGTCAGGCATGACTTGCCCTTGGTGAATCCATGCTGACTGTTCCTGATCACTTTCCTCTCCTCTAAGTGCTTCAGAATTGATTCCTTGAGGACCTGCTCCATGATTTTTCCAGGGACTGAGGTGAGGCTTATTGGAAAACATAATCCCAACTATCCATACAAAATGATGGGGTCTAAATTAGCTGTTACCACTCAAGAAAGAGATCTTGATGTCACTGTGGATAGTTCTCTGAAAACATCCATTCAATGTGAAGTGGCACTCAAAAAAGCAAACAGAATGTTAGGAACTATTAGGAAAGGGGTAGATAATAAGACACCTTTATCATAATGCCTCTATATAAATCCAGGGTACACCCACACCCTGAATACTGTGTGCAGTGCTGGTTGCCCCATCTCAAAAAAGATATATTACAATTGAAAAAGGTACAGAGAAGGCCAGCAACAACGATTACAGGTATGGAACAGCTTCCGTACGACAAGAAGTTAAAAAGACTGGAACTCTTCAGCTTGGAAAAGAGATGACTAAGGGGTGATATGACAGAGGCCTATAAAATCATGACTGGGGTGGGGAAAGTGAATAGGGAAGTGTTATTTATCCCGTCACGTAACACAAGAACTAATTAAATTAATAGGCCACAGGTTTAGAACAACTCAAGGAAGTACTTCTTCACACAACACAGTCAACCTGTGGAACTCATTGCCAGGGCAGGTTGTGAAGGCCCAAAGTATAACTGGGTTCAAAAAAGAATTAGATAAATTCATGGGGGTTAGGTCCATCAATTATTTTAGCCAAGATGGTCAGGGATGCAACCCCATGCTCTGGGTGTTCCTAGGACTCTGACTTCAAGATGCTGGGAGTGGATGACAGGGGATGTACCACTCGATGATGATAATAAATATCATTCTGTCTCAAGCAGCTGGCATTGGCCACTGTCAGAAGACAGGACACTAGGCTAGACGGACCACTGGTCTAATCCAGTACAACCATTCTTATATTCTTATTATTTCCCAACACTAGTCTGTTACAAACCAATCAAATGCCTTAATCACAAGATTAGCTTTTGCTGCTGTCTGAAGTGAAGAGTGTAGCCACATAGCTAAGGTCCAAGGGGCCAAATAGTCAGGTATCCTTGGTCAGCAGATTTATTACTATTTGTTTGTACAGTGCTTTGAATTTTTAATAAATAAATAGTAACAACTAACTCTTGGATTGAGTTTTTCATCAGTGGAGCTCAAAGCGTTTTACAAAGGAGGTCAGTATCATCATCCTTGGTGGGAGGGATAGCTCAGTGGTTTGAGCATTGGCCTGCTAAACCTAGGGTTGTGAGTTCAATCCTTGAGGGGGCCATTTAGGGATCTGGGGCAAAAATTGGGGATTGGTCCTGCTTTGAGCAGGGGGTTGGACTAGATGACCTCTTCCAACCCTGATATTCTATGGGGAAGCTGGGGAAGCTGAGGCAGGAGCAGGTGAAGTCCCTTGCCTTCAGGCACCCAGAGGAGCCAGGAATCGAACTCAGGAATCCTGAAAGGCATACGGTCAGGTGCCTGCTCAACATGATTTGGCACGGGTAGTTGAACCCTGATTTCCTACATTCCAGGTGACTTTGCTAACCAGCAGACTATTCTGAGCTTGGACTGTCTCTGGTTTTGACAAAATTACATCCTGAGAAATCTTTCTTGACTAAACATTTGTCAAACTGAGTATATTCCCGCAAACACTTTCAGTTTCAATTAATTGGCATTTTTCAACAACAACAAACTTTTGTCAAAAAATTAACCAGCTCTAAATTATTATTTGTATTATACAATATTCTGTCTTGGCAGTTGGGGGGTGACCTTATAATACAACTGTGGGGAGTTTGCTTTGTATAAGCTTCTCACACACCATCTTTTTGGGACGAGAACATAAATTGTCCCCTGCGGTGCAAGCAGTAAGAGCTGTGACAACATTCTGTCACCAGCCTGCTCGTTTCCCTTTCCCTACTCGCCCCCGTGATGTAGATTTCGAAAGGCTCTAGAGTAAAATCCATCTTGACCTTCTTGCTTTGTCAACAACAAACAACTTTTATGCGCTCTCTCCGGTGACTTTTTTAAAACATCAATATGTAATGATGCAAAAGGATTTCTGATCATGTAATTTTTTTGACTGGCAGTGAAAAAAATACCATTGCCAATGTTATTATGGGTTTATTTTGCTGTTTTTTTCTTTCTTTTCTTTACCAGAAAGGATTGTTTTTAATCTCCTTTTAACTGGAAAACCTTCTCAAGCCCCTTTGCATTTGTTTAGCCTCCACGTATTAATTCTTCTGTTAGCAGATAGGGAAGAGAGGACTTAAAAGGTGCAGCTGCTGTTCAGGTAAGGAAGAAGGGGTGTTGAGTGGTCAGAGAGGGAACCGAAGAGACAGGACTCTGGGGGACTGTCTACCCTGCAGTTAAATACCTCACGGCTGGCCTGTGCCCGCTGACTCAGGCTTGCTGGGCTCAGGCTGAGGGGCTGTTTAATTGTGGTGTAGATGTCCAGGCTCCGGCTGGAGCCCAGGCTTTAGGACATTGCAAGGGGGAAGCGTTGCAGAGCTTGGGCTCCAGCCTGTGCTCTAATGTCTACACCACAATTAAACAGTCCCTTAGCCCGAGTCAGCTGGCGCGGGTCAGCCGCGCTTGTCTAATTGCAGTACAGACATACCCTTGGGTTCCCATCCATTTTGTGGTGGATGGGAATTTTTTCATCCAGTTTCAATTTTGGATACCAAGAAATTTCACTGAGTTTCAATTTTGGGTACGCTCTGACCAAGAAAGTGTACTTATGCAACAGTGCCCAGACATTCAGTTTAGTGCCTTTATAAATCAAATCAAATAACGGAAGCAAATTCATAGCTCTGCCAATGATTCTGTGCGTGGTGTTGGTAAATATGTGTGAATATACTCAGGTGTTATCTACCTGCCAAGAGTCTTGTGAAAATTAATGAATGGGACTGAGGTGCTTGGAGAGCCTTGGCTGAACGTGTTAGTCCAGTTCAAGTAAGAACTGCTATTGGTGAATCATTGCTCATGAGAGAAGTCCTTACACATGCAGTCGCATTGAATCAACTGGAGTACGCTTGTGAGTACAGGTCTGCAAGACCAGGTCCGTTAATATGACACAGGCAGGGGTGCTGGAACCTGTTGTATAATGGGCTATTAGCTATATTAGCTATTAGCAATGGCTATTAACCAGGATGGGCAGGGATGGTGTCCCTAGCCTCTATTTGGGAAGCTGGGAATGGGCGACAAGGGATGGATCACTTGATGATTACCTGTTCTGTTCATTCCCTCTGGGGCACCTGGCATTGGCCACTGTCGGAAGACAGGTTACTGGGTTAGATGGACCTTTCGTCTGACCCAGTATGGCTGTTCTTATGTGCGGGTGCTGAGAGCCATTGAACCGAACTGTAAACCCTGTGTATGATGAAAACCACTTCAAACAAGGGGATGCAGCAACACTCCGAGCACCCCGAGTTCCAGCACCTATTGACACAGGCTCAGTATATGGACTCAAAAGCAGGTATGTTCATGGGCTCAGTGCCTTCAACAAGCAGTTTTCACTAAATTGCAATTTTTTGCCATACAGGACTGAATGATCTTGTGGTTAAGACTGGAGTCCTGAGTTCAATTCCTAGCTATGCTACAGGCTTTCTGCATGACCATAGGCCAGTTATTTAGAGTGAAATTGTCAAAAGTGCCTTAGTCCCATTTTCAAAAGTGATTTAGGGTAAAATTTTCACAAGTGCCTAGGTGAATTAGGCTCCTAACTCACTGAGGTGCTTTTGCAAATGTTGCCCCTCATCTCTTTGGCATAGATTTGTAAAGCTATTTAAGCACCTAAAGATGCAGACAGGTGCTTAGTGGGGTTTTCAAAATCAGGAATTTGGTGCCTGGTAGCCTTTGAAAATCTCACTAGCCACCTATCTGCACCATTAGGTGCCTAAATACCTTTAAAAATGTGTCTCAAGGCCTATCTGTAAATCAATAATAATAATAATTAATACCATTATCCTCAAACTTTGAAATCTCATAGGTGATTTGGTCCAAGTTCTGGACAAAGACCCAGGTCAACTGTAACGTTATCTGAGTTGCTTAGTCGTTCCCTGCTCAGAATAGTTAGAAATGGGTGAAACGCCATAGCATTTCGATTTAGGATGGGATGTGAACATTTGTTTAAGTGTTCAGATCTGAAAACTGGGACGGGCATGTCTCTAAATTCCCCTCTACACCAAGTGCAGATGTAACCCACACATGTCCGGGGTGTGGTGTTCTGTCCTTTCTAGTGGCACCAAGACCACATAATGAATCTGCCACAGCCTTAGCTAAGAGCTATGTGGCTTTTATCTCATACAGCACAGGCTCGTGCATTTAGCTCCAGAAATGCCAGGTTCGATCCTGCCTCCTGACGACCAGCATCTGTCAGCGT
The DNA here is from genome assembly GCF_015237465.2 of Chelonia mydas. Classification (NCBI taxonomy): domain Eukaryota; kingdom Metazoa; phylum Chordata; order Testudines; family Cheloniidae; genus Chelonia; species Chelonia mydas. Next base: position 11,450,502 of record NC_057851.1, on the reverse strand, counting down.
TACACTGATATGAAGAGATGGGTTATGTTTGCATTTCCATTGTCATTGCACAGGCATCCAGAGGGGCACTTTTTCATAGGAATCTAAAGAAATGGATAAAAAGTCTCATTCAAAGCTCTCTGAAGCTGGTGGAGGGGTCTTTTCATTTACTTCAATGGGCTCTGGTCTGAACACAGAGGGGTACACTCGGGAGAATAATATCCCACTCCTGCTAACTGTTCATCACATGAAATTGCTGGGACTAGTCACGTAAATGAGAGTTTGTAGACTCAGGCACCAAATCCTGCTTGTGTTAGGTACTTCCACCAGCTCCAATGGGAGTAGCATTTGGCCTGATCTGTAAAGACTGTGCCAAGTTGGGAATAAAGACACTAGAGAAGAGGGGGCAGTGCCACAATCTCTCCTTCGTTTACCAAGTGTACAGGGGGAGCGAACCCACCATTACACATTACAGGGGGGTTCATCTCCATTGGGTAGTGTATACAAAGAACAGGGCTATGGCCCTGCCTCCCTTCTCACCTGCTTTGGGGTGCCTAGTTCAACAGGGGATGCTAGCAGGGAACAGTTCCTGTACTCAGACAAATCACTGCCAAACCCTGTGAAGACTATGAAAGAACAAGTTCCTTAAACCCACCCCTTCCCGTTTGAATCCAAACCCAGCCCAGCCCAAACCCATCAGTCTAACAAACAATTGAAGGTCTGCAGCTTCCCTTTGCTGTGCTCACCATTAAATGCTTCATTTGCGTATTCCACGCATCCTAAATCATCCTATTAAATCGGCCGGCGGTGGGAAACAACCCCAAATGACGACTCCCTCTCCATCGGCTGAGGCCCCTGTTGCCGTTAATTCAAGTGACATTTTGACAATAGCATGCTGTCAGTCCAATGGTTTGACCTATACAACAACCTCTAATTATTACTAATTAAAGAATTAATTATTCATGGAGGCGCGCGCTATTAGCATAGCAGTGATGTGTTGGAATATGAGTTGTGCGCGGTTTATGAATCTTCAGAAAATAGATTCTTTAATAAATTAATAAAGGGGCTCTGGGGTTTCATTAAAAGGTGGCTGGAGGGGTTGCATGCCAGTTTCCAAGGAGACCACAGGTGGTTCGCTTGGATTTTTTTTTTTTTTAGTTAAACTTGTTTGGGCCAGATGATTTCCCTCCCCCCTCCCCCTGTCCTCACTGCTCTTTCCTCAGGCGGAGAGGAGACCATTTTAATGAACCCCCTGTTGTCCTCATCTCGCTTTGATCCCCGGGTGGGCTCCATTCTCCATGTTGGCCACTTGGAGGATGATAGGGTTGTTGTTTCTGACTGAAAGCTGTGACACGCTCCTCCATGAATAAACAACAGAGATGATAAAAGTGCTCGGCTAAAGGAAGATAGAACAAACAAGGAGGGAAAGAAAGGAAATCGCATCATTCAGACAAGTCCGTCAGGGTGCGAGCAACATGAATTGCCCTGCTTTCTATCGGGTGGGGTGGATTTGGCTGAGTGGGCTTGTTTCAAACATTCTCTTTCTCGCCTTTGGTCTGATTGATCGTTTTTTATCATTTAAAAAAAAAATGTTTCACGTCTTGATTCATTTTTTTCTGTCACTGCCAGTGTTTCCCAGCATTTATTTCACTGTAATAATGATGATGGCAATATTAATACCTTCCAGCGCTGCTAACTAAATAGTGATATAAATAGTAATATTAATGTTTTCAAGCATCCGCTCGGATGCCCCAGGGCGCAGTATAAATTCTGTCTTTGTTTAAGCAACAGGGGCTCAACAAAATCGCATCACTATAGCTTTTAAAAACTAGCAGTACCCAGCATCAGCTTTCAGTCTAGACTGCCACAGCCTGATCCCACCACCCGTACCCATGTGAGTAATCTGTACACAGTGGAAGCGTCCTTAATTCTGCACAAGTAGGCCCATAAAAATCCTATTTTCGCCGTGTGGGATTGCCAGGAGACCAAAAGGAGTTGGGAGTGGATAAGAGTCGAGTGCCTAACTGCGTTAGGCCCCTTTGAACATCCCAGCCTTAAGGACCGGTGCAACAATGTGTAGCAGGATCAGGTGTGTTGTCACATGTCCATTCTGTGCCCTTTTTGAAAGACCACTTGCAGAAAAAACAAGGCAGAAAGCGTGGTGTTGGGATTAAGGCCCTGCAGTGGGAGGCAGGATACCTAGCTTTCAGGCTCCAGCTCTGCAGCTGACTCCCTGTGTGACCTTGGGTTATGCCACTTGATTTCTCTGGGCCTGAACGCCCCATGTGGAAAATGAGGGATAATAATACTGCCTTCCTCCCACCCTTTTTCTTTTCATAGTCATAGATCTAAAGGCCAGAAGGGATCATTATGCTCATCTACTCCGACCTGCTGCAGAACACCTGACATGGAATTTCCACACCCAGTGATTCCTTCACGAAGTCCATAACTTTGTTGTTCAGAGCATATCTTGTAGAAAGAAACACCCGATCCTGATTAAAAGATCTCAGTTGATGTTGAATCCACCGCATCTCTTGGTGATTTGTTCCGATGGCTAATGTACCCGCAGTGCAAAACACTTGTCCCTTGTTTCTTACCTCTTTAGCTTTGGGACAGGTACAGTCACTCTTCTTCTTACAATGTGTATGCAGAGTAGTGTGACTGCCTAGCACAACAGAGTCGCGATCTCAGATGGCGTATTTGGTGCAACGGTCATAAAAATAAATAAATAATGAATCAAAAAAATTACTAAATGAAACCAGGTGTTTTATCAATAATTATTTATATTGGGATAGCACCAAAAGGCCCCACTCAGGGATCCTGTGTGCTAGGTGCTATATTCCTGTGTCTTTTTTTGAGCCTCTCAAAATCCTTTACAAATATTAACTAAGCTTCACAACACCCCTCCATGGTAGCATTACTGAGTCCTTTTTACAGGTTGGTAGACTGAGGCAGAGTGATGGTAAGACAAATATTTTCAAATGTGGTTGCCTACAGTTAATCATTTATGTAAAAAAATGTTCAAACCTGGGTGCCTAAAATTAGATTAGATTTTTAGAGGTGCTGAGTGTTATAACCTGGCCCAGTTCCCTCTGTGGTAAGTGGGCCCAGCCACTGGGTCCCCTGTGCTTCTAACCCGTCTGGGTAAAATCTAGGAATTGCTTTACCACAGTCACTTTATTCTTAAACCACTAAACAGTTGCAGATATTTGCAAAATAGCAAAAGTCCTGAGACATGCCTACCCCCTCCATATCTGTCGGCGAGTCTGAGACTAGGCAAAGTCCCTCCAGCTGACTTTCTCTCCAGCCCAGTATTCTTGCATGTGGTAACAGAAGGCCCTCCTCACAGAGACACTCCCCAGCTCTTAAGGCCCTCTCCCTTTGGCCCTGTGCCCTGCTGAGAAGCTGCAGATCCACTACCAACCATGCTGGTACCCCTGTGTAGAAAACCTATTGTTCCATGGCTGAGCCAGCAGTTGAGAAACAATCCAGGTTGATGGTCCCAGAGTGTTCTGTGATAGCTTCTCAGTGACAGTCCTTCAACTAAGTGTCACCCTCTCCTTGGAAGGGTGGCTGGCTGGAATACATCATAATAGCCTGGCCATAGGCCTGCTTAGACATGAGTTCAGCACATACCACAAAATAGATGCCCTCATGCAAAGTGGAAGCTACAGGACAAAAGGGAATTCACTATTTGACCCAGACATAGCCCAGCCTGTCACAGCGTATGCCTGCTGTTCCACGGAAACCAGCTGGAGTTGTGGATGTTCAGCGTCTCTGAAAATCAGGCTGATTTCATTTAGGCACCGAAATATGGATTTAGGTGCTTCATGTCAGGCACCCAGGTTTGAAAATTTGTAACCTAATTACTTTGGCCAAGGGAAACCGTGCTGGGGTGGAATTAGAACTCCAGCTGTGTGGGAAACATTCTTCCCATTCAGTGAATAGTTTCAAGCTATCAAAAAATGTTCCCATCCTGAATCAGGGCAAAACCTCAAAATCTCCAAACTGTTCACAAACCAGACCCCAACCTCCCCCTCCCCCAATCAGTTCAAGTCAATTGAAACATTTTGTTTTGAAACTTCAGAATGTTGCCTTGTAATTCGAACCTTTTTATTTTATTTTTTAAAAACTCTAATTAGCTAAACTGTCTAAATAAACAGCTCCTTTGAACTGGAAAACAGGAATTTTTTTCATTTCGAAACCATCAAAAAGGAATATTTCAACAGTTTCTACATGTTTTTCCAACATTTGTTTCAAGTTGAAAAATCAATCGAGTAACAGTTTTGTTTTTGACAACTTGGTATTTTTCAATGAAAAAAGGTTTTGTCAAAACATTCCCAAGCAGCTCTACTCTTGACTTTCAGTCTTTTCACTGTTAACCTCTAAGGCTATGTCTGCACTTAAATCACTACAGCAGGAAAGCTGCAGTAGTTTCTTCCATCAACCTAGTGCTGTCTACACTACAGGTTAGGTCAGCTTAACTACCTTGCTCTGGGGTATGGATTTTTCGCGCCTTTGAGCAATGTAGCTGGGTCGATCTGACTTTTTAGCGTAGACCTGGCCTAAATATCACTCCCTCCATTAAACCTATGCATTTTAGGGGTTTCCATCACTGTAATATCTATGCATGCTCCATAAATACTTAGGTCCATACTGCAAAATCCTTATGCAGTTCAGGAGTTTTCTAATCTTCTCCCTTCTGTGGTAGAGAAGGATCTGCTTGGGATATCCTTGTCAATATTTGGAAGGGGTTTTTCCCATCATGCTCACTCTCTGTATATCTTTCTCCCTCCAGCCCTTTCATTAATTTGGCTGTGGTGATAAATCTTTCTCTTGCAGTGTACCCTGAAAGTGGTCGGAGCCCAGATTCATCAGACCTCCTACTATGAAAGCTTGTTTCATAGCCAAGCCCCTTCAACCGAGACCACTTTGTCACATGCTTCTGCCTGTCAAAATAAGTGGCCTTTACTCCTGAGATCTCAGTTGTAGGGTTGCTTTTGCATGGGAGGGAAAAATTAGAAACCATCATCATGTCTCACATGATTTCAAGGGTAACAAAAGATCAGGCACATCAACAGGAATCTCTGTTGAAGTGGCATTTTGTCTTGGGAAATGCAATTTGTGACTGTGAGCTTGACTGTCCCAGCCCTTACAGAGGGGTAAGAGAAGTAAGGCCTCCATTACTTCCCCACTCCCTTTATGACTATGTTGTGGAGAGAACACGATTCCCCCGCTGCAAGCAGGTAGAGAGGGAGCAGAGCCTGGTGGGGGAGTGGGAGGAGTCAAAGCTCTGGCCCCTTACTTGCCATGCAGAGTAAATGGCCAGAAGCTCAGAGGGGAATAAGTTCCCCTATGGGAAGAAGTGAAGCAATTTATTTGCCTCCCAGAGCAAGGGAAGTGGGCTGGATTGTGACTCTGAGTCACACTCTGTTCCCTGCCGCACTCCTGGGGCAGCACAGCTTCATGCCATCCCTTACTCAAGGCAGACTGTGAAGTCCCCATCTAGCTCTGTGTGCGGGAGGAAGGCCGTCTCGCGCATGTGATTGAAAACACAGCCGCCTAATCAGTACCACAACCTCTCTCTGTTGAACCATTTCCAAACAATCATCGCTTGGCACTGAGCTTTTCTTGTGTTTCTGACTCTTCCCTTTGCCCCGGCCTCCACTGCTGGGATGAAGCTGCCAGCTCTCCAGTGACCCAGCTGAGCTGAGCTAGCCTATGATTGTGAGGGTTACCTGAATGCCCTTGACATACCAGGACATAGCCCTGGCATTATTCCCACAGTGCTTTTCCTTTCCGTCTGTTTTCTTAAGCACCTCCCTCTTTCCTTCTCCTCCAGGGTGCTGACTGTCCTTCTGTGATTCCACCTCTTCTTGGGTCTAACCCTGCTCCCATGAACCCAATGGCTAAAAATCCCTAGTTTCTTCTTTCCTTCCTGTTTAATCCATCTCTCTCTTTCCTTCTCTCTCACTTCTTTCCCTTTTACTTACTGTCCCTTTCTCCCCCCATCAAGATGTGTGTTTGTGTCTCTTTCTGTCTTTCTCAATATTTCCTGGCACCGTCTCCTGAACCGGTTTCATTTCTTATCTCAATATATTCTTAGGCTGTGTGTTCAACAATTATCTAGACTGGAACATGCAATCGGAAGAAATAAAATAATATCCAGACATTGGAGTTAATTACTAACACAAACGGATGTTTACTAATATACATCGGAGGAACGGGCATCATTGTAGGAAAATATTAGCAGCCCCTAGAGGCATTTATTCCCCCACCTTATTTTTAAATGAGCTCAGGGAGGATTAAAGCCCTAATTAAACACATACTTTTTTCTGTATTTAGTTTTCACAAACTGCATCCTTTTAATGTAAAACTGTCATTCTAGCATTACTCATATGCCCAGAAGAATCTGATAATTGACAACAGTTTATAATAACAGTGGGCCAGAATAATTCATAAAGCATGGAGTTCAATAAACAGGGTGTGTGTTCCTTAATAATATAGTTAGTTTTGAGAGATCATATTCACTTACTGGCTTTTTTTTTTGTAAGTCATGATCATCAGTACTGTGATTATTTATTTATTTATTTATGTATATTATGGTAGTGCCTAGAAACCCTAGTTACAGACCAGGACACCCTTGTGCCAGGTGCTGTAGAAACACAGACTAGAAAGATGACGCTTACCCAGAACATCTTAAAGCTTTATTCTCCAGTAGGTGAACTGAAATGGTACTTGATGCTGTCCATCTGCTCAGGGATGAATGACTGATTATTTATTAATTATTACTATTACTGTTTGCATTGTCGTAGTGCCTAAAGGTTTTTTTCAAGGATCAGGGCCCCATTGTGCTAGGATCTGTTCACACAGCTAATACAAAAGCAGTCCCTGTCCCAATAGAAGGTTACTAGAGAGCTGGTCCATAAATGATTGTTGCTTCCATTAAAAACTGGGATGAAAACAAAAAACAAAAGTGAAATTCTTCTTGTAAAGTTTTCAATTTGAATACATTTCAGCTAAAAGCTGATATTTCTCCTCTTTTGGCCAAAATGGTTTGGATTATGGTGGCAAAAAAGAAGATACTTTTGGATGAGATTTTTCAGATTTTGGTTGCCAACCTCCTCCCTAACCCCCCAAAAATCTTTTTTTTTTTTTGACAAAAACCTGAAAACATTTGCTGAGAACTGACATTTCCCATTGAAATGTCTATTTTCACAACAACAACAAAAACACCCAAAAACCAAAACAACCCCCACTACCTTTTTGTTGAAAAAAAATTTTCAAATGAAAAATTTGAACTTTGTCTAGTTGCTGGCCCTGTGTAGAGTTTCTAATCCTTTGTATTGAAAGGGGCTATATAAATGTAAACTGTTAGTATTGTTACCCCTTTTGACCTGAGCAGTTATCTAATGTCTGGGGTTCTTGTGTGTTGTTTTCGTTAGGAAGAGAATCGATGATGAAGTCAGGTGTTTCTTTGAGGCAATCCTGTTTATTTACAAAGACTGCATACAAAGTCCCTGACCACAGTTTGAATCAAAGAGCAGGAGACAGTTTCTTTGCTCACAGTTCCAAAAACTCTTTCCATCCAGCACTCTGCCCCAAAAGCTCTCTCTCTTAGCTTTCTCTGAGGGTCAGACTACGAGCACATCTCTGGCTGTCTTGGCTTTCTGCTGCCTTCTCTGTCTGCTTCTGTGGTGTTTCTGGTTTCAGAGTAGCAGCCATGTTAGTCTGTATTCGCAAAAAGAAAAGGCGGACTTGTGGCACCTTAGAGACTAACAAATTTATTTGAGCATAAGCTTTCGTGAGCTACAGTTCACTTCATTGGATGCATCCGATGAAGTGAGCTGTAGCTCACAAAAGCTTTTGCTCAAATAAATTTGTGAGTCTCTAAGGTGCCACAAGCACTCCTTTTCTTTTTCTGGTGTTTCTGGCTCTGTCTGTTCACACACACACAAATACACACACCCCTCCACCAAAAAAAAAAGCAACAAAAAACCCCAGCCCCCTGTTTGCATTCAGCACCCAGTGAAACCCCCTCCATCCACATAGGTCCAAACTGACCTTGTTTATGGCCTGTGGTTTGGGTGGTGGCTCTTTTAGTTTCAGCTATCTTTCTCCAAAGGGAGCTTAATTGCTTCCTACATTTATTCAGAATGAAAGGAAGCTGTTATGCTCACCTGCTTTAACGGGATTTCACCCAACCCTCAACATAACAATATATTGATCATTGTGATAACCCACCCTGTAGGGTACTGATTGAAAACAGACGGATTGTAATGGGCCAAAGCCTGGGGACCTTCTCTTTGTCCCACTGCCTGATTCTTCTGTGGGCCACAGTAGAGAGCCTACACCTGCAGAATGCAGAGTGCCATCTCTCCTCCATCCGCAGCTGGCAAAGACCTGAAGCAGAGATATTGTGCAAGGATAGGCACAGCAGGCATATTTAAAAGGTCAGGACATGGGTAGAGGATGCCTCCTAGCTAGCCTTTTGGTCTAATTTAGTCATCAAGTGTATCCAGTGAAGTCAGTGCAGTTACTTCAGATTGACACTGGTATAAGGGCCTGGTCCAAACCCACTGACGTCACTGGAAAGACTCTGAGGGTCTGCATTGGAAACCAAGGTCTGTGGGACCCAGGCTTGTGGATTTGGTGTTTCCAAGCCTGTGCTTGAGAAGCCACCGCATTGTAAACCTAGGTTTACCATTGCTGGACCTGCCTCACCACCATGCTAACATGCTCATACTGCACTGCACAGACCATCTGACTCACATCTTTGGCTTGAGCTGAGTCCATGATGCAGAACGACAAGGTTTGGACCTGAGTCTCAGCAGGACTCGGGTTCCGACTCATCCTCCCAGCATGGTCCTGGGACCCAGGTCCTGAGTGCCTGCTGACCCGAGCCAGACTGATTTGTTTGTGGACAGAACGGGGTCTTGGGCTCAAACCTGAGTTAGAGCCCAAACGCAGGGTGCAGTGCAGACATACATACCCTCATTGACTTTGGATCAGTCCCTAACCAAAAGCACAATTCTGATCTCAGAGAATAAATAGGGAGCTGATTGACTTTTAACCTAATCCAAGGAGTGGGGAGAAGTAAATTCAAACACCTTTCTCTGGAAATTCCTTGCTGCCATCCCTCTCCCATTTCAAACACAGGACTAGCTCCTTGGGCACCCTAGCAAAGTATCCAGCATGCCCCCTAGCTTTCACACAAGCAGAAGTGTGGAATTACTAAAGGATTCAGGCTCCAAAGAATAAAGTCATTCAAAAAATCCCTTCCGTTCTCTACTAATCCTTTAAAAATTCACCTGTTCCTCTCAGATTAAGCCACCTGAGTGACTAACTCAAAGCAATAATCCGAATGAAAAGCACTCAACCAGTGTGGACTAGGTTTTCACAGGGTGTAAATTACTGCAGCTCCATTGATTCAATGGAAGTTGGCTGATTTACCCCAACTAAGGATCTGGAAGTCTGTGTCTGGTATGGAAACCCAAGGGGCATCATTTTGCTTGCTGTGATGCCACTGCAAATCCGCTGGCTTCAGCAGAATTAAGTCAGGATTTATACTGTGCACACTGAGATCAGAATCTGGCCCTGGAAGTGGGAGTTGCTTCATGCTCCAACTTCATTTGATCCACCAACAACATCTACATTTCTTAAGATATTAGAGGAAATGAAAAGAACAGATCCTTTGTTGCTCTTAAATATAACTGCTAATGGTAACGTATAAGCATGGCTGTGCCAGGAGTCAAGGGATAAAACTAATTGTGATGTAACAAGGAAGTTATTTTTAATCTACTTAATATTTGTGGTTTATTCCTGTGGTTGCAAGACATGGTCCATGTATGGCTGAGTTTTCACTTTGTTTCCTTAATGAGTGCCTCTTTTATCATCATCTGAATTGAGCAGTTCTCTAAGCACATACTTTGTTCTAAAAGGTGAACAAATAACTGCCATGCTGAATGAAACCATGACCAATGGGTGTTTTTGTCACTACTAGTAGTATTTATTATAACTACTGAAGTATTGTAAACCACAGTTCAGCGGGTATAAGTCTGCTTCTTTCCCTGATCCACAGAGGATATGAATCTGTGACACCTAGCTAAAGGACTTAGGCCCACACCCTCCAAGGTATTTAGGGCCTACCTTCCACTGATTTCAAGGGGAGTTAGGTCTCTAAATATGTCTGAGGCCCTGTGTGTTAGCCCTTTGGCTCAAGCTGTAACTAACCATATGTTTAGTTCTGGAAGTCTTTGTTTTAGTCTCCAGTTGATGTCTCCTAAACTAGTACTTGGAGGCCCCAGTCAGGATCAGGGCTGTGTTATGGAGGGCATCAATGGCTGCCCCAAAGAGTTACTGTCAAAGGATCTGGTCTTGCCACTGAACACATGTAAGTGGCTCTGTGTGCTCAGGCATTTAGGTGCCTAGAGGGATTTTCCAAAGCACCTATGCACCTAACTCCCTTTGATTTCAATGTTAGGCATCTATGTGCTTTGGAAAAATGGCTTTAGGTGCCTAATTAATTTTAAAAATCTTGCCCTGATGCTCCTCTTATGCTGACACCATTACAGGTTTGGGGGACAAAATGACAAGCAACATATGAACAGGAGAGAGGAATGCAGTCAAAAACTTGTTACTTCTTCTTTCTGTACCACTGTCCTATTTCTGGCTCCAGCACCAACCCTCTGCCAAGCAGTAGCAGTATTCTCAGACTTAGAAGGCTCACTTCCTAGGGGAAGATAAATCAGAGATGTGGAATTTTGGGTATACACTAAGTGTAACTTGCTTTCTTTACACATAGACACCAGTCCTGGAACAGAGGTGGTCACAAACAGCGCAAAGACAATCCCTTCTTCAGAAATCTCAGGTCACACACCAATGCACCAGTTTCCAAGAAGCTACTCTGCCACAAGAACTGACTCTAGCTTGAGAGATTAAGGCAGAAGGTAAATGCTCTTGCTGCCTGCCACAACTTCTCTTGAAGGACCCTTGTATAACCAAACTAGCAACAATGCAGCCTTTCTTCAAAAACTGAACACTTGCTGGCATGCTAAGAAAAAGAACTCCTAAAACTATGTGTTTCAGCACTATCTGGTGACTCTTGTAAGAATGTTATATATCATCTTATATATATTATATTCATGTTTATATACATTTTAATTTAAGCAAACAAATCAATGCACATCAGCTACTCCGAGTGCCCTCTCCTATCCTTAATTAGCGGGTTACATGCATCGTTGTAATGGAAATAAGTGGATCTTGAGGAGTGGAGCAGAGGGAAATGCCCACAGAAGTTCCAGGATGTCATTCTATGCAGAGGGGGCAGCAATAGAGAAGGCACATGGGAGAAATGCCCAAGTGATCAGACTAGGCTAATATAATTGACAGAGAAGAGGAGACACAGGGCATGTCTACACTCTGAGCTGGAGGTGCTCCAGGAGACATACCCATGCTAGCTCTGATAGAGCTAGCAGGCTAAAAATAGAATGTAGCCACAGTGGCATGAGCAGCTAGCCACCCTGAGTATGTGCATGTTCAAGATGCTAGGCACGTATGCAGTCAGCTAGCTCCACTCGATTTGAGCATGCTATCTCAAACAGAGCTCGTGTGGGTATGTCTCCTTCAGCTAGAATTTACCCACACACCCCCAACTCAAAAGTGTAGACACAAGCAGAGTGATGTGGTAAGAGGAAGAGCAGTGAAACAGGGGTAAAAGTACCTCCTCTGTAAAACACTTTGAGATCTACTGATGAACCGCACTATGTAAGAGCCAGGTATTAGTAGTAGTAGATTTAAACAAGCTCTAAGCATGCACACTAATGTATAGACTGGGGTCAGGATGTACAGGGAGACTTTGGCAAACCAGTAAAGTGCATGAAACCACTATGGCTTATTGCTAAAAGCAGCCACGTCAGCAGGCTTAGCTTAACCAAGGCAGGAGGGGAGGGGGCTCTTTGGGTGCCACAGAGAGGGCAGCTTGACCCCCGTGTCCTTCCTGATAAGAATTGTGTTGAAGTGGCTGATACATGCATTTTAGAAGAGCAGGATGTGCCCCAGGAATGTCTATTAGGGCTCCAAGGCTGCAAACTCTGGAAAAACCCACACCTGGTTAATCAATAATCAGAAGGAACCTTTTGCTGGACCACTGAAGCTGCTTGTAACAAGTATTCTTTAAGGGATATGTTTAATGCATAAATAAGGGGGGAAAGTTTGAGGTAGGGGGACTCTTTTTGGACTCTCCCTCTGGATACATCTTGCAGTCCACACCGGCAGATGGAGATTTGGCCACTGGAAGCCTGCCGCTGTGCCACTCGAAAGCCACTCTCAGCTTTGGTAATTATCAAGGGTTGGAGGTGTTTTACTAACCTTTTGTGGCCATGTGCAAATGCTTGAGACTAAGCAAAGTTTAGCTTTAAGTGAAAGCACTCTTGTGTTGTCCTGTTTGTGACAGCCATCGATCGGTTGGACGGCCGAGTCTCCCCTGATTTATTTCCTTACACCACCTCACACAGAGTAAAAGTTACCAAGAGCTTTGGGTTGAAAGAATCCCGGATAACAAGGAGACCTTGTTTCTAGTCCCAGCTTTGCCATCTGATGTGTGACCTTGGGCAAGTCACTTTTCTCTGAGCCTCTGTTTTCCCTCCCACCCTTTGTCTATCTTGTCTGTTTCCATGGTAAGCTCTTTGGGGGCAGTGACGTGTTTTTCTAGTACTTAGCATGATGCTACCTACCTGATCTCACTTTGGGCCATTAGTTGCTATGCAAATAATTACCTGTATTATTATTATTATTACTATTTATTATTATTAAGTCAAAGAACAGGAGCCTTTCCACTGATTTAATGGGCATTGGATCTGGCTCTTAAACTTGATCTATTCATTTGATTCTGTCTTCAGTACATCCTTCCTTATGTTAATCCTGACGGTTGATCTGTCCTGTTATTGAGCTACCACAGGCTTTAAGAAATCACCACACACACACACACACACTACTTCTCTCTCCCACCTTACGATAATCTTTACCATTGACAGGATTTCACACACGTTTTTCTGTGCGGCAGCCTCCAACAGTGGTGGATGTCCGGCATGCTGTGAAGGCTTTTCCCTGCCTTTCATGGTGGAACACAATCAATCTGTCCTATTCTGATGATGGGCTGTTTTCCCTTTCAGTTCCTGCTGCACAATCTCAATGCATGCCACAGCTCCCCTGAATGAGCCTGTTGTCTGAAGGCGAAAGACAATGGGCCTTATTTAATGAGATTAGTTACAATAGGAAAACCAGCTTAAAAAAATGAGGCAGTTATAGCAATAGAACAGACTGTTAAGCCATTCTTTGATGCAAGTTTGGCACCAGCCGTACCTTTTCCTGGAAACTTGCCAACATCTTTCACAGTTGAGGGTTTAGTCGTTGATTTTTTTTTTTTTTGGTTACAGTTTCCGCTCCACTTTACAGTGGCATGGCCTATGGTGTAATTCATTTCCGTTGTGAAAATGCTCTAGTATATTAACACTTCTGCTTGCTTGTAACTTGATAAATGACAAAGTATTTGCTTTAATTTACTCTTAGCAGTTGCATGGGTCTGTGGGGCTTTTATACATATATAGATTTATTGCAAGCCATGTCACCATTAAAAATGGACTCTGTATTCTTGGGACAGAAGCCTACAGACACTGCACTGGCAAATGCTTAGTGCTAGGAAAACAACCTCAAATGTAGCTGTCACACATCACAGTAATGCATCACCGGTCTTTTCTCCAAGTGCATGTCCACAATGCACAAGCTGAGCTGTGCTCTACTATGGTTAATTGACAGAGCAAGGGGCGTCTGTGTTTTTGCTAGCATAGGTTAGGCAACACAACTCTATAAAGGGGAAGGGATGCAAATTGGGGTGAGTAAAGAACACGCGAGAGATCTTCTGACCAACTGGAATTAATTCAAATCAGCAGGGCTGGATGCTATTCACCCGAGGGTACTGATGGAATTAGCTGAAGAAATCTAGGAGCCACTGGCAATAATATTTCCACACTCATGCATGACAGGAGCGGTCCCGAAGACTGGAGAAAGACTAATATAGGGCTCATCTTTAAAAAGGGGGGAAAGGAGAAACCAGGGAACTACAAACCAGTCAACCCTGACTTTGATACCTGGGAAGATACTAGAGCAAAGTATAAAACATTCAATTTGCGAATACCTGGAGGATGAATGGGTGAGCACTGGCAGCCACCAAGGATTTACCAAGAACAAATCATGCCAAACCAGCTTGATTTCCTTCTTTGACAGGGTAACTGATTTAGTGGATAGGAGGAATATGGGGGCCACAATATACCTGGACTTCAGCAAGGCTTTTGACACAGTCCCACATGACATTCTCATAAGTAAGCTGGAGAAATGCGGGCTCAGCAGAACTACCATTAAGTGGATACATATTTGGTTAAACAACCACAAACAAAGAGGAACTATTCATGGAATGCTGTCAGATTGGAGGGAGGTCTCGAGTGGGGTTCCACGGGAATCTGTTCTGGTGTTGTTTAACATCTTTGTGAATTACCTGGATGTAGATAGAGAGGATACTTATCAAGTTTGCAGATGAGACAGCGGTGGGGAGGGTTGCCAATACACTGGAGGCCAGAGCTAAAACTCAGAAGGAACTTGATAAATTGGAGAACGGGGCTATAGACAACAAAATGAAATTCAACAAAGACCAATGTCAGGTGCTTCACTTTAGGGAAGAAAAACCAACTGCACAAATACAGAATGGGGGAAAACTGGCTTGGTAGCTGCACTGCTGAGAAGGATCTGAGTGTGGGGTGAATCACAACCTCAATAGGAGTCAGCAATGCAATGCTGTTGTAAAACAAGCAAATGCAATTTTAGATTGCATTAACAGAGATATAACATGCAAGCCACAGGAGGTGATAGTACTGCTCTGTTCAGTGCTGGTTAGGTCTCAGCTGGAGTACTGTATCCAATTTTGGTCACCAATGTATAGAAAGGATGCAGAGAATTTGGAAGGGATCCAGAGGTGAGCAACAAAGATGATCAAAGGGATGGAATGAAAGCCATATGAGAAAAGGCTGAAGGAACTAGCTATGTTTAGTTTGGCAAAGAGGAGATTAAGGGGGGATATGATGGCGGCCTTCAGATACTTGAAAGGCTGCCATAAAAAAGATGGAGAAAAGTTGTTCTCTTTTTCCACAGAGGGCAGGACAAGAGGCAGTGGGTTCAAACTACAGCATAGCAGAGTTAGATTAAATCTCAAGAAAAACTTCCTAACTGTAAGAACAGCAGGACAATGGAACAGACTGCCTGGGGAGGTTGTAGAAGCTTCTTCACTGGAGGTTTTCAAAAGGAGGCTGGATAGCCAGCTGGCTTGGTGGTTTAGACACAACAAATCCTGCACCTTGGCAGGGGGGTTAGACTAGATGACCCTTGCTATCCCTTCTAACCCTATGATTCTATTAATGTAACTTATTAAGTGCTCGTGTTATAGATTAGAGTAAGAATAGGTAGTAAATTACATGCAAAAATTATGTTAAAAGTATGTTAAGGTTGCAAAGTCAAAAGGTTGGAAATGCCACAATTCAGAGTATCCATGCAACCTTAATTCACCCCCTTTTTCATAATCATTATGACAGTTTTTATTTACATGACCACATGCTTCTTTTTCCATAAGCTCTCTGTCTGCATAGTTTTTTTTAATGTAATTTCCTAGGTTTTTTAAAACAGAAAACAGCAAAAAACAAAAAATTCATAACATGAAACTAATATTGCTCCTCAACATGGGTTATCATCAGGACTGGAATCTTTAGATCCTCAGCCCAGAACTCTTATCACTTGAGCTAATGGAATAACTGGTAGAAGATAATAGCTTGCTACTGCTATGTGGACCAGCAACTAGAAGGGGGTGAGAGAGAGAATCAGGATTTCTGGATTCAATACCAGGTTTGGAGGGGAGTGTTTCTAGTGGTTATAAATCCTTCTGCCTCTATACCTGTCCCCCAGCATCTCCCAGTCCTCTCTGTTCCTATTCCCCATCAGCTCCTACTTCTATCAATCCCCGTGACTCGCCTTCCCTCAAATTCCTACACAGTTCTCTACTGCCCCTGTTCTCCCCAAGCCCTCAAGTTCCTGTATCAGTCCCACCCTCTTCCTATCCCCATACCTCTGCTCATGCCCTTGTCTCTAATTTTGCTCCTATCTCAGCATCCCCCCATGAGCTCCTGTCCCCGATCCCTAAACCCTATGTTCCTAACTTCTCTGCATTCCAGTCAGGTCACATGCTCTGTCTCTCCCACACCAGCAGTGGAGTCACTGGAGCAAAGGAACTCTATTCTGGTGCCCAACACCACAAAAAAACCCTGGTAGCTGTGAGGAGCAATTGCAAGCAAAGTCCTGTTCAGCTCCGCAGCCTGCCGGTGGACCATGCTCAGTTGCTCTGAGGGGATGTCATATGCAGTCCTGTGGGTGCAAAGGATCTGTGAAAGGCTGGAGCATATTCACTTCAGAACGAATCATAGGAGAATTTAGCTAGCAAACTAACAATTCCCCACTGAGCATGTGTGAATTGCAATTCTTCAGAGGCTCACAACTTGACCAGATTTGGGCAGATTTCCACAGGAATAGCAAAAGGCACATCCCTGACACCAGTGCTTTGATTAAACCCTCTCCTTCAAAGCAGGGAGGCAACAGAGCTTCTCAAAGAAATGAATCCTTAATTTCATTCTTGGAAACAGAACAAGGAGCAATGGTCTCAAGTTGCAGTGGGGGAGGTCTAGGTTGGATATTAAGAAACACTATTTCACTAGGAGGGTGGCGGAGCACTGGAATGGGTTACCTAGGGAGCCCTAATCTTCTATGATTCTATGAAACAGTTGAACTGCTTTAACAGAAAGAAAGAAAGAAAGAAAGAAAGAAAGAAAGAAAGAAAGAAAGAAAGAAAGAAAGAAAGAAAGAAAGAAAAAGCCTGAGGCAGACACTAAGCAGAGACCTTCAGCCCCCAACTAAAACCCCTCCAACGCATTATTAAGGATCTACAACCTATCCTGAAGGATGACCCAACACTCTCACAAATCTTGGGAGAAAGGCCAGTCCTTGCCTACAGACAGCCCCCCAACCTGAAGCGAATACTCACCAACAACCACATACCACACAACAGAACCACTAGCCCAGGAACCTATCCTTGCAACAAAGCCCGTTGCCAACTGTGCCCACATATCTATTCAGGGGACACCATCACAGGGCCTAACAACATCAGCCACACTATCAGAGGCTCGTTCACCTGCACATCCACCAATGTGATATATGCCATCATGTGCCAGCAATGCCCCTCTGCCATGTACATTGGTCAAACTGGACAGTCTCTACGTAAAAGAATAAATGGACACAAATCAGATGTCAAGAATTATAACATTCATAAACCAGTCGGAGAACACTTCAATCTCTCTGGTCACGCAATCACAGACATGAGGGTCGCTATCTTAAAGCAAAAAAACTTCAAATCCAGACTCCAGCGAGAAACTGCTGAATTGGAATTCATTTGCAAATTGGATACTATTAATTTGGGCTTGAATAGAGACTGGGAGTGGCTAAGTCATTATGCAAGGTAGCCTGTCTCCCCTTGTTTTTTTCCTGCAACCCCCCCCCACAAGATGTTCTGGTTAAACTTGGATTATTGCTGTGCACATTGTAAGATGAGCTGTTGCCAGCAGGAGAATGAGTTTGTGTGTGTGGTTTTTGGAGGGGGGGCTGGTGTGTGGGGGGCGGGGGGTGAGAAAACCTGGATTAGTGCTGGAGGTGACCCACCTTGATTATCATGCGCATTATAAAGACGGGTTTCAAAGGGGGATGGGCTGTTGCCAGCAGGAGAGTGAGTTTGTATGTGTGTGTGGGGTGGGGGGGGGAAAGGGTGAGAAAACCTGGATTTGTGCTGGAAATGGCTCTACTTGATGATCACTTTAGATAAGCTGTTGCCAGCGGGGGAGTGAGGTGGGAGGAAGTTTTGTTTCATGGTCTCTGTGTGTATATAATGTCTTCTGCAGTTTCCACGATATGCTATGCATCCGATGAAGTGAGCTGTAGCTCACGAAAGCTCATGCTCAAATAAACTGGTTAGTCTCTAAGGTGCCACAAGTACTCCTTTTCTTTTTACTAAGCAGAGAAAATTTCAGCCCAAATGGTGAAAGTTGTAAGCAATTGAAAACAGGGTCCTGTAATGCTAGGCAACCTTACTATAGGAATTAGTACCAGCTCTGCCTATAAGAAAAAACACAAAGTAGTAAGGACCTAATTCTTTACCTTTATGTGCTCACATTAAATAGTGCCTGACCTTGCAGCTATCCCCATTGATTACAGTGGGACTACACTCTAAGTAAGATATTGCTCCATGTGAGTAAAGGTGGCAGAATCTGCCCCTAAATAAGAAAATCGTCTTGTTTTGAGGAACTGTGTTATAACATGGTAGCCTACCCGATCCTGTCATAATATGCTTCTCCTTGCTTGCGTAGATGACAACAAACTACATGATGGTTCTGTAACATGATAACAACACAGCTTGATCCTAGCTATAAAGGCAAGAAAAAGAGTCAGGGAGACCGAATGTTAGAGTATGATTTGCTCATTGTGGTAAAACTATGTTGTGAAGGGAGTTCACCAAAAACAAACAAAAAAACAGCCTTGAAATGTCTTCATTTTTAAAACAATGATCTCCCTTACAGAAATAATAGTTTAGTCCAATGGTTGATAAAATTACAATATTAATGGCAATTTTAACCTATTTTCTCAGTCTGTTTAATATTTCTTTGTGAATGTAGGGCTCACTGAAAGGGCAGTATTGACAGCCCTGGTGAGTGATGTCTTCATTTTACCCACTAAAAAGATGCAGGACAAACAATGACAGGTTTCAGAGTAGCAGCCGTGTTAGTCTGTATCCGCAAAAAGAAAAGGAGTACTAGTGGCACCTTAGAGACTAACCAATTTATCTGAGCATAAGTTTGCTCTAAGATGCCACAAGTGCTCCTTTTCTTTTTAGGACAAACAATGGTACCTTCATTCTGAACCAAAGGTCTAACTTTAAAAGGGGAAGGGGAGGTTCTGTCTCCATGCCAGGCCCATCTGTGTCAACAGATACTGGTATGAAATGGTAACATCATTCTGTCACTACTGACCTTACTGGATATGGATGATGGTCTCTCTATCCTATTGCTTATCCCCTAATCATGTATCCCTAATCAATAGTGGATGTTTTTCTAAAAGATATGCTCTAGGCATTATTTGGGGGCTGTTGTGAAGCCAAGACTATAACAGGGGTCAAAAAAGAACTAGATAAGTTCATGGAGGATAGGTCCATCAATGGCTATTAGCCAAGATGGTCAGGAATGCAACTCCATGGTCTATGTGTCCTTAAGACTCTGACTATCACATGCTAGGACTGGATGACAGGGGGTGGATCTCTTGAGGATTGCCTGGTTCTCTTCATTCCCTTCAAAGCAGCTGGCATTGGCCACTGTCAGAAGATAGGATACAGGGCTAGATGGACCATTGATCTGACCCAGTATGGCCATTATTATGTTCTTATGAAGTTCTGTGGCCGGTATTATACAGGAAGTCAGACCAGATTAACACAATGGCCTTTTCTGGCCTTGGAATCTATGAATCCATTACTCTATGAAACATGAAATACACTTACACATATATTTTATCAGCTTATTGTTCTATGCTATTTATTTAAATTGTTAGCTATAGAAGGGCAAAAGATATACAAAGTAATGGATAAATTTGCCAGTAACATAAACATATGATTTATATTTACTTAGATTGCAAGCTCTTTGGGGCAGGGATCATCTTTTTGTGATGTGTTTGTCCAGCACCTAGCACCCCGGTTCATGACTGGGGTTCCGGGTTGCTTCCACAATTAAATAAAGGACGTTCAGTTCTGTTTGTTATACTATCTGGGTAGGACTTTCAAAAGCACCTCAGTTCCCAGTGATTTTCAGTGGGACATGTTCTTAACTCCCCTAGTTTGTGAAAACTCCTTCCTCTACAATGTAACTTTTTCAATAATTAAAAACATAAATGACCAAGATTATACATGTAACTCTGCTCAGTCCAGGTGCAAGAGGAATGGATGTGGCCTAGGATACAGGAATGGACATGGATCAAAACCCCTCTCCAAAGCCAGGTTTGGAACTGAGCTCCTAGATTGAGCCCATCTCGCTAAGAGGGCAAATCCAAACATCACAAGTTCTGCATTCAAATTTGGTGGAAATGAGACCATTGCATCTGCTTTTGTGGTGGATATTAGAAGACATGCTGCACTGATCAGAGCAGGGCATCAGTGTGGTCCATTGGTACGAGAAGGGAAACTTAGTGTCAATTCAGGATGGTAGATAAAAAACAGTTATTAAATAGCGATTTGATAAGAAGTGAAACATCTATTTAAAAATAACCACAGGGATTCAATAACAAATGACTTAAAACATCTGGAAATGAGGTGATACCTAGAACTGGTTTAAACTATTTAAATTTCAATGCATTTATTTATCTAATATATTTAAAATGTTACATTTTTTGAGCAACTGTAATAATAACAGTTGAACAAGGCTGACTATTCCATAGTGGTGAAGGGCCTGTGCACCTTTTAGGATCTCAGAATAGGACTTAAGTAATGCACGGACTTCGTGATGGCCCTCTGCACAGTGATGACTTTCACCCTCCGTGCAGTTTGGTAAGTGATGTATCATCACTGCAGACTCTGTATTTCTCTGAAGACACATGGGGGAGCAGAAATGTGGAGTTTATAGGATCACGCCATAAGGACTTTATTTCTATGTAATAAATTTGTTCATTTTTATTTTGTATTTCCCTTTATTGTTTTATAGCATTTATTGCTGGCAGTTTTATGACGTGCACATCAAAGCTGAGTTTGCATTACAGAAAGGCCCTGTTGTTTTCTTCAATGCAAATAAAGCACATACACACACAAATCAGGGCTTTTTTCTCAGTGCTCGGTCAGGAGCATTGCACAGTTCACAGCCCACCACTGACATCTCATGTGGCCATAGACAGGAGAATCCTTCTGTCCTGTGCATGTGGCCATAGACAGGAGAATTCTTCTGTGCTGCACGGTGCTACGTCTACACCAGGGATTGGCAACCTTTGGCACGCAGCCCATCAGGGAAATCCACTGGTGGGCCGGGACGCTTTGTTTATCTGCAGCGTCTGTAATTTCTGTAGGAAAGCATAACTTCCATTTGATCTATAACATATCTTTTAGAAAGTTATCTCATCTTGATTTAGACTTCAGGTGATGGAGAATCCACCACATCCCATCTCTAGGTAATCTGTTCCAATGATTAATTTATCTCACTGTTAAAAATTTGCACTTTATTTCTAGTCTGAATTTCTCCAGCTTCACCTTCCAACCATTGGATCTCATTATGCCTTTTCCTAGTAGATTAAAGAGTGGTCTATTATCAGAAATATGTTTCTCATGTCGGTACTTCTAGAGCATGATCAACTCACCGCTTAACCTTCTTTTGGATAAACTAAATAAATTGAGCTTCTTTAGTCTCTTACTTGAAGGTATGTATCCAAGACCTTGAATTATTCTTGTAGATCTTTTCTGAGTCCTTTCCAATTTTGCAACAACCTTTTTGAAATGTGGCTGCCAGAACTGGACCCAGTATTCCAGTAATGTTATCCCTAATGCAGTATTTAAGAGTAATACCCTCTCCCTTCCTCTGCTTATACAACCAATGATCATGTTTGCCCTCTTAACCACAGCATCACACTCTAAACTCATGTTTAATTAATTATCTATCATGACACCCAAGTTCTTTTCAGAGACTCATTGCTTTCCAGGTTACAGACTTCCATCTTCAAAGTTTGAGCTACATCTTTTATTCCTTGTAGCTGGCTGTGTTAAAATGTATGTTGTTCAAATTAGTCCATCTTATCAAATAGTCCAGGTTGGTCTATATAACTGACTTGTCCCTGTCATTATTTACCACTCCATCAAATTCAGTGTAATCTGCAAATTTTACCAGCAGTGAATTTGTTATTTTCTTCTGGATCATTGATAAAGATATTGAACAGCATCCTGCCAATAACAGATCCCTGCAGGACATTGGATGATGATTCCCAATTTACAATTTTTTTTGCAATCCATCAGTCTTTAAACCATTTAATCTGGGCTGTATTGACTTTGCATAGTTCTTTCTTCTTCTTTTTTTTAAAATAAGAATGTTGTCTGGGACTAGATCAAATGCCTTACAGAAGTATGTCAATACAGTTACCCCATCAACCAAACCTGTGATCTCATAAAAGAATCAAGTTTGTTTGATGAGACATTTTTTTTATAAAACTGTGTTGATTGTCATTAATTATCCTACCATCTTTTAATTTTTTTAATGATTAGATCTCACATCAGCCTTTCCATGATTTTGCCCGGGACTGATGGCAATCCCAACTATCCAATAGTTTCCCTAGTCATCTGTTTTGCTCATTTTAAATGTTAGCTTTTTTACAGTCTTCTTTAACTTCTCATGTGACAAGATTTGTTATAAATCAACATAAATAACTCAGAGAGATTCTCAGCCAATTCTTTTAATACTCTGGGTGCAAGTCATCCAGTCCTGCAAATTTAGCAGTTGCTGGGATGCTGTTTGTTCCTGATATATTTAAAACTTCCTTCTTATTGTCCTTAACCCTACTGACTGAAGATTTTTTCATTATTACCTTTAGCTTCCCTTATCAATGGTTCAATGCTACTTTGTGCTCTTTTCTATCAGCTTCCCCATATTTCCATTTGTTACATTTTTTAGTTATTTATTATGTTTTTTTTAAGACTTAAGGATGTGTTACTTTACTCACATGAGCAGTCCCATTGATGTTAATGGGATCTATCAAATCCTTAAAGTTATGCATCTGCAAATGTGTTTGCAATATTGGGGCCTAAGTGTGCACCATCATACCCAGTAATCTGTGGCTGAGCTAGAGCAAGGGTTTTCAGCATGGGGGTCTTTAACAGGTTTCAAGGCATTGTAACTGTTTTCTCTTTTTTTATGTCTAGATGAGAGGGGGATCCCAGAATTTTTCTGCTGTAACATGAAGTCATAGTATGGGAAAGGTTGAGAACCACTGAACTAGTGTGTAACTTTTAGAAAGACATCTAGTCTTAATTTAAAGAATCCAAGAGTCTGATCCATCTTGACAGAAGTGAATGGGAGTCTTTTCATTAGGGATTGGGTCGAGCCCCAAGTGATGATGAATTTACCACTTTCTTTGTTTAAGCTGATCCAATGATTAACTAGCCTCCGTGTTAAAAAGTTGCATCTTATTTCCAATTTTGATTTTTTTCCAGCTTCCTATATGGAATTAATATAACTGACAGATGCAAAGCTTCCCTCCTCGGGACTGGTCTGGCGGTATTTGCCCTGGGTGCTGTTCCCCCTCCCAATCCACACTGTGTCCACCACAGCCAGTAAGGTACATTTTCTACATCCAGCTCTGCTTGAGTGTCACTAGTCTGGTCCTCAGACGTTCCTGTTAACTTCTGGAAATGGCTCACCTTGATTATCACTACAAAAGGTCCCCCCCTCCCCCCCCGCTGGTAATAGCTCATCTTAAGTGATCATTCTCCTTACAGTGTGTGTGATAACACCCATTTTTTCATGTTCTGTATGTATATAAATCTCCTCACTGTATTTTCCACTGAATGCATCCGATGAAGTGAGCTGTAGCTCACAAAAGTTTATGCTCAAATAAATTGGTTAGTCTCTAAGGTGCCACTAGTACTCCTTTTCTTTTTGCGAATATAGACTAACACGGCTACTACTGTGAAACCTCCTCATAAGAGCTCTTACTTCAAAAGGCATCAGGGTTACAATGTACTCTGAAAAGGAGTAATGTATTTCCTCAATATCTGCAAAATATTAATACAAAAATATATTTTTTAAAAAATACAAACCCATGCAGTTAGACCCATGCACTTCCCCCTACTGAGGCAGGGCTAGGCTCTGTGATCATGTGCATGCACCCTGAGTAACCCCATGCACTTAAAATAGGTAAAATGCTGAAACAATTATTTTAAAGAAACAAAAAACATTTTGATGCCAAGTCAGGACAGCTGCACTAAAGTAAACAGCCAGCGCCACTAGTCTGCTGCCTGAAAGACCATTATGGAAATGAGTCCCAATAAATTATTTGCTTTGACTTTTCTCATCCTATACAAAGTAACTTTTCATCATCCAACTAATAAAAAGAGAGAGGGATTTAGAAAGACTTAAATAGCCGGTAATTAACTTTCTATTTCCTGTTATAAAAATTGAACATTACTAAAGGACTGAGTCATTATGTATCATTTTCAAGGGAGGAATTGTCATTTCTGTCAATGGTCCTCCCATAATTTGATGCATAATTTTAGAATCTGAATGTATGGGATTGGCGTCATCACATGAAACTAAGAGGATGTAGGAAATGGGAGTGGAAAACAAAAATGCTCCCAATTTTGTTTGGAACGAAGGGAGCAGTCCAGAGAAAAAGTAAAAGCAAAATGTGCAAGCAGGATAATTCTTCCAGGAGGCGACTATCCTCAGCGAGCATTGCCAGGCAGGCAAATCATTAATAACAACAACAAGGGTGCATTCATTGTTAGGTGGCAACATAACTATGTGGCTCCGCACTGTGCTGGGAGAAGGAATTAGGTTGAAAAAGCCATTTCTAATATTTCCCCCTTTAATGGTAGGAGCCATCTGAAATTAATGAGTCTTAAATTGCATCACACTGCCAGACATAAATATCCCAATACCGAAGGGGCCCATTACCATTAACATCAGAAATGATCAACAAATAAAATTGTTAATGCCACACTATTTACTGGACAAATTGACTATGCTCTGAGAGAGGCTTGTGATTCTGTCTTCTGTTCAATTTCATTTCACGGCAAGATGCACTAATGCACCTTGTTAACTACAGCTGTGGCCGCTTTTCATATCAATACCTAATTAAAATGGGAAAGTGTTGGAATTTAACGTCATCACAATTTTTTGTTTTAGTTTTTGTCTCATTGATCTTTTCCAGACCGACAGGGGGAAACCATTGATTATTATTATAAGCGGGGAAAAAAGCAAACTCAAAGATTTGGTCATCAGGGGGAAAAAAGAATAAGGATTTTAGCCAAGTACATATACAAGTTCGTGGTCAATATTTTTTTGCATGATTTTTTTTTATCAAAAATGGCCTTCTTTAAAAAAAAATTGAGAGAAAGTGTCAACATCAAACTTTTCACTAAATTGTCTGCAGTGGGTTTTCCCCCCCTGAATTGTTATCAAAATACTTCATTTACCAAAAACCTTGCTGTCAGTAATGGAAAATGAAAAATGTAGAAAATAATTTTGTTAAAATATAGAGAAATTTTTTGGTAAAAACAATGGAAACTAGGTCCATTTTCAAAACCTGTAAAATAGCAACGACTTTGAATTTTTTTGGTGCATTGTTTTCCTGGGTTTTCTATTAGCTCTATTTACATCTATAGAATGATTTAAATTGTAAAGAATTTACCTAGATTGTAAGTTCTTCGGGGCAGAGACGATCCTTTTGCTCTGTGTTTGTCCAGTGCCTCGCACAACGGAGCCCTGGTCCATCAGTAGGGCTCCTAGGTCTAACACGAACCTCATCATCAAAGCACCACAGCAATCGGTGTGAGCCAATCAAATAGCTGCATACTGGAAATTAAACTTGGGGGGAAATAAACTTTGGTGTCTTCTCGTCCATTTCCTTCTGACTGCTGTTTTTTTCCCCTTCTGTACAGCACTGCACAGCATTTCTGTGATGCCTTGGAGAGTGTGTCTAAAGCACCTGTGACTGCAGCCCGTGTAGACATAACCAAGCGATCTTTGGTCTACTTAGCTCAAATAACACTAACGGTGAAGCTGTGGCAGCATGGATAGCAGCATGCGCTGTACAAGCCCACCTGGGACTCTGGGTATGTACTCCCAAACGAATGGGGTGCTCAATTTACATTGACTTTCACTGGGATTCAGGCACTCTAGCAACCTTTTGCCATTCCCACCCCAAATATCTGTGCTTTGCCTTGTACTGTGAGGCCCTGTTCCTTGACTATCTAATTGTATTAACAAGTGGGAATCCAGTCAACAGAACAAAAATCTACTCCTGTGTAATAGACAAGCAGAAATCCTGCTTTTCTCAGGCCTTTGCATCAGTATTACACACAATCTTCAAGTAATGACAGGTTTCAGAGTAGCAGCCGTGTTAGTCTCTATCCACAAAAAGAAAAGGAGGACTTGTGGCACCTTAGAGACTAACAAATTTATTTGAACATAAGCTTTCATGAGCTACAGCTCACTTCATCAGATGCATTCAGTGGAAAATAAGTGAGGAGATTTATATACGCACAGAACATGAAACAATGGGTGTTACCATACACACTGTAAGGAGAGTGAACAGGTAAGGTGAGCTATTACCAGCAGGAGAGCGGGGGGGCGGGAGGGAAACCTTTTGTAGTGATAATCAAGGTGGGCCATTTCCAGCAGTTGACAAGAACATCTGAGGAACAGTGGAGTGTGGGGGGGGAATAAACATGGGGAAATAGTTTTACTTTGTGTAATGATCCATCCACTCCCAGTCTTTATTCCAGCCTAAGTTAATTGTATCCAGTTTGCAAATTAATTCCAATTCAGCAGTCTCTCGTTGGAGTCTGTTTTTGAAGTTTTTTTGTTGAAGAATTGCCACTTTTAGGTCTGTAATCGAGTGACCAAAGAGATTGAAGTGTCCTCCAACTGGTTTTTGAATGTTATAATTCTTGACGTCTGATTTGTGTCCATTGATTCTTTTACATAGAGACTGTCCAGTTTGACCAATGTACATGGCAGAGGGGCATTGCTGGCACATGATGGCATATATCACATTGGTAGATGTGCAGGTGAACGAGCCTCTGATAGTGTGCCTGATGTGATTACGCCCTATGATGGTGTCCCCTGAATAGATATGTGGACACAGTTGGCAATGGGCTTTGTTGCAAGGATAGGTTTCTGGGTTAGTGGTTCTGTTGTGTGGTATGTGGTTGCTGGTGAGTATTTGCTTCAGGTTGGGGGGCTGTCTGTAAGGAAGGACTGACCTATCTCCCAAGAGCTGTGAGAGTGATGGGTCGTCCTTCAGGATAGATTGCAGATCCTTGATGATGCGTTGGAGAGGTTTTAGTTGGGGTCTGAAGGTGACAGCTAGTGGCGTTCTGTTATTGTCTTTGTTGGGCCTGTCCTGTAGTAGGTGACTTCTGGGTACTCTTCTGGCTCTGTCAATCTGTTTCTTCACTTCAGCAGGTGGGTATTGTAGTTGTAAGAATGCTTGATAGAGATCTTGTAGGTGTTTGTCTCTGTCTGAGGGGTTGGAGCAAATGTGGTTGTATCATAGAGCTTGGTTGTAGACAATGGATTGTGTGGTGTGGTCTGGATGAAAGCTGGAGGCATGTAGGTAGGCATAACGGTCAGTAGGTTTCCGGTATAGGGTGGTGTTTATATGACCATCGCTTATTAGCACCGTAGTTTCCAGGAAGTGGATCTCTTGTGTCGACAGGTCCAGGCTGAGGTTGATAGTGGAATGGAAATTGTTGAAATCATGGTGGAATTCCTCAAGGACTTCTTTTCCATGGGTCCAGATGATGAAGATGTCATCAATATAGCGCAAGTAGAGTAGGGGCATCAGGGGACGAGAGCTGAGGAAGCGTTGTTCTAAGTCAGCCATAAAAATGTTGGCATACTGTGGGGCCATACGGGTACCCATAGCAGTGCCACTGATTTGAAGGTATACATTGTCCCCAAATGTGAAATAGTTATGGGTGAGGACAAAGTCACAAAGTTCAGCCACCAGGTTTGCCGTGACATTATCGGGGATACTGTTCCTGACGGCTTGTAGTCCATCTTTGGGTATGTGTACACTACGAAAATTAGGTCGAATTTATAGAAGTCGGTTTTGTAGAAAGTGTTTTTATACAGTTGATTGTGTGTGTCGCCACACAAATGCTCTAAGTGCATGTAGTTGGTGGAGTGTGTCCACAGTACTGAGGCAAGCGTCGACTTCCAGAGTCTTGCACTGTGGGTGGCTATCCCACAGATTCCGCAGTCTCCGCCGCCCATTTGAATTCTGGGTAGAAATCAAACATGAAACAATGGGTGTTACCATACACACTGTAACGAGAGTGATCAGGTAAGGTGAGAAACCTCTCCAACGCATCATCAAGGATCTACAACCTATCCTGAAGGACAACCCATCACTCTCACAGGTCTTGGGAGACAGGCCAGTCCTTCCTTACAGACAGCCCCCCAACCTGAAGCAAATACTCACCAGCAACCACACACCACACAACAGAACCACTAACCCAGGAACCTATGCTTGCAACAAAGCCCGTTGCCAACTGTATCCACATATCTATTCAGGGGACACCATCATAGGGCCTAATCACATCAGCCACACTATCAGAGGCTCGTTCACCTGCATATCTACCAATGTGATATATGCCATCATGTGCCAGCAATGCCCCTCTGCCAGGTACATTGGCCAAACTGGACAGTCTCTATGTAAAAGAATCAATGGACACAAATCAGACGTCAAGAATTATAACATTCAAAAACCAGTTGGAGAACACTTCAATCTCTCTGGTAACTCGATTACAGACCTAAAAGTGGCAATTCTTCAACAAAAAAACTTCAAAAACAGACTCCAACGAGAGGCTGCTGAATTGGAATTAATTTGCAAACTGGATTCAATTAACTTAGGCTTGAATAGAGACTGAGAGTGGATGGGTCATTACACAAAGTAAAACTATTTCCCCATGTTTATTTCCCCCACCCCTCACCCCCCATTGTTCCTCAGAAGTTCTTGTCAACTGCTGGAAATGGCCCACCTTGATTATCACTACAAAAGGTTTTTCCCCCACCCCCGCTCTCCTGCTGGTAATAGCTCACCTTATCTGATCACTCTCGTTACAGTCTGTATGGTAACACCCATTGTTTCATGTTCTGTGTGTATATAAATCTCCCCACTGTATTTTCCATTGAATGCATCCGATGAAGTGAGCTGTACTATGCTCAAATGAATTTGTTAGTCTCTAAGGTGCCACGAGTCCTCTTAATCTTCAAGTAAGAAACTCAAGATCCTTTTGTCTCAGCAGGAAGCTGAAGGAAATAGATACCATCTAGTTGTGCTAGACCCTCTTCTACCCTGTAGAGACCAAGAAAGTACCAGGCGATTTACTTCTAATAGAGGAATCAAGAGAGACTAATATATACATATAATTTTGATTGAAAAGATATAGTTAAGAAAACAACCCAGATGAAAAGATAGGAGAGGGATTTGGACAAAGATACTGATCTGGATGAACGAATTTCTCTACAGGAGAAATATATCTTCAATTTGTGTAGCTCATAAATAATTTTTTATTAATAATTACTGTATAGCTGGCATCTGACTTCAGCTAAAATCCATCATATTGTTTGCTATTAGGAAGGCATTCTATTAGAGGCATAACAGGCAAATGGAAGCATACATTTGGTGGTTGTGTCCAGGAATTAGACAGTTCGGGAAAGAAATTATTAGAGAGATTAATTTTATAACAAAATGCCAGCTTCCTAGAGATCCACTGACCTGCTTAATTAATGTTCCAGTAAAGTACCTACATTTTAAACAGAACAACAAATTAATTTCTTTTTTATTGTTAGCAGCAGGACTTTGTATTGCACATTACTGGACAAATGTGACATCTCCTCTGGTGGAATCATGTCCTTGTACTGAAAAAGCTTTCACACCAAGTACTTATACAAGAGAAGCACCAAAGAGAAGATACAGGTATTTAAAAATTTGGTCACTCTTTTTAGCGCACTCATAGGAAGAGGGCTCCCTACCCAGCAGGCCAGAATCGTTAGCCAGGTTCTTTGACTATTAAACTGATCCTGAATGAGTAATAAGTAAAGTACAATATAATATGTTAATATTTTATTGTAACTGTGCCTTAATGAATAGCTTGTGAGAGAGAGAGAGAGAGAGAGAGAGAGAGATAGAGACTTGCAGTGGAAAGAGACCCAGGCTTAGATTCTCAAAGGTATTTAGGGGTCTAACTCTCATAGATTTCAATGATAGATAGGCAGCTTTGAGCATCTGGGCTGAAAGAACTACAGCCAGAGGTGAAAGGATAACTTAACAGTACACTTTAAATGGAGTGGCATGACCCCCAAAAGCATCCCACCAATGACTGATTAAAGGCACAAAGATTCCCTTTGGCATCCTGAAAGCACACCTGTAATATTAATAATAATAATAATTGCATTTTTCTAGTACTTTCTCCACTCCACTTTTAAATTACTCAAAGAAAAGGGTTTCCATTACTTTGCTTGCGAGACTAGTTCACAATCAAATAGCTCAAAATCATAACAAAAGGCTGTAGCAAAGCAGGGAATAGAATCACCAGGCTGAGTCCCCAGAGGGTGTAAATTAGCACAGTTTAGTTCAAGTCAATGGAGTAATGCCTATTTGCACCAGCTGAGGATCTGGCCCAAGGTCTCCTAACTACCTTTGTTTTAATCACACCCTCATCCGTTCTCGATGGAGCATGATACTGTAGTGCTGCACAACAAATTACAACACACAGCTATTGTTACTGGCTCCTCCAGTAATGATTGCAATTAGTTGCGGAGCAATTTTATTCCTGACTTATATATGACATTGGCACACCGTGCAAGAACCTTGTGGTCCAGTGACTAGAACAGGATGCGGGAGGTGAGAATTCTATTGCTGACTCTGCCACTGACCTGCTAGGTGAACTCAGGCATGTCATTAGATGCATGTCATTAGATAAAAACAGAAATGCTCTTGCTGGAAGGTTGCAATGTAACACTGCTTTATTTCTGAAAATCCAGAACACTAATACGTGAGAACCAAAATCAGAAAGAGACAAAGCAGGCTGCTCCCTAAGGCAGCAAGGACAATTCAACACATCCTGTTGCAGGCTGGATCTTTGCAGACTGACTGCACAAGATCCAAATTGCACACTTTCCTACAGAGTTAGCCTACAAGCACGACCGGGAAGCCCCTTACATTTAGAGTCATAGCTTTAACACAGTTTTGAATACAACAAAACTTCACCCTTCTGTGTCCCCTCCAGCCCTTGCCTATTTTTGAACGTAAACTCCTTGAGGCAGGGACTGTGTATTACTGTTTGTATAGCACCTAGCACAATGGGGCCCTGATCTTGGTGGGCGACTATAGATGCTACTGTAACACAATCATAAATATTAATTCTGCCTCATAACACCAGTTATGTAGCTCTGACGTTTTTCAGCCCCATTTTTCAGAGAGTTTAAGTGACTTGCCCTAGGTCACTCAGCAAGCCAGAATCAAAGTCAGGAATAGGACCCCAGAATGCCTAGTCTCCAGCTTTAACTACACTGCCTCTGTTTACTGGCTAGTTTCCATCTCTCCAATTGAACGAGCTCTCCCCATTTGATTAGAAATTCTGATATTCTTCTCATCTTTACTTTTGTTTGATGAAGATTTCAAGTAAGAAACTAGATATGAAATGCTATATATATATATATATATATATATATATAGTGCTTAATTCCTGGCAATTAAGCCTGGTGATAATGGGTTTTGTGCATTAGTCATAATCACTTTTTAAGCAGCAAAGCCCATTACTGCTGTAGTGTGTGTCTCAGATGCCCTCCAGATTTGAGTAATTTTGGGTAATGCAGCTGTGTGTGGTAAAAAGATTTTACAATGTCTATAAAATTTTGCCTCATGACACGTTCAGCAGTGTATCTGTGGCACTGTATAGCGGTTTCAGTACTGTTCATTAAATACCAGATACCGTTATATATTGTGCGGTTCTTAAACAAGAGCCATCACCAGAGACTGAGGAGGGTGGGAGCAGGGGCTGGCACAGGCTGGGTTGGAATCTGGAGGGAGTGCTGTGTTCGTGAGGAGCTGAACGGCTTCTGAGCAGCTAATTCAGTTTCTCCTCTTTACCATTCCCCTGGTTTGGAATGTATAAGGTTGGCTCATCCCTTCTTCTCCCCCCCCGCCCCCCCCCCCCCAGAGCGACAATACGTTGCTGCTACTGGCATACAGCTTTATTACACAGCGAACCAGCTGAGAGGATGCTTGCAGAATTCAAAGATGGCTGCATTATATGCCAAATATGTGTCACGTAAACATTAGGAAAAGACAGCCAGCCTGATGCTGGCCCCTGTCATAAGACCAGGGTATAACCCTGACAGGGGTAACCCTAACTCATGACATGTGGCTGGGGTCAAGCAATAAAGATCAATCTCTCACCAGTGTTCCTGCCTCTAACACCTTTACTACTTGGTGAGCCGAGTCTGAAGGAGGCGTATAAAGGGGTTGGGGGCCCTGGCTAGTTCCTTGCCTCCCAATGTCCTGTACCTACAATGGCCTAGAGGCTGTGGAGCACTTGCAGCATCTTTTACAGATGTAGGAAGAGATGCTGCATAACCCACTTTTCCCAACACCTTCTGCCTCTGGCTTTCCACCAACCTGTGTCCTCTATAGGAAGAATACCTGTCTTCGTTCAGCCACTGTAGTTTAGGCACAGTATTTGACTGACCTGGCTGGTTTTTTTTTTATGGATTAGCCAGTTGCCAGAAAAATAATTTAATCTGCCAGGGATTTTTTTTTTACATGGGTCTAAAGATTTGCATTATTATCATAATACACTGGGATAGCTAATGTTAGACATTTCTGTGTCCAGCTAAAGATGCTGCAGTGTTCCCACTTCCACAGTTTAAGTAAGACAAGGCTGTTATCAATCTTATCTAGATGTATGATCTCACAATAAGGGGCTGTTGAAGGGGCGAGGGTTGCAGAGTTGTTTGGGGCTGAGGGTTGGAGTTGCAGCAGGCTTGCCTTGTGGTGGTGGTGGGAGGTGAAAACCCTACTCTAGCTCCAA
The DNA here is from genome assembly GCF_015237465.2 of Chelonia mydas. Lineage (NCBI taxonomy): Eukaryota > Metazoa > Chordata > Testudines > Cheloniidae > Chelonia > Chelonia mydas. The sequence goes on along the minus strand of NC_057851.1, from coordinate 11,417,549 downwards.
TGACAGTCCAGCACAGTCAATGCTCTCAAAGTTATACTTTACCTCACAGTAAGGACTGCAAGTTGTGGGGGAGAGGTGGTTTGTGTCCTTTTGTTCTTTGTTATAATGAGAGCTGGACAAATGATGCAAATCATTCTCCATAAAGCTGCTTGAATTTTTAACTGAATTTGCTTCATGCGCCTTTTGTCCCCCCTTCCCACAAACATTTGAGTGCATCAGTGGAAATGGCTACAGCTTGAGGAATGGGAATGGCAAAATCACATGAGTTAGCTTTCATAGGCCCAGATTTTTAAATTCGCACATGCCAGTCTTCACATTGGCAGGGCTTCAGTCAGAGATTCCTAGGACATGAGTCTCCACTGCCCTGTCCCCTGTGTTGTCATTTACTCATGTGCGATGTAGGTGTGAAATGCTACCATGGGGCTCAATCTTGAGTCACTCAATACAGCCAGGCAGGGGAGTATTGGGTCATCCAGTGTTCCCTCACACCTTTGTGCAGGCTGCCCGCATCACCAGTCCATATACAGGAAGGAAGAACATCCACCCCTAGACAGCTATTCCACCTCCTGTGCAGCTGGGTGGGGAATGGGTGGAGTCTTGGCTCCATCCCCACAATGCACTGGCCAGGATAGCTGAGCTAATGCAGTGAGAGAAGTAAGTTGGGCAGGAAAAAGGGCACGGTGCAACTTACTTTCCCTCATAGAGGAAGAGGGAAGCAGTGACAGAATAATGACTCTGTTCCTGGACAGTGAAGCTATGTGCTGTCCCTTACTTAGGCTGGATCCCCATGTGCAGCCAACCCATACTGGTCTGGCAGTGTTTTACAACCATTTTGTACAGGTGTCAGTGACAATGTAAGGTGCAAAGCCAACGCGAATCAGCCCCCAAGCAACTTATCTGACTGACCACAACTAAGCAGTGCAATTCAAACTTTGAATGTTGGGGCCTACTCTAGAGCCTAAAATACTTTTAAAGCATATCTGTTGGATAAATTCAGACAATAATGAATCTGAAGAACTCACGGGCTATTCATGCAATATCCCTCCTGTTCTCTTCCTGGGGTACACAATATTTTCATGTCCAGAGGGATGTACTACCTGAGCCTAATCCAGGTTATTGGGCTCAACACAGGGGTAAATGGATTGGCATTAATGGCTTGTGATGTACAGGAGATCAGACAGGTTGATCTGATGGTCTCTCCTGCCTTTAAACTCTAAGCAGCCACACTCAAACAGGCTTAAGTGGGTTCACCCAGGAAGAACTACGTGGACAGAGGGCTTTGCGGAGCATTATTTTGGGTAGCTGTGTATGGGGGAGGGAGCGAAGCAGGAGAGAGAGAGAGAGAGGTACACAAGAGAAGTACCACAGAAGCAGGACACTCCAGCAGAGCCTGAACAAGCACAAATGCATGATCCTGAGGAAAAGCCACCAGAGAGAGCTTTTGTGGAGGGCTGACTGACAGAGGTTTGATGGTGTGAGCAGGGAAATGGTCTCTGGTGTGTTTGATTCCTCCTGTGTTCAGGAAAACAGGACTTTGTATATTCTTGTAAATAAACAGAATCGCACGGAAGACATCTGACTCCATCATCAATTTTGTCTCCTAACTGGAACAACCTGCAACACTCTGAATTTTGGTTAGGCTGCTCAGCGTAAAAGAACTAACAGTCATAGTGGAAGGTAGAGTTTACAAAGACAACATTCCCAAGGACATGATTTACAAGTGTTTGAAACTGGAGAAGCAGTTGTCTCTTTCTAGTCTCATACCCCTTAGTGAAAAGAGATGGCTAAACACCAGCCATGCCGTGATCCACTGAAATGCCACGAGTACCATGTCTTTAGCGATCTCTCAGCATCATGTCCTAGATAAGCCCACAGGCACAATTATTGAAAATAAATGTATTGCAATCATATTTCATTAGTTTCAATTAAACTGGGACTGAAACATCTTCCCTGATAAATTTTGCCTCCATAAAACTGATCACATCCTTCAGATCAGATTCCTACTGAACTGGAAACACAAGAAGGACCTTGTTTCTACCATATCGCTCTGCCATTGTGGCTCATCACCATTCTGGAGGGAAAACCTCAAGGGATGAGAAGACTGTCCAGTCTCCATAACTCTGGAATCCAAGATCTCTTTGCTGGCTGCTAAAAAGGGGTGTCTATCAGAGCTGACTGGAAATGTTACAGTAGAACGATTTTCCATTGGAAAATGCTGATTCCTCAATATCAAAATATTCCATGGGAACGTATCAATCTCAATTAAACCTGCCAGCTTGCCCGTCCCCAGGCTCTGCCCGCTTGGTGGGCCATTGCAGAGCCAGGCCACCCCTGCAGCGCTCTGGGTCCCTTTTGTCCCTATTTGGGATTAAAGTTTTTTCAAAAATTTGAAACTTTTCATGGGAAGGAAAGACTGTTTTCCGACCAACTCTTAGTGCCTTTAGTTGTTGTTGCTTCTGCTGCTACCAGTTGTAACAATGATGGTTTCATGATCCGAACTAGAAGGTCATACAAGACACTGATTAATTTCACATACCATAGGTCCATCAAAGAACCATCTCTGTTCTGTTACCACTCATCTGTGCGGGATTTCAGGAGGTTGCTTATAAGTGACCTGAGAGAGAGACAGAGAGAGAGAGAGAAATTTCTATACAGCTGGGCAGAAAATCATATTTTCTGTCTTGGAAAAATGTTTGACATTGGAAAAAATCAGTATTTTGATTTAGTTGGGGATTGGTCCTGCTTTGAGCAGGGAGTTGGACTAGGTGACCTCCTGAGGTCCCTTCCAACCCTGATATTCTATGATTCTATGAAGAAGGCAAAAACTCAATCATTTTGGCAAAACAACATACCCCCAAAATTAATTTTGGGGTCAGTCAAAATCTTTCCATTTGGATCATTTAAAAATGTTTCATTTTTATTTTGACTTTTTTTTTATTGTAATTAGGTCAAATGTTTAAACAACAAGACATTTTGGACCATAAAACCAGAATTTTTTGTTTAGAAAAATGTCAAAATGGGACATTTTGACAATCTTGAAACTTTTTTTCAAAACTTTTTTGAGTTGAGAAATTCATTGAAATCAGTCCTTTCCGACAACAGCTTTGGCTTCAACAAACTGATGCTTTTTCATGGTAAAGAGTTCACTGATAAATTCCTGACCTCTCCAGATTTCTAATCATCCCATTTCCATGCAGTGACACATCCTTTTTCAAAAAATATCCTGACTTGCTACTGTGGTTACTATGGAGTATTGCAAAGGCATAAAATCACTGGGCTGCAGGTCGATACTCCCAGCTGCCCCAACATACTGTCCTGCGGCCCAGCCTTGCCCAACCTCCACCCTCTTGCATTAGGGGGCTCTTCTGAAGATGATTCAGGACTGGGTCTGAGTCTGATGTATCGCCCCCTTGCATCAGTCCTATTCTCTGTGGGCAGGACTTGCCCTGGCCCTATGGCTCCTTTGTGCTGGCCTAGTCAATGCAAAGGTTCCATAGGACAATGGTGAATTAAACACATAGGGTGGGATCTGCCTAACTCCCATTGGGAATTTGTAACTCCTACACACAATGAATGAAGCTTACCGTTTTTTGACCTCACTATTAGGACACAGGCCCAGGTACCTAAACTCCTGTGACGGCTTGGGCCACAGTGTCTCATTTTAAGGGAGCTCCCAGTAATCAGAGTCACAACGGTAGTTTGTGATGCCTCTGCTCCTTAGCAGCATTTGCTGACCATCACTTTGTTGTACCATTAAAGGAAACAATAGCATATGCCATGCTGTCCACACCTTGGCAATATCAGCCTTTCCTCATTTACTTTTGTTTACAAATTACTCCTAATTTTGTTCTTCAAAGCTAGTTAAGAACAAATGCTGGTAGGATTGATGGGGAACTAACTGCATGATTAAGTAATTACATTTTTAAAGCTTGCCTTACACCACAACTAATGATTTTTTCACAAGTAGCAGAAACTCGAGGTAATGAATGGGAAATGTTGACATGTACTTAATTTTTTCTAAGTCTTTTATCACGCTGGGGCTGGCTCCATAGAGTGGATATAATACTTGAAGGAAGGAATTCCATCAGATGGTCTCAATATCCATTGCACAGCGTGCTGAACTCCGGTGTGCAATTTTTTATTTGATTTGTTTCATGATCAAAATATGTCATTATCTGGTGACTAGATAGCAAATAAATTCAGGCAAGGGTCTTCCATTATTCACACCACTGTAGCAGCTAGGGGCCTCAATCGAGATTGGAGTACAATTGTATTAGGCACAGTCTAAATACTTAGGACCTGATCAAAAGCACAATGAAGTCAATGGAAATACTCCCATTGATTTCACTGGACTCTGGATTAGGCCCCTTATGAGAGACAGTCCCTGCCCTGAAGCACTTACAATCTAAATAGGGAAGATAGACAAAAGGCGGGAGGGAAAACAGAGACAGAGAGAGGTTAAGTAACTCGCCCAAGGTCGCTCAACAGGCCAGTGGTCAGCGCATGAACTGGACCTATTTCTGGTCCTTTTGATACACGTAGCAAATCAGATGCTGTAACTAAACCAACAGAATAAGTCATACAATTTTAGGCCATGTCATATGAATACTTTCCACCAGGCATAATAATTACTACTGTGGGTAGTCAATCAGGCATAATTATTGCCGTAGGTAGTCCCTTGATGCAGAGGGACTACTCCTTGTAGTAAGCACTAGCACTGTGTCCAGATGTAAGCGTCTATAGGGTCAGATCCTTAATGAAGTGATTCACCTCAGATTATTCACCAAACAGTATTTTGACGGCTAGAATAGATTTCTGCCGGGTACTCATGGCATGACATTAGCCAACTTTTCATTACGAGAAAATCCTCATTTTTCTCAGGTGCCAAAAGGTATTCCTTGAATTTCAGGATATTGCCTTACTTTTGTGGAGATGAAATTTGAGGGACAACTCCAAAATTTAAATATTATTCTGATTTTAATCCATAGCACCAACCACAGCTAAATCTGTTATCATCAATTTCTCTCTAGATTCACAAATTTTAAGACCAGCAGGGACCATTGTGATCATCTAGTCTGACTTCCTGAATAACACAGGCCAGATAATTTCACAAAGTGGATCCTGCATCATGCTCATAACTTCTGGTTGAGCTAGACCATATCTTTAAGAAAAACCTCCAGACTTGATTTAAAGACTCCAGGTGATGAAGTTTTTACCACATCCCTTGGTAATCTCTTCCAGTGGTAAATTACTGTCATTGTTAAAAATGTGCACCTTATTTCCAGTTTGACCTTTGCTGACTCCAGCAACAAGACACTGGAGCTCATTATGTTACCTGATGGATAAGTAGCAGTTTTATGGTAAATGCTCCATAAAAATGACTAACTGAGGAACTCTTTACGATCCTGATGAAATCCAGGAACCTAGGCATCCTGTTGTTTTCCTAGATACTAATAATCAAGCAATACAAAATACTTGCAAGAATGTCATCCTGACATCTTTAGAGAGAAAAGGGCAGTAAAGCAACACACCAAGTAGCAACGCAGTCCAACTCCGTGAGCTTTGGCTCTGGTCTTAGTATCTAGTCAGGAGTTCTTCGCTGGAAGTAGCATTGCCTTTATATTCTGTTGCTAAATGTTGAATGGAACATTCTCAACCAGTGGACCTGAAATATTTAACAAGGGCAGGAGGGCGGGATGACATTTTAAAGCATGGAAGAGGTTTATCTATAGAGCTGGTTACAAATATTTAATTTTGAAATTTCAATGAACATTTCAATGAAAAATGGAGGGGTGGCTAAATTAATGAAATGTTCATTATTTCTCCCCTCCCCCCTTTTATTTGATCAGCATGAATTCCAGCTCTCTATGGCTTTATGGTACTCATCACCTTAGTATCTGAGCTCCTATCTCCACTTATTGCCTAAGACTTCAAGAAGAAGTGAGCATGCTTTTGCCAGCAATGCCCCTCTGCCATGTACATTGGCCAAACTGGACAGCCTCTATGTAAAAGAATAAATGGACACAAATCAGACGTCAAGAATTATAACATTCAAAAACCAGTCGGAGAACACTTTAATCTCTTTGGTCACTCGATTACAGACCTAAAAGTGGCAATTCTTCAACAAAAAAACTTCAAAAACAGACTCCAACGAGAGACTGCTGAATTGGAATTAATTTGCAAACTGGATACAATTAACTTAGGTTTGAATAAAGACTGGGAGTGGATGGGTCATTACACAAAGTAAAACTATTTCCCCTTATTTATTTCCCCCCCTACTGTTCTTGTTAACTGCTGGAAATGGCCCACCTTGATTATCACTACAAAAGGTTCCCCCCGCCCCCGCTCTCCTGCTGGTAATAGCTCACCTTTCCTGATCATTCTTGTTACAGTCTGTATGGTAACATCCATGGTTTCATGTTCTCTGTGTATATAAAATCTCCCCACTGTATTTTCCACTGTATGCATCCAATGAAGTGAGCTGTAGCTCACGAAAGCTTATGATCAAATAAATTTGTTCGTCTCTAAGGTGCCACAAGGACTCCTTTTCTTTTTGCGGATACAGACTAACACAGCTGCTACTCTGAACCCTGTTATGCTTTTTTTGAGATCTCAGCATGTTAAAATCAGATCTGCCTTGGAATTATTATTTATTTTATAAATGCCATCTAACGGCTCCAAACAAGCCTGGGACCCTATTGTACAGGAACTGAACAACATATGGTAAGAGACAGTTTCTGTTGCAAACATCTTACAGACTAAAGGTAGGAGAAGAAACAGAAATAAAGTTACTCATGTAAGGTCAGTGGAATAACCAGGAATAGAACCCATGACTCCTACCTCCCCATTTAGTGCCTACTGTACACCACTAGCCCGTACTACCTTAGAAAGTATTGCTCTTGTTACTGAAGAGAAGAGACATTTGCTTGCCTAACCTTGCATCAGTGAAGAGTAATTAGCCGTTGTAAAACAGCAGCAGTTGCTGACAGCAGTCATGGGGGGCATTTATTTGATGTTGTTGATGAAGGATTAAAAATAATCTAAACCTTAAAATATCCTACACAAAAGCACTGTTGTATCTAGAAAAAAAAAAGAACAAAAATGAAGAAGAAGCTTCTATCCCAGTGGTATTGAAACAAAATGCAAAATTGCTTTGAATGTCAATTGAAAAATTTATTCCTGTGTGCTTTTAGAATTCACCTCTTCCTACCAGCTACTCTTTCTAACACAAAGGACAACTAAATTGACATCAAGTAAAGTTAGTATTCCACTGTCATTTCTCTGGACATCATCTGTGACAGCTGCGCTTGCGGTGATTCAGTCCCTCGCACGTCACTGTTTTCATGTCAGCTCTCCATTTCACGTCGCAGAAATCCCTTCTGTCAGCTCCCATTCAGTTTGATAGGTCAGGCTTACACCTGCAAACTGGGGCAGTGCTTATCTGACAGGGTCTGTCACAGCGCAGCAGTCACCACGCTCGGCGAAACAGCAACTTCTCTCAACAGCAAGTTTGTGAGGATGACTTTTAGGGTTTGTTTGTTCCCCCCGCCCTGTGCCAGCTCTGTGCCAGTGACAAACACTGGGAACTACAGGAGAAATGACAACTTTGATCAGTGGGGAGAAACCAGAGATGTTTCTGGCACAGTCAGCGCAGGGTGATGGCTTGTTTTTCCTTCCTTGGTCTGTGCCAAATCCCTTCCAAGATATCACGGCCACTATCAGACGCTCCTTGAGTGAAGTGCAATTCATGCATTGTTTAGATCCATGCCCCACATTTCTAAGATGGCAAACACCTATGAGGTCATCTGGTCCATCCACTTCTGAAAACATAGGGTTGTTCCCTATATATGCTATTGGCATGTCCTCCAGTGCTCTGTCTACTCAGATGTAATTGAAATGTCTTTAGCAAGAGGCCTTCCACCACTCCCACAGAACTCACTGTTAGGAAATGTTTCCCATTACTCAGCCTAAATTTTCCTTTTCTTATTTTCCTCCAACAGCTAGTGATACCCACCTATACCAGCCTAAGCAGTGGAGAGGTGCTAGACTGGGAGTCAGGAAACCTAGGTTCTTCTCGAGTCCTGCTATGTAAACTTTGATGAGTCACTTTTGTCTCCCTTCTTATCCTTTGTCTTGTAAACTCTTTTTGTGCAAGGGACTGTCTCTTACTATGTGTATGTACAGCATCTCGCATAATGGATTGTCTTGGTTGTGGTTTTTCTAGATGCTGGTGTAAAATAAATGATAATCAGAGCTCTCTGGGAAATGGAAATATCTTCCCATGAAAAAATTCATGTTTTAAAAAAAAAGATAATCCTGATTCAGGATGAAAAGTCAAAAAAGTGACTTTTTCTGCAGAATGGGATTGCCAGAAGAATTCTGTTTTGAGAGAACTGAAATGGAAGTTTTCAGCTTGCTGGCCTGGCAGCCGCTTGTCAGTTTCAGTCTCTCCACAGGCAGAAAGTGAAACTGATAAGAGCCTTCTAGGCAAGCTGCTGGAGGCTGAGTACAGAGGCTTTCCTCCTTCCTGCTCCCCGACCCTCCCCCTAGAACTTGGCTCTCTGGCTACCTGCAGAAAGGGACATGGGTCAGAGGCAATCACGGAGAGATCATTTTGATTTTTCCAGTGGGAAAAAAATCATATTTAAATTTTCCCATGGAAAATTTCACTTTTGTGAAAAGAGCCTTTCCCATCAAAAAAATCATACCAACAGAAAGTTCATGATCAGTTCTAATAATAATTAGTAAATAACCAATTCCCCTTTGCCTTGGTGTCTGTACTCTCAGATGTGGTGCTATACATTATTTATTTCCTTGTTGCACACTTGAATAATTTAATCTTTCCTCATTTCATGACTGACTAAGCTAAGGAAGACAAAGCAGAGGAGTCTACACACCTCTGAGCTTTGGACATTACCATTTACCCTCTTAGATCACAAGGACAGGCAGGCCTACCATTTTTTCTCAATATGCCATACTGCAGCAGGCACGGATGGTGCTGAAGATAATGAATCCCAAACTTCACCCTCACTGCATTAGCAACATCACCACTAGGGTGACTCATGTTACAGTGAGGTTTGTGTAGCGAGATTAAGACATCACAACAATATGATGACACAATATCAGGATGCCTTAACTCATTCATGAGGACATTATCTCAAAAAGCCCAAGATTAAAATGGTGGGAGAATACTAGACTTCATAGAATCATATCAGGGTTGGAAGGGACCTCAGGAGATCATCTAGTCCAACCCCCTGCTCAAAGCAGGACCAATCCCCAATTTTTGCCCCAGATCCCTAAATGGCTCTCGCAAGGATTGAACTCACAACCCTGGGTTTAGCAAGCCAATGCTAGGGCTTCAGAAATACTAAAACACTAGGATTCTCTCTGCCTGAGCACATCAGTGAACTGACCCCCTCCATGACGCTGCACAGAAGCAGGTTACAATTACAATCTCTGCCATCTCTGTGTGCAAGGCACCTGAAAGGATATGCATGCAAGGCACCTGAAAGGAGATGGCGGAGGAGGAGGTGTACAAAGGAGTCAGATCTGTGGCCCTTTTTTCTCGGTGTCTCTGGTAGTAGAGGTGGATGGCTGCATAGCACAAGGGGAGTAGCAATGCATACACTCCCCCTGCACCGATGGAAGCTCTGGGAGGGATTTTGCTGGGGCGGGGTGGGATTCCTATACTCCACCCTAAGGTGGGCTGGATTCTTGTGCCCAAATTCAGACATGGCATGACTGAGAAGGGATGGACAGACAAAAAGAGGGGAGCAGTCCTAAGGTCACATAGTTACTCATTAACACGTCCACATGTATTTACGGATATGTTATGTTTTTCTTTGCTAAGTTATCCCACACTTCCTTGTTGCTACCAAGAGGCTCAATCCTGTAATTTCCATAAATGTCAGCTAGAACTGAGGGCACCCACTGGGGGTGCTTATCACATTGCAGTATCAGACCCAATGTTTTCACAGGTAGAGTCCAACTCATTAAAGACAAGAGGTCTATTAAAGCTTTGAGGAACCCTTGCATGGCCAGGTAAAGGGCTGAAATGGATCAATACCAAAGGTCAGGGTGGGGGGGGGGGGAAGAGGAAAGTTGGTCTTGTGATTAAGCTACTAAACTATTCCTTACGAGTCCTGAGTTCAACTCCTAGCTCTGCTACAGGCTGTCTGTGTGATGCTGGGCAGGTCCCTAAGGCCCTGATTCAGCAAAGTGCTTGATGATGTGTTGAGCTTTAATGGGGTTTAAGCACATGCTAGAATGCTTAGGCCTTAATATCTTTGTGCTTCTGTTCCCCAGCTGACAAACAGTAGTAATATTGCTTTTTCTACCACCTTGTATCTATTTTTAGATTGTAAGTTCTTTGGGGCAGGGACTCTCTCTTAGGGTACATCTCTGCTACAGCTGGGAGGTGTAATCTCCAGCTCAAGCAGCCATACATGCACTAGCTCTGATCAAGCTGGCATGCTAAAAACAGCAGGGTGGCCTCAGCAGCGTGGGTGGTGAACCAGCCAAGTTCAGGCCCATCTGAGATCTTAGGTATGTTCGCCAGCAGCTAGCTCGAGTTGCCACCCATGCTGCTGTGATCACGCTACCTATTTTCAGAGCTAGGCCATGTACATCTACTGGGAATTACACCTCCTAGCTGCAGTGGAGATGTACCCTTTGGGTACACCTTCATGGCAGAGTTAACTCAGGTGATCGTCACTGTTGTCCGATGTTTGGCCGCGCCTGTGTTCTTTCAGCGTGCTGCTGTCCCAGCTCTGCGCAGGTCGTGGAGATAACAGACTTTGAACTGCCCAATAAATCCACAGACTCAGTTTTCAGTGAAGGAACGTGGCCAGGTTTATTGCCAACAAAGCACAGTATTGGTGCCCTATACTTGCTACAAGTACACTCAGTGCATGTATGCCCACGACAATGGACTCACTCAGCGAACGGCGGGACTTTCCATTCTCCCCTCGGCCAGACAGAGACACTCCCTCTGAGACTCCATTTTATACATCAATACAAACAAGTTACTTACTGCCCCTCTGATGTAGTTAGTTGACGCTCTCTTACGTAGCCAGTTACCACCCATCACCTTGTACAGCTCTATCCATCACACTGTCATCCTGACCTTATCTTTAGGATGGATCAGCTTGTTCCTGTTCTCTTTAAGGAATGTGCTGGTGTCGAGGTGTTCTGGTACCACCCTTCTGGAATGTGCTTTAGGAATGTGTGCTTTTGCAATATCAGCCCTGTTCTTGCCAGATTCTGTGAGCAGGGCCTGCTTTTAGCTCACAGCCTGATTTTGCTTTATATCAGCAAAGTTTTGACCACTACTTTAACCCAGGCCTCAGGCCTCATACCAGGCCTCTGATACAAGGGCTTATGTTTCAGACCCTCTTACTACTGCAGTCGCCAATGTCTGAACATCTGGGTTAGCCTAGATCTGGTGTGAACTGCCACACTTCAAAGCCCAACTCGAGTTACTGGGTCTTCACTAGTATTGCACTCATTTGTGTGGGTTGTTGCTAGGATTTCTGGGGGCACATCCTGTGAATCTTTGTGCTGCTGTACATTACAGTGCCGTATGATTCTTTCCCAGTGAACTGTAGAGGAACCTGTCTGTCCTGGGTACATGGGGGGTGGGGATTGTTGGAAGGCATTGAAGGACTATTAGCACTCAAACGGTTTAGCATGTGTCCTCACTGAAAAGTGGGCAGGTTGCCAGCCCAAGTGAAAGCTGCATCCAGGCTTTATCTTGTAGCCCCAGAAAAGACCAGGTAGCTTGGATTGAAAGCACCGCTAAATTTGGGTGAGATAATTTTGTGTGTGGATCGAAGAGGGCTTAGGGGGCAATGCCCAAGTAAGAGTCCAGACTAACTCAGCATTGAAGACATACCCTTACCATGTGTTTGTACAGTACCTAGCACACTCGAACCCCAATCGTGGCTGGAGTCTCTAGACACTGGGGGGATTTAGGCACCTAACTGCCACTTTAGTTACCTAAATCCCAGAATCAGGCACCATTGGGATTCACAAAGTCCCTGTTAGGTTCCTAAAGTCACTTGGTGCCCTATAGGTTCCTAAACCCTAAGCCCTATAGGTTCCTAAACTCACTTGGGGCCAACATTTTTGCAGTTTAAGTTCCCTCAGCCCTTACGTTTCTGCTTCAGGGCATGTGCACTGTAGCCTCACGCCTGGCTTCCAGATGCCTAGGCCTCAGAGCAATGCACAAACCAGGAGAAGATAGGAGGATAGAAAGCTGGTTAGATCATCAAACTCAGTGGGCAGTGATCAATGGCTCGATGTCTAGTTGGCAGCCGGTATCAAGTGGAGTGTCCCAGGGGTCTGTCCTGGGGCCGGTTTTCTTCAACATCTTCATTAATGATCTGGATGATGGGATGGACTGCACCTTCAGCAATTTCACTGATGACACTAACCTGGGGGGAGAGGCAGATATGCTGGAGGGTAGGCATAGGGTCCAGAGTGACCTAGACAAATTGGAGGATTGGGCCAAAAGAAATCTGATGAGGTTCAACAAGGACAAGTGCAGAGTCCTGAACTTAGGACGGAAGAATCCCATGCACTGCTACAGGCTGGGGATCGACTGGCTAAGTGGTAGTTCTGCAGAAAAGGACCTGGGGATTACAGTAGACAAGAGGCTGGATATGAGTCAGCAATGTGCCCTTGTTGCCAAGAAGGCTAACGACATATTGGGCTGCATCAGTAGGAGCATTGCCAGCAGATCAAGGGAAGTGATTATTCCCCTCTATTCGGCACTGGTGAGGCCACATCTGGAGTATTGCATCCAGTTTTGGTCCCCCACTACAGAAAGGATGTGGACAAACTGGAGAGAGTCCAGGGGAGGGCAACGAAAATGACTAGGGGGCTGGGGCACATGACTTATGAGGAGAGTCTGAGGGAACTTGGCTTATTTAGTCTGCAGAAGAGAAGAGTGAGGGGGGATTTGATAGCAGCCTTCAACTACCTGAAGGGGGGTTCCAAAGAGGATGGATCTAGACTGTTCTCAGTGGTAGCAGATGACAGAACAAGGAGTAATGGTCTCAAGTTGCAGTGGGGGAGGTTTAGGTTGGATATTAGGACAAACCTTTTCACTAGGAGGGTGGTGAAGCACTGGAATGTGTTACCTAGGGAGGTGGTGGAATCTCCTTCCTTTGAGGTTTTTAAGGTCAGGCTTGACAAAGCCCTGGCTGGGATGATTTAGTTGGGGATTGGTCCTGCTTTGAGCAGGGGGTTGGACTAGATGACCTCCTGAGGTCTCTTCCAACCCTAATCTTCTATGATTCTATGATCCTCCACCTAAGTCACCTGCAGAGCCTGATCCTGTAAGCATACTCAGAGTTTGCCTACTACATCAGTCCCCTATAGCAGTGATTTTGAACCAGGAGTCCAGGGCTCACTGGGGGGGGGGGGCCGCAAAGAGGTTTCAGGGGGTCCACCAAGCAGGGACAGCATTAAACTTGCCGGGGCTCCAACGCCTGCCACCCAGGACTGAAGCCAAAGACTGAGCAACCTAGCTTCCAGGGCCCCCTGTGGTGTGGGACCCCAGGCATTTGCCCTGCTCACTACCCCGTAACGCCAACCCTGGCTTTTATATGCAGAAAAACAGTTGTTGTAGCACAGGTGGGTTGTGGAGTTTTTATAGTAGGTTGGGGGGGCCTCAGAAAGAAAAAGATTGACTGCCCCTGCCCTATAGGCAAGCTCACCCACAATGGTGGGGTGGGAGGAAGGAAGCAGACCTCCCTCATAATTCTAAACCCAGTTGTTAGGGTACGCAGCTGGGATGTGGGAGACCCCTGTTCAAGTCCCCCCTTTACCTGCAGGAGCAAAGGGATTTGAACAGGCGACAGTCACTTCTTAAGAGAATGCTCTAACCACTGGGCTGCAGGATAGTACGACACGGGCCTTTCTCAGCCTTTCCTGTTGAAGCTGTTCCACTCTGTATGAATAATGTAAAAAGTCATTGGAGTATGGGATCCTGGATCACCCACCACCCTGGTGATTGCACTAACCACCAGGCTACACAGTCAGACAGTCTGTCTTTCTTCTCTCTCCCTCTCCTCCTCACAATCACTATTTTAAATTATTGTTTCACCATGGAACAGCTTCAACAGGAGATATTGAGGGAGCTCCATATCCTTCCCATAGCTCAGTAGTTAGGGTGCTCGGCTGAGAGGTGGTAATTTCCTTCCGCCCCTCAGGTGAGAGAGGATACTTTCAGCAGGCGTCTCCCATGTGCCAGAGAAGCACGCTACCCACCGGGCTAAAACTCATAAGGGAGGTGCCCCTTGGGTTCTTGCTAAACCAGTGCAGGCGCCTAACCCCAAGAGAGGGTTTGTAGCTGAGAATCCCAAGCAGAGGGAGGCACCGCCCTTCAGCCCAGATTTAAACAAGTATCGCCAAAAGGGGGGCGGGGCTTGGCATCTCTCATTGGCTACCTTAGGCGAGGAGCTGCTTAGCTGGCTGACTTTTGTAAATCCCATCCTGGGGCACCTGTCTCTCTTCATTCAGCCTACAGGGAAACTAAGTGCCGGTCTCAGGCTTTGTGAATGGTAGTGATTTTCCAGTTAGGTGTGTTCATGCTGAGCGTTACCACACTGACGTTTCTTTGCGAATCTAGCTATAGAGCAACAAAAGCAAGAGCAGCTAGAAAGAAAAGGGGGAAGAAAAAAAAAACACTCCAGCTAAGGAAGCGATACACAAGGGGCAGAGGGAACTCCTAGCATTTGGCTTTCTCCAGGAACTTTAGCTTCTAAATAGGAGATCATTCATCTGGCTTTCACCCACCCAATTTTCCATTTCAGTGTATAATTTATTTATTGAGCATTACACTGATTATCCATACTTAGCCTAATGAACAAATAGCTCTAAAGTCCAATATATTTGGCTGAGGCAAGCCTCCGGACTTTTTCTTTTCCTTTTCAGTCTTTTTTTTCTTTTCCTTTTATTCTGAATGGTTAGGGTGATTATAGGGCGTGTAAGATCTTTAAAGGATTGGCAGGAGGCACAACACTCAAATCCTTTATCCAGAGGCTAGAGGAAGTGTGAGTTGCCAACATGCAGTTCCTCCATTGTCCCACCAGTGTCCTGGATTAACAGAGGAACCATGCTTTCTTTCCACTGAGAGAAAATCAGATTCTTTGCTTCTGAGGGCCCCTTTTCAGGAAACACATGTGTCTGTCCATCCCGCTTTAGGAAATCAGTTATGTACATGTTTAACTTTAAGCATGTGCTTATGTCTGGTTGACTTCAACAGCAGGTAAGTATGTGCTTAGGTGATCTCCGGAATAGGGATGGTCTCCTGAATGGGGAACTAAATCAGAAAACAGGCTGCTAGTTAGTCTTTCTGGATAGTGAGGGTAAGGTGCGCTTTAGACAATGAATCAAGATGTTGAAAGGAAAGTAATCTAGTTTTATAAATCAATGTAATCTCATCGGGGAACACAAACATATTTCTTAATCACAACTGTTTGGTTATTGGATGGTGTCACTACAGGGCTCAGTTTAATGTGACTCCGTAATATTTTTTGGTCTTTTACAAGTCACAGAGGAAGGATGGTTCAGTCGTTAGGGAACTAGTCTAGGACTTTAGAGACCTGTGTTCAAGTCTCTGCTTTACCCTAAACTGCCTGTGTGGCCTTGTGGCAGTCCCTGAACCCCTCTGATTCCCCCATTCATAAACACCTCCTTCTTTCACAAGGGTGGTGTGAGGATGACTACATCACAGATTGTGAGGTGCTCAAATACTACGGTAATGGGTGCCAGATGCTATTGTACAGGGAGTCTCAAACACTGCTCATCACCATCATACCTGAGCGCCTTCCTGTTGTGCATTAAGCAATGTGACCATTTTCTCTCACTCTCTCCCCAGAGAGAGAAACATGATCTATTTGTAATTTAGTAGATACTTTTACTATCTATATCATACTTGCACAGAGAGTATTAATAAAGCTTAACCTCTCTGAGAAGCCACACCTGCGTGATAGGATAATTATTCTGACTATGTTTAACCTTGGCAGAATTTGATTTTTATTTCTTTATAATTTCAATGCATAATACCAATGTTTCTTTTTCAGCCTTTTTTCTATTTTTAACTATTTTAATTTTCACAGTTGTGCAAAATGATGAGGGCAGGTCAGAAAACGGCTTGGATAATAAAGCTTTAATGGCGGTAGATGTGATTCAAAAAGTTAAAGCTTTATAACTGTTAAAACACAAGTTGTCAACATCATGTCAAAATACACAAAGTAAATATACTTAAAGCAAACCCTAATGAGTTCTCAAGCAGCATTTTTCTTATATATTTTCTGTAAATTTTGATTATCATCAATGCAAATATTTTTTCTTTGGTTTGTGTGTATAGGGTGAAATCAATATTTACTGACATTTACTGATAAAAATCTAATCCTTCCACACCTAACTATGTTTAAGCCAATGATTATGCAGGAGTCAATGGTAGGACAAAAATTTGGGGACTTGGTCATTGTTGCACAGTCCCAGCATGTAGTGAGCTCATTATAATAATAATAATTAATTGCTAGCTCTTATTTTGTTTTACAAAGGTGAGAGGTATTAGAGCTGGTTGTCTATTTTTTATGACACCTTTTTTGTCAGAAAATACAGATTCTTTGACATCAAAACTTTTTGTGAGAAAGGGTTGGTTTTGACAAGTTTCCCCCTTCAAAAAAGGGTTGAAAACATTTTCATAATGAAAAGCTCCTTTTTTCAGTCAAAACAACTTTTCATTTTGAAATTAAAGTTAATTTATTGAAGAAAATGAAAAGGGTCGAAAAGAAATGAAACATTTGAAAACTATGAAAATGAAATATTCTGATTGACCTAATCCACTTTGTTGTTCTTGATGTGTGTGGAACAAGGGAGGTGAAGAAGGCAAGGAAAGGTTGGTTTTCATTTTCCGCTCATAGAAATTTTGAAATTTTGACATTTAATCATGATTCATAACGGGGAAGCGTTTTTTGTTGTTTGTTTGTGTGTTTGTTTTTTTTAATCTCAAAAATGCTAGAGAGATGGGAAAAGCATTTCCTGCCCAGCTCTAGTAAATCTCATTATCCTCATTTTACAGATGGGAAGACTGAGGCACAGAGTGGCACTGTGACTTACCCATAGTCATCCAACAAGCCAGTGGCAGAGCTGGAGATAGCTCCCCCAGATCTCTTGAGCCCTAGTCCACAGTACTACCCACTGGGGCAGTGTAAATATGCTGATTTAATTCACATCCTCCTGTGAGTTGATTTGCCTCCACTCCTGTTCTCCTGCAGTCAATCAGACTGAAAGATACACCAGTTTAGACTAAGAGGGCCAAATGCAGAGATAATTGGCTATAGCTGATTACATTGTTTTTCTGTTGAAATATTTTTGGATGGAAAATGGTTTTTCAGCTAAATAGAAAAGGTAATTGTTTCCCTGATTTTTGTAAAAAAAAAAAAAATAGTTTTTCATTGAAAATGAAAAGTTTTTGAGCTTTAAACAAAAAAGTCATTTTTGACTAAAAACCTGAAAAATTTCAAACTTAAAATTCAATTAAATGGAAAAAAAGAGTTTTCATCTGATTTTTTTTTGGGGGGGGGGGGGCGGGGGGGGGGGAATTATCATTTCCTAACCAGCGTAATATTGAGATGTGTGTGAGAAAGTCTATGGATGCAGAGGTTAAAAGAAACATCAATATCATCAATTTAGACCCCTTACACTCACCTATGCATTTAGCTGCAGTCTACAGAATAATTTAAGATCCATCAGCATAAAAACTGACATATACAGAAGTCACTGTTTAAAAGTCCCCTTTTGCCAGCAGTTACCCCACTCCAGGTTGGTATCTACCCACTCTTTCCCTCTATAGCTATCTAGGTACCTTATCATGTCCTCATGACTGCAGTATCTGATCACCTCACAAATATTCATGAATATATTGCTACAACATTTTTATTAGGGAAGAAAGTAACATTACCCCCTTTTGTAGATGGGGAACTAATGCATGGAGAGATTAAGTGACTCACCATATGTCACAAGGGAAGTTTGAAACAGAGCCAAAGAATTGAAACCAAATCTCTATTACAGAGCTTCAACGACCAGATCATCCTTCCTACATATATTTAGAGTAACTGTTAGCTAATACTGTCCATTGATTGGGTTCAACTGTACAGTACAGGTAAGATACAGAAATTGGTATTTGCACCATCAGTATTATTTCTCTGCAACCAGTAACCTTTAATCCTTGAAGCAGTGCAGGACTCATAGCCTCTTTTGTAATCTACCTGTCTATCTTAGATGTTGATATGGCCCCCATAACCATAGCACCTGAGAACCTCATAGTCTGTAATGTATTTATCCTCACCAGAACCCTGTGAGGCAGAGCAGTGCTACTGTGGTAAAGGGAAGAGGTGTTGCATTATCCATGAAAAATATATCCACTTGATCTGAGGTCGAGAAGGTGGTCAGAGGCAGACCTGTTGAAAGTCCCTGGGTAAAGCTAAAAGGAGGAAAAATAGGGGTGATGTCTTGGTGGGGGCTACTATAAACCAAATCAGGACAAGGAGATGGATGAGGCATTTCTAAAACAAATACTAGAAATATCCAGAACACAAGACACGGTAGTAATGGGGGACTTTAACCACCCAGACATCTGTTGAAAAAGTAATACAGTAAAACACATTTCCAATAAGTTTTTGGAATGTATTGGGACAACTTTTTGTTTCAGAAAGTGGAGGAAATAAGCAGAGGAAAAGCTATTTTAGATTTGATTCTAACCCACAGGGAGGAATTGGTTATGAATCTGACGGTAGAAGGCAATTTAGGTGAAAGTGATCATGAAATTAAAGGTTTAAAGAGTCTAAGGAAATGAAGGAATGAGAGCAGCAGAATAAGGACAATGGACTTCAAAAAAGCAGACTTCAATAAACTCAAAAAAAAGGTAGGTAAGGTCCTATAGGAAAAAAATCAAAGGGATAAAGTTGTTGAGGAGATCTGGCAGTTCTTCCAGGAGACAATATTGAAGGCACAGCTGCAAACTATCCTATGATGAGAAGGAAAGATAGGAAAAGTAGTAACAGGCCAATATGGCTCCATCAGAAGCTCTTTAATGACCTGAAAATCAAAAAGGAATCCTACAAAAAATGGAGACATGGACAAATTACTAAGGATGGGTACAAAAGAATAATAAAAGCATGTAGGGACAAAATAAAAAAGCTAAGACACAAAATGAATTACACCTAGCAAGGGACATAAAAGGCAATAAGAAGAGGTTCTGTAATTACATTAGGAGCAAAAGACAGATGAAGGAAAGTGGAGGTCCTCTACCTAGAGGAGAAGGAAAGCTAATAACAGATGACACCAAGAAAGCTGAGGTGTTTAATGCCTATTTTGCTTCAGTCTTCATTAAAAAGGTTAGTGATGACTAGAGACTCAACACAAATAATATTAATAACATGGGGGAAGGAACACAAGCTAAAATAGGGAAAGAACAGGATAATAATATTTAGATGTGTTCATGTCAGCAAGGCCTGATGAAATTCATCCTAGGATGCGTAAAGAACTAACTCAAGCAATCTCAGAACCATTAGCAATTATCTTTGAGAATTCATGGAGGATGGGTGAGGTCCCAGAGGACTGAAGAAGGGCAAACATAGTAACTACCTTTAAAAAGAAGAACAAAGAGGACCCCAGAAATTATAGACCAGTCAGCCTAACTTTGATATCTGGAAAGATACTGGAACAATTCTGGATTGTATTAACAGGAGTGCTGTATGGGAGGTAGCCTTCTCAACCTACTCAGCACTGGTGAGGCTCCCACTGGAGTAAAGTGTCCAGTTCTGGGCACCACACTTTAAGTAAGATGTGGACAAATTGGAGAGAGTCCAGATGACTGGGTTAAAAAATGTGAGTATGTTTAGTCTTGAGAAAAGAAGACTTAGTAGAGAACCTGAAAACAGTTTTCAAATATGCTAAGGGCCATTAAAAGAGGACAGTGATCAATTGTTCTCGATCTCCACTGGAGGTAGGACAAGGAATAAGGGGTTTAATCTGCAGCTAGGGAGATTTAGGTTATATATTAGGAAAAACTTTGTATCTATGAGGGTAGTTAAGCTCTGGAATAGGCTTCTAAGGGAGGTTGTGGAATCCCCACAATTGGAAGTTTTTAAAAATACATTGGACAAACACCTGTCAGTGAAAATCTAGCTTTACTTGGTCCTGCCTCAACTCGGGGGGCTAGATGTGGTGATTTCTCAAGGTCCCTTCAAGCCCTACTGTTTTTTATATATATTTTTTTAATTAATTTTCCCAAATACAAAAAATATACCAAAATACCAGCTTCATCACAATATGCAAAATAAGTAATGAGGGTTAGGATAAAAGGAGGGGAAAAGACATCTTTCTCTTCAGGGTCTATATTAATCACAAACCTCTAAAAAGTCAGCCAAAAATTGCTTTGTATTTTTGTGGCTTTCCCCTTCATTGGAATGCCAGTCATGCGTTTGCTGTGAGGTCAGCCGTATCACTGAGCCAGACATCAATGTGTGGTGGGGACAACTTTTCTATTTTTGTGGGATTCATTTTTTAATGCACACTAGAACCACACGACCTTATTACGAGGTAAACTCCAGGTATCAGGCCTATATCCAAGAACAATCTGAAGGGGGAAGGCTCCAAAGCCCTACGTGTCTATGATCGTCCTCTTTCACAGACGAGGAATCAAGGCGTAGAGAGACTACACAACCTACCCAACATTATATAGGAAGCCCCCAAAGTGGAGAATTGAACCATGTCTTTCAATTGCTACCCTAGCACCCTAGCCACTGGACCTCCCAAACTTGTGGGTTCAGGTTTTACCTGACTCATTCTGGGCTCTCTCTCGATCTCTCTCTTCCCGCCCCCATAGACTTCCCTAAGCACTTTTGTTTAAAGCTACGTGCTTTTTTCCACTTTGCATGCTCTTAATGGCTCTCCATTGCAACACACACTGGTTTCTTGGCAGTCTCTCGACTCCTTTCCTAACCTGGTCAGCTGTATCATCCTTCAGTGCATATGTGTCAACTGGTGTGTTCCCGTGAAAGGAGACGGGTGGTGCCCGGGCTGACCCAGGAGAAGGACTTCCTGTTCTCCTGGTGCTGCTCATCTTAAAAGCCCATTGTTGCCGGGGCCCTATACCCGAGAGCCAGGGTCTCATTCCGCTTGCGAGCAGGAACCGTGCCATTGTAACAGATGGGCTCCAGTGCAGACAGCCAAGAAAACATGTATATTCATTAAAAAAAAATGGGGACTGAGGGCATGAATACCAGCCAAGAACATCAGTATCTCTCTGTGTCTTCTCTTGAGTGTACACATCTATCGTTAAAGGGGTGTGTGGGCTCTGAGCTGAATTCATTTTTTAAAAAAAAGCATAAAATAAAATGCCTGGATGCATAAAGGGAGATTTGGGGGCATCTTGAAAGGGGCACAGTGCCCTAGGAGAGGCAAGCAATAGTCTCAGAACACTTCTGGGCCAGCAAAGAGAGCGGGGTGCAACTAATGATCTTCCATCTCATAGACTCATAGACTTTAAAGTCAGAAGGGGCCGTTATGATCATCTAGTCTGACCTCCTGCACAATGCAGGCCACAGAATCTCACCCACCCAGTCCTGTAACAAACCCCTGACCTATGTCTGAGCTATTGAAGTCTTCAAATTGTGGTTTAAAGTGACCCGGGCCCCACGCTGCAGAGGAAGGCGAACCCCCCTCCCCGCCCCCAGGGCCTCTGCCAATCTGCCCTGGAGGAAAATTCCTTCCCGACCCCAAATATGGCGATCGGCTAAACTCTGACCATGTGGGCAAGACTCACCAGCCAGACACCCAGGAAAGAATTCTCTGTGGTAACTCAGATCCCACCCTATCTCGTGTCCCATCTCAGGCCATTGGGCATATTTACCGCTAATAGTCAAAGATCAATTAATTGCCAAAATTAGGCTATCCCATCATACTATCCCCTCCATAAACTTATCAAGCTTAGTCTTGAAGCCAGATATGTCTCCCCCACCTCTCCCCTTGACATGGACATTAGGGTGGATACTAAGCAGTGTCCCTTCAGGGCTGGTTGAGGAATTGGGTATGATGATCAACCTTTCTGTATTAGGACCAGCAGAGAAACAGGTTGCTATCTGCTCCCTGATAGCCAGGCGAGTGAAAGGAGACAGTTCAATTCTTTGAATAACAGTTTGGTCTCTCTGCCATTGGCCCAGCCGGTAATGTCTTAGAACCCAGCCAGGCTGTAGAGATTTTTCAGGAGGCAAGTAATAGGAAAAGAAAATCTGTCCTACTGCCACCACACAAGGACAGTGATGGGTCAACACTTCTGCCAGCACCTGGACTAGAACTTTCTCTTAATGGTACTTACTCTTGATTAAAGTCCCCCAGAGCAACCCTTTAGTGTCCTTCAGGTCACTACAGCTACTGAGGGGCAGAGTAGTCCAGTGGACATGTTATAGCACAAGCTGGGTTCTAGCCCTCTTTCTATCAGTGACCTGCTGCATGAGCTTTGGCGAGTCACTTGATCTCTCTGTGTTTCTGCTCCCCTCCCAGACTTTGTCTATTTCAACCATAAGCTCTTCATGGGAAGGGCTCTCTCCCTTATGTGTATGTACAACACCTAGTACAATGAGGCTCCAGTCTCAGTGGGGGTCTCTAGACATTAGCATAATATAAATAATGATCATCATAAAAGGCTTACT
The DNA here is from genome assembly GCF_015237465.2 of Chelonia mydas. Lineage (NCBI taxonomy): Eukaryota > Metazoa > Chordata > Testudines > Cheloniidae > Chelonia > Chelonia mydas. The sequence goes on along the minus strand of NC_057851.1, from coordinate 11,394,816 downwards.
CATTTAGGGCTAGTTTTTTGGCAGTTAATTACTGCCTCTTAATGAGCACCAGGGACAAAAGTAATGATGACTGCGTTTAGCCCACTAGAAAAACTACTGGTGGAACCCCTGAACATGGCTGTGAAAGAAAGATTATTAATTACATTATCACCTCTGGAAAGGTGCAACAGAATGTAACAGGGTTCTAGACGACCCAGTGGGTCCCAGAGAAATGTTATCTACCTTAGGTAGCTTTATGACCCCAATTTCTGTAGTATCAGAGCACATTCATAGTCTTTAGTGTATTTAGCCTCACAGCATCCCTCTGTGATAGGGAAATATTATTATACTCATTTTACAGGTGAGGAACTGAGGAACAAAGAGACCAAGAACCAGATTTTTCAAGGTTTTTGAGCACCCAAATATACAGCTAGGTGCCTAGTGTGATTTTCAAAAGCTCTTAGGGGGCCTAAATCCCAATGAACGCTTTTGAAAATCCCACGAGGCACCAAGCTCACACTGGAAATCTGTGATGGAAGGGAAGGGAACAGAGCCTGGTCTCCTGAGGCCCAGGCCAAACCCTACTCTATGTAATAGGGCTCTACAGAGATTATTCAAAAAGCCTATTGAATGTAAAAGAGCCTAGCCTTTCCATAGACCTTCAAAACCGTCACACAAAATTCTAAAAGGAGGGTCACACAGAATTCACTATTCAATGCTATGGGATTCTAACGCCAGGCTATTCTTTATTTATGATAATGAACTTATGACTTAACACTGACAGAGCATTTTTTTCTTCCAGGCACAATAAAAACAGGAAGGGCCTGATCCAAAACATGCTGAAGTCAATGGAAAGATTTCTGTAGTCTTCAAAAGGTGCTTTGGATCAAGCCCTAAGTAATCTGATGCTAGTGGACAGTATCCATAATGTCCAGCCCACCCTGAACTCTCTCTTGTTTATTCCCGAGCTCTCCCCATTACATTATATGTTGAGCCCAGTTAACCTGTATCCCCAGCTATTGACCAAATTGGATTCAAAGCAGCTGTGATCTGAGCACAGAAATATAGACATATAAAAAGTCTGGAGAAGTTTTGATGCAAGAGGCTTAATAGGTGAGAGAGGAAAAGGAGTGGGTCGGGGGGGCAGAGTAGTGTTTTTGTTTTGCTTCTCCTGAAGCTACTGTGGATGCGCAGAAGTGCTAAGTTCCTAATAGTACAGGTGAAGCCTGCTAGCTTCTCCAAGTGCTTGATCCCTAACCTGTGTGCAGCCACATTAATGCAAACTTTTGTTCTTTTTCAGCCAGGCCGGAATCCTGTTATTCTTCCCGGTGCCAAAAGTTAATGCTCTCTCCCTGCTGTGCGACAGCTTTTATTGTCGTTGTTATTCCCCACCTCCTGCCATCTCCTCCCCTTCCTAAACCAAGAAAAAAAAATCCAAATTTGGATTCTGCCCTCTCTAATTACAAATCACCACTTGTGGTAAAATTATTGAAAAACAGATGAGCATTTCATTCCAGCAATAGCCTTAAAACAAGCAGCAGTTCCAACTGCCAATGTGATGGATAGACACAATGCAGGGCAGATGAGGGATTAATTAGGTCTGTCCTTGCACATTGCCAGGGGAGCACTTCTGTAGAGGTGATTGAAAACTAGAGAGAGTGGCATTAGTCTTCATTGTTGGTTAAAGGCAACAAAAATAAAGATGCAATTGAGTTGACAAAGCTTCAAGGTATGTGGCTGAGTCATTTGGAGGTGTCAAAATGATCAAACTGTAATTAATTAGCTAAAGTGCTATATTTAATTCTTCAATTTTAATGAAGATTTTCTGCAGCTGAAAACCAAATGGCAGCACCATCCATTTCTGCAGCGAAGGGGTGCGGGGTGGGGGAGAGGTTGGTTGGGTTATGCTGAAGTTTTCTGTTGCCTTTATAATCAAACCCATGTTCTTAATCTTATTGTCACTTTCTTTTCGGCTGTAGAAGCACAGTGCTCTACTATGCATTTGTATTAAGGATGCAAGTGCAAGGCTACAAACCCTCACATAACTCACAAGCCACATGCTTATTATTTGAAGGAAAGAACCAGAATACAGTCAATGAACCTTTTATACTTCCTAATATATTCTGGTCTTACTGGCCCGAAGGTGCAGTAAGTGATAAGATACCTTGATGACAGCTATCTTAACGATAGCCCTTGGGAAGGGGGGGGAGTGACTTGCTCCAAAAAACAGAAGACTCAAGGGTAACAAATAGAAAGGCTGTGTTGGTTATGTCACTGGGTTGGCACTTGCAGATGCTTGGTTCGGTTCCCAGGTCTCCCAGAGGCTGTGTGACTTCAAGCAAGTTACTAAGGGCTTGTTCAAACTTGAAAGTTAAGTTAGGGTGTGAACTTAATAGCCATGACAGGCAAGACAATAGCCATTAAACATCTCTAAGATACAGCCTTATCCATCCATCCACACCACTAAAACTCTTGTCCAGGCTCACATCAACACACATCTCTAATACTGCAACATCCTTCTCTCTGGCATTAACAAAGAGAGAGGAAGGACAGGCCAGTGATTAGGCTAGTAGCTAGGCAGTCAGGAGATTTGGGTTCAAGCCCCTGTTTTGCATGTGCCCTTGGGCCATTTTTGAAATGGGAACAACAGCACTTCCCTACCTTACCATGGTATTGTGAGGACAAATGTTTGTGCAGTGCTCAGGTATTAAGATATACTCTAGAAATTATTCTGGAGAAGTTCTATGGCCTAAGGGTCAGGTGACTAAAGGATCACAATGGAATCTGTAAGAGGCAATCTTGCTCCACTCACATACATTCAGAATGAGGCTTCGAAGATCATTTTCTTAGCCTGCCACATTGACTGTGTCACCGCTCTCTTTGAATCCCTCTACTGGTTCCCTCTTCACTATCTTATCAACCATAAGCTACTTATCTTCACTTGCAAGGACCTTCACACCCTATCCCCACTGCTACCTACCCTCGCTTGTTCAACGGTGCCGGCCTTCATTGCCCACTGGTTAGGTTTTTAAACAAGCACGTTTGTGCTTTCTCCCACACTGCCCCTCTGGCTTGGGAGGATCTCCCTATAATCATCCACAAACCACCTCATGAGCCTCCTTCAAATGACTCCTTAAAACTCCCCTTTGCTGGGATGCCTACAAACAGCATGACAACAATTAGCTGTACAGAAAGCACTGCTTATCATGCGACCCAATATTGTCTCATTGTTTCCTTGTACTGCCCAGTCTGTCTGTGTACGTTTGTTGTCTCATGCCTAGGGCCCTACCAAATTCACGGCCATGAAAAATGCGTCACAGAAATCTGGTCTCCTCCTGTGAAATCTGGTCTATTGTGTGCTTTTACCCTAGAGCAGTGGTTCCCAAACTTGTCCCGCCGCTTGTGCAGGGAAAGCCCCTGCCAGGCGGGGCCGGTTTGTTTACCTGCCGCATCCACAGGCTCGGCCGATCGCGGCTCCCACTGGCCACGGTTCGCTGCTCCAGGCCAATGGGAGCTGCTGGAAGCGGCGGCCAGTACGTCCCTTGGCCCACGCTGCTTCCCGCAGCTCCCATTGGCCCGGAGCAGCGAACCGCGGACGCAGCAGGTAAACAAACCGGCCCGGCCCGCCAGGGGCTTTCCCTGCGCAAGCGGCGGACCAAGTTTGGGAAGCACTGACCTATACTACACAGATTTAACAGGGGAGACCAGCATTTCTCAAATTGGGGTCCTGACCCAAAAGGGAGTTGCAGGGGGGGTCACAAGGTTATTTTAGGGGGGTTGTGGTATTTCCACCCTTACTTCTGCTCTGCCTTCAGCGCCGGGCAGCCGGAGAGGAGCGGCTGTTGACCGGGCGCCCAGCTCTGAAGGCAGTGCCTCGCCAGCAGCAGCGCAGAAGTAAGGGTGGTAAAACCAGACCGTGCCACCCTTACTTCTGTGCAGCTGCTGGCGGAGGCCCTGCCTTCCGAGCTGGGCTCCCGGCCAACAGCCGCCGCTCTCCAGCTCTGAAGGCAGCGCTGCTGCCTGTAGCAGTGGGGAAGTAAGAGTGGCAGTACCACAACCACCCCTACAATAACCTTGTGACCCCCCTGCCCCTTCACAACTCCTTTTTGGGTCAGGATCCCGACAAGTACGACACTGTGAAATTTCAGACTGAAATAGCTGAAAACATGACATTTATGATGTTTAAAATCTTATGGCGCCGAACTTGACCAAAATGGACCGTGAATTTGGTAGAGGCCTACTCATGCCTTATAATTAGAGTGCAAGCTCTTTGGGGAAGGCCTTAGCACAATGGGGCCCTGGTTCATGACTGGGGCTCCTAAGCGCTGGGATAATATAATCAGTCATCGCCACCCTGAATAACTCCAGCTGTGGAATACCCTTATCCGTTCCCCCTTGGTATCATAGGAATAACACTTCCTTTGTCTGTCTTGCCTATTGAGATGATAAGCTCTTCAGGGCAAGGACTATCTCTTACTAGATGTACGTACCATGCCTAGCTGTAGGGCCCCTCAGTGTTTCTGTAATACAAATAATTAATTAATAACAACAATAAGCAAAAGCTACATAGTGCCTCAAAGGCAAAGGATAGCGTTGTGAGTTGGGGCTGTTTTAGATGCCCTTGGCATTGTTGTAAATAGCTACACCAGTACAGTGTGTGGCAACTGAGAGTTAGGCCCAAGCTCCTATTATGAAAGTTGGGTAGATGGATCTTTAAAGCTACTGCTCACCAAGAAACCCAGAGTAGGAATTTTCCCTGGCTGGAATGACTGCCCAATGCACATGAAGCATACGCTCAGCGATGCATTTCTGATATCCTCAAACCCGCATCAACCCTGGGTGGTGCTACCTTCTCCCACAGAGGAACCCTACTAAAGTAACAGACAAGCAAGGGTCTTAGCAGGAAGACCAGGGTACTTATTTTTTTAGCTACAGTTCAAAAATGTAAGCAACGGTTTATCGATATTCTTACCATATAGCTGTTACCTCCACTTTAAGCCAGTTAAAACACCCTTGTTATTCCATTCAGTCAGCCCAGGTCTGTTTCCTGTGCAGTTGTCATCTCATTAATATATTACACCACTTCAAACTTTATTAGTATATTTGCAGTGCCTTTTTATTTTATTTTTTTATTGGCTAATGGGTTGCCTCCTTGCACTCCATTGTATTTCTCAGTCTTGCAGAGCGCAGACTATAAAACGGGCAAACATGATCCCATCTGGAAGCCATTAAAGATCAATGGAGGCGGAATCTCAAAAAGAAAAAAAGTCCCACTATCAAAACAAACGTGAACAAAAAGCCATCAGCTTCTGTTTTCAAATCCCAGAGTGCTAAAGCTCATCACACTTCCACCGTGACATGCAGCACCATGGGTTTGTTAACAACAGGAATGGCTAATCTAGTTTGAAAGGAGCATAAATATGATTAAAGCCCACCATCCCCTTGATTCTTTGGGAAACTGGAAACTTTTTCCACTGTGCGAGGTATTTTTCAGAACGTGCCTTTAACGGGGCGAAAATAACTGCTTCTGTGCCAGGAATATGAGTTACAATGACAGGTCCTGAGCCCACTCCCAGTGACGTCTTCGGCAAAACTTCCATTGACTTCATTGTGGCAAGATCAGGTCCTTACTGAAGAGCTTCTAATAAAGACTTAAGAGTAGAATTTTTCAAAAGTGACTAAGGGTTTGTCTACCCAGCACGTTACTGCATGGCATGAATCTACAGTGCACCAGCATGCCATGTGGTAATATCCCACATGGACCCTGTTACAGCATACTGGAAGTCCTAGAATGTGTCTTGATGTCAGTGCGTTGGGCCGACACGGAACGTTACTGTGGGGCAAGCTGGTGTGCTGTAAATTCACACCTTGCCTTGTCATGCAGTAACAGTGTAGACAAGTCCATAGGGCCAGATTTTTAAAGTGATGCAAAACTGGCACTATCTGCATCCTTAGGCACTTAAATACCTTTAAAAATCTGACCTGAAAGAGCCCTAGTCTCATTGAAAATTGATGGGCCTTGGGCTCCCGTTATGTCACTTTTGAAAATAAGGTGTAGGCTCCTAAGTCACTTAGGAGCTTTTGAAAATGTTACCCTTAATTTACCTTTAAGTAGAGTTGTTTCTCCATGATATTAAATACCCAGGTAATTATCTGGATCCAGCTATTTCAGTTTATTCCATGAGTTGGAAAGAAGAAGTCAGAAAGAATAGTAAAAGCCAAAATGGAATAGATAAGTGATGAATATTTAAGCTAAGATTTTGAAAACTGACTCACAATTCTGAGTTGCCTTAGAGGGGCCTGATTTTCTGAGAGTTCTGACCTTTTGAGAACCAGTCCTTAATATTGTTTTTTTGGTGCCCAACTTAGACACTTCTGAAAAATTTGGCCTTATCATGTATGTACCCGGCCTCCTAGGAAATGTAGCACTCATTCTTAAGCCAGTATTGACTCAGTCAGTGGAAGTTTGCACGAGTAGAAACTGATTAAAGTCCTGGAGAGAAGAAGGATGATCTGGTGTTTAAGGCATTCAGGATATCTGGGTTCAGTTTTTAGGCTTCTTGTGTGACCTTGGGTAAGTCACATAAGGACAACCAATGTTTAAAGGTATTTAGGTACTTAAAGATGCAGATAGGTGTTTAATTGGATTTTCAAGAGCTTCAAAAGTTAGGCACCTTTGAAAAATCCCATTGTGTGCTTCTCTCCATCTTTAGGTACCTAAATGGCCTTGGCTTGAAATAACTTGCCTAAATTCACCAGCAGGCTAACCTCAGAGCTAGAACCCACATCTCCAAAGTACTCACTGAGTTTTCTATCCACTAGGCCACAGCTTGGCAGAACTTTGGGTTGCTGCTGCTCATATTGTTCCTCTTCTGATTCTGGTTGCGCATGGTGTGCAAATGGCTGGGTGGTGTTTATTGAGCTGTGATATACAGGAGGTCAGACTAGATGACCACATGGTCCCTTCTGGTCTTGAACTCTATGGCAGGTCTACAGGCAGACTTTGTCAGCATTTGATTCACCATGGGGAAGAAAAGAACATTCCAGACATTGCCGCTCATCTTCTCCAGGGATGCCTTGGCATATCTGTGAGCCCTGCTGGAATTTTCAAACTTAAAATTTAACATCTTCCCCAAAAATTCCATGAAAACAACCAGCCTACAAAGATAAGCCCGCAGTTTGATCTTAACCCCCTTAAAAGATTAACTACCAGCAGTGAAGTAGGAAAGACAAAACCCTTAGCTCCTAATGAATCCAGTTGGACGCAAAAGGGACGCAAGTACCACACATAAGGGACAATGCAGATTTAATACATTCCAAAGTGACTAGCAGAGACCCAACCCATAACATTCATTAACAGTGACAATAACCACCCAAGAACTGTAGGAATTCTGATGAGCATGGCAAGACAGAATTACATACAGCAGTGTTCTATTGGAAGACAAAAATGGGTGATTCTTAATTCTACAACAGCACCTAGATACCAAAGTGATGGGCACTTTAGGCAGAAAAAGACGGATATCCATCAGATTTTGTGGCAGGCTGCTTGATAGCTCAAGTCACCAGATTCTCCAAGTGAAAGGAAATATTTGAGAGCATTAATGCTCTGCCAGCACCAGAAGAAGCAATGCACAGTTTAAAAATACTGCCCCTCAATGGGAGAAAATGTATTTTTATTAAGGGACCAGAATTGTGCTATGCTTGTTGGAATTTTTGCTTGTGCACAGGAATTTAGCTCCAGGTCTATGTCTGTCACTAAAATTGACAACTGCCTATGGCTCTGTACAATTGAAACGTAGATCTTAAATTTCACATCATTATCCAAATAAAATATATCTGCCAAGGGGGACTGGTATTATACAATCCTGGTTAGAGAACTGTGATACCAGTTGTCTGATTAACATATTGAGAGGAATATAAGCATTTCTCACCTATTTTCCAGAGGGAGACTAACTGGGGAGCTTGTGGGAAAGAGACTAATTGAACATGTTCTCTCTGCTAAGTATGTAGATGCCCAGAAATGTGTCTGATCTATGCAAGCAGGTTTCCCCCTTGTATATTACATTTGCTTTATAGGACATTTGGGAGGAAAATCATGAAACCAGTTTTAGCCCCCTCCGTTCCTAAAGAAAAAAAAAATTAGCCAAAGTTTCATGTTGTGCAGTGTGTACATAGCCACACACAGCTTTCATATTGCTGCTTAAACTAATACATGAAAGGAGACTGTGTCTTAAAGACAAATGGTAAAGATGCGTTTGGAGACAAGAAGGACCAGGACCAGCTGACATCAATGGAACGCAGACCAACTGAAGATCTGGCCTGAACTATTTAAGACTGCAAAATAGTAACAGGGTATGTGTGTATGAACTTACACATTATAAACTGAGAAAGGCTGAAGCAAGGTTCAAAAACCAGAATCAAACCTTAGTGGTGTTTGGGTTCAGGCTATTAGAGAAAAAGTAGCCAGCCAATCATGAAGTTCAATATCAAATCTGGATCAGAATTTCTTACAGCCTTGGAGGTCTTCGGGCCTGAACTATTGGTCCTCTAATTATAAATAAACACCTGTTAAAACCAAGGGAAAATCTATTTCTCCTTCACTTATCCTGACAAGGCCTGAGAAATACAGCAGCATGACTAAGTTTCCTTCAGGAAGGTCTTTCTTATCCATCTACACAGCTAAAACTCTCATCAAGGCCTTCATTTTGATTACTGCATAATCCTCCTTTCTGGCATTGGCAAATGACGTTTTGCTCCACTTGCATCTGTTTAAAATGCTGCTGCAAAGTATTTTCTGTCTCGACACTTCATACATCCCTTTTGTGCCTTCTCCTTGTTCACCACATAAAACTACCGGCCTTGCTTTTTAAGGCCCTTTATGGCGCCTAGACCTGCTCCACCTATTGTCTCTAATATGCTACAGAGCTACTGACTTTCACCTCTGCTCCACCAATGCTATCAGTTTTCATTGTCGTTTAATGTCAGATTTCCCAACAAGCACCTTTGCACTTTTACCCATACAATTCCTTATGCATGTACCAACAAGGGGTCAAATTCTGCTCTCAGTAGAAGAGATCACTGACTCATTGACTTCAGTAGAGTTATTCCTGATTTACTCTTGTAATGGAGAACAGAATTTGGCCCATGGACTCTCTCTCTCACACACATACACACACACGAATCCTGGTTTCAATCTGTGAAGGAAGGATGGAATGGGTTTAAAAGCTGGAGGATGGCACTTTACATTTGTCAAGGTTCCTTCCCCACTCTGAACTCTAGGGTACAGATGTGGGGACCTGCATGAAAAACCCCCCAAGCTTATTTTTACCAGCTTAGGTTAAAACTTCCCCAAGGTACAAACTATTTTACCTTTTGCCCTTGGACTTTATTGCTGCCACCACCAAGCATCTTCTCTCCCCCCCCCCCCCCCCAAATCCTCCCAAACCCTACACCCCCTTTCCTGGGGAAGGCTTGATAAACATCCTCACCAATTGGTACAGGTGAGCACAGACCCAAACCCTTGGATCTTAAGAACAATGAAAAAGCAATCAGGTTCTTAAAAGAAGAATTTTAATTGAAGAAAAAGTAAAAGAATCACCTCTGTAAAATCAGGATGGTAAATACCTTACAGGGTAATCAGATTCAAAACATAGAGAATCCCTCTAGGCAAAATCTTAAGTTACAAAAAGACACAAAAACAGGAACATACATGCCATTCAGCACAACTTATTTTATCAGCCATTTAAACAAAACAGAATCTAACACATATCTAACTAGATTGCTTATTAGCCCTTTACAGGAGTTCTGACTGCATTCCTGCTCTGGTCCTGGCAAAATCAACACACAGACTGAGAGAACGTTTGTTTCTCCCCCGCTCCAGCTTTGAAAGTATCTTGTCTCCTCATTGGTCCTTTTGGTCAGGTGCCAGCGAGGTTACCCTAGCTTCTTAACCCTTTACTGGTGAAAGGGTTTTTCCTCTGGCCAGGAGGGATTTAAAGGTGTTTACCTTTCCCTTTATATTTATGACAACATTAAAGACACCACTACTAGTTTTAGAGTTATTGCTTACCACTTCAGAATCTTGAATGCATATGGATCAATGTGCTAGAAAAGTTCAGGACGGGATATTGGTGGGAGTCTGCTACAGACCTCCTGAATCACAGCAGAAAAGAGGATGAGCTACTACTTATGCACCTTTCAGAGTAACAGCCGTGTTAGTCTGTATTCGCAAAAAGAAAAGGAGTACTTGTGGCACCTTCTCTAAGTACTCCTTTTCTTTTTACTTATGCACCTGGCTTTAATGCATAGACACATACACAAAAACCCTGTGTTATGGAGGAGTTCAGCCTGTGAAATAAATGCTGGAGGTCTCATGCAGACAGTAGAAAACATCATTCGAGATTCTAAAAATTACAGACAATAAGTTTCTAACACAAAAGATATGGCACCCAACATGAAGCAACTCTATTGTGGACCTATTTTAGATGAATTAACCACTGACCTGGAAGTTAATGGTTGCCTGTGGAGTAGTGATCATGACCTGATAGGCAAAGAGAGGACAGTCCCCACCTGCTGGAGATTCAAAAGGGCTAATGTCCCAAAACTGAGGAAAATGATGGGCTAGATTGACAAAGGAACTTAGGTGTGGCAATGCTCAGTAGCACCACGCCTTGCATTAAAGTGCCTACAGAATCCCCGGGCTCCACAAAGCCTGAATTAGGCACCCAGGCTTCCTCTACAATGAATGGAGAGAGGCAGGCATTTTAGCATGGACTTCACAAAAGCCAGCATGCTAGGCAGCTCCCCAACTATGGTAGCCAGTGGGAGATGCCAAGGCCAGGGGTGTGTCCTAAATCGCACCCCTCTCAAGGAATTCAGCACCTAAGTCTGGGCTGGAGGAAGACTTCCCTCTGCTTGGGATTCTCAGCTGTAAACCATCTCTTGCCAATAGGCCCCTATGCCATTTTTTCAGGAAGTGAGGAAGAACTCCCTGAAAACATTTAGCCCAGTGGCTAGGGTACTCAGCTTAGATGTAGGCGGCCCGCCTCCATTCAAGTTCCCCCTCCACCCAAGGGGGTGGGGGATGGGATTTGAACCAGCTTTTGCCCCTTTTCCGGCAAGTGCCCTAGCCGCCTGGACTATGGTATATTTTAACATGGGGCACTCTCAAGCTTTCCTTTTGAAGTTGTTCCACTTTGAGTAAATAATTAAGGAATCATTGGGCCAGGTAGCGAGAAAGAGAATTCCTCTATAGCTTGGTGGTTAGAACACTCTCCCAGGACTGAGGAGAACCAGGGTCCAATTCCCCTGTTCCAAAGAGTCTTTAATTATTTATCCACAGTGTGGAACAGTTCCAACAGGCAGCAGACAGAGAGAGCCCCACATTAGAATATCTGATAGCCAAGTAGTTAGGGCACTCACCTGAGAGGCTGGATCCCTCTTCAAATACCTTCAGGAGAGGAGGGGAGTGGGCTTGAATCCACATCCCAGGTGAGTACCATAATCACTGGGCTAAAAGTTATCAGGAAGGTCATCCTCTTCCTCTGATGTTTAGTGTGAACTCCAAGCACACTTACCAGATTGGGGCCTGCAGATGAGGTAGGCAGAGGAATGACTACTACCCCTGTTTCATATGTCTCACCGTGTCTCAGGTATCTGGATGCCTAGTGTGGAACCGGAGTGCACATCCCCCGAGGCAGAAACAGATGCCTCAGAAATTTTTACTGAAAATAAATTAATCATTGAGTGATTTTAGGCACCTTGCAGAGTTCAGCAGCAGCTGAGCTGTGGTTTTGTGAATACCATTGGTGTGGTGCCTGACCTTGGGATTTAGACACCTAAAATGGCAGCTAGACACCTAAGGCCCTTTGTGAATGTCACCCTATGAGTGAAATTGATTGGGAGGGAAAAAATAGACAAGAAATGTGAATGAAAATTGGGAGTTGTTTAAGAAGAGTTTATTAGATGGACAAAAAGCCACAATTCCACAATCAAGAAAGAGGGCAACTTTGGGTCAAATCCCATCATGGTGAAGAGTGGAAGAGAAGGCTGCAATTAGAAATAATAATTTAAAGGAAAAAACCCACAATATATAACAAAGAGAAAAAGGGGAAATCAATCAATATTAATTAGAATTTATGATGTGTAGAAAATTGATAAGGAAAGCTAAATATATAAGGGAAAACTCTCCTGACGGCGGGGCTAAGGAAAATAAGAAGTTTTTTAAGTATATCAGGAACAAAAGAAATCCTCAGAGTGGTATAGGCCCTCTATCTGTTAAAAATGATGCAGAAAAGGCAGATGTGCTCAATAAATATTTCTGTTCTGTATTTGAAAAGAATCAGGATGTTGTACTTATGTCAAATGAGAAAGATGAACTATTTTCCTATCTATTAATAACTAAGAAGGATGTTAAACAGCAACTAATAGAGATAAACATTTTAAAAATCAGCAGGGTCGTAAAACTTGCACCCAAGGATCCTAAAAGAGTTTGCTAAGGCGATATCTGACCCTCTGATGTTAATTTTTAATCAATCTTGGAATACTCAGGTGTAACAGGGTGTGCTGAGGGACATCAGAAGCTCATAACATAACTCAGCACCCTGGCACGCTAATACCCACCAGTGTATATTAGCTGGGACCTAAATGAAAGAAAGGTAGCTGACAGAGGGTGTCAATTAACTGAGTTGAGCTACAGCTAAAGGGCTAATTGAAGGGAAAGTAACCTCAGCAGCTGGGATTCTGTAAGCAGACTGGAAGAAAGTGCTGCGGGAGAGCAGGGAGACTGAAAGAAGGCAGAGGTAGGCAGGACTGTTTGCTGTTAGTACTGTTCCCTTCGCCAGAGGCAAGCGGGGAAGCTGGCTATGGAATGTAAATACTACAGGCTGTGGCCTGCTGAAAGAATATAATAAAGCACCGTGGTGGTGAAGGAGACCTGGAGTGGCTGTGGTCTGTGATTAAGGCCTGAAAGGACTCTCAGGGGGACACAAGGAAATTTCAGAAGACTGGAAGAGTGCTAATGTTGTGCCAATATTCAAGAAGGGCAAGCAGGATGACCTGTGTAACTATAGGCCGGTTAGCCTGACACCAATCGCCAGCAAAATAATGGAAAAGCTGATAAGGGATTTCATTGCTAATTAAAGGATGGAAATATAATTAATACCAGGCAGCATGGTATTATGGAAAATAGGTCTTGTCAAACAAACCTGATTTCAGTCTATGATGAGATTACATGTTTGGTTGACAGACGTAACTGCATCACTGTAACATTACCTAGACTTTTACTATTACTTATACCTTTTGCCAGGCGTTTGCCTTAGTATTGCACAACATTTTGATTTAAAAATGAGCATTACGCAATATTAACAGAGCGCACAATAAATGATCAAATAACTGGCTAATTGACAGATCTCATAAAGAAGTCTTAAATGGAATCATCATCGTATGGAGGTGTTTCTACTAGGGTTCCACAGGGACAAGTTTCAGGCCAAATATTATTTAACACTTTCCTCGGTGACCTGGAAGTAAATATAAACTATTGCTGATAACATTTGCAGATGACAGACAGATTGGAGAAGTGGTAAATTGAGCACTGGGCAGTCGTACACAACAATCTGGATTAATTGGCAGGCTGAGCCCATTCAAATGCAGTCAAATGCAAAGTTGTACATCTAGGGAGAAAGAATTCAGGCCACATTGACAGAACAGGGGACTGTGTCACAGAAAATGACTCTGAAAAAATATTTAGGGGTCAGAATGGACAAGCATAGATTCCAAGGCCAGAAAGGGTCAGTGTGATCATTTAGTCTGACCTCCTGAATAAAGTAGCTATAGGATTTCCCCAAAATAGTTTCTAGAGCAGATCTTTTAGAAAAAAACATCCAGTCTTGATTTAAAAATGGTCAGTGATGGAGAATCCACCACAACCCTTGGGAAATTTTCCAATGGTTAATTACTCTCACTGTTAAGCATTTACACCTTATTTCCAGTCTGAATTTGTCTAGCTTCAACTTCCAGCCCTTGGATTGTGTTATACATTTCTCTGCTTGAATGAAGAGCCCATTATTAAACATTTGTTCCCCATGTAGGTAGTTATAGACTGTAATCAAGTCACTCCTAAAACTTCTCTTTGTTAAGCTAAATAGATTGAGGTCCTGGAGTCTATCACTACAAGGCATGTTTTCTAATCCTTTATCCATTTTTCTGGCTCTTCTCTGAATCTTCTTCAGTTTACAACATCCTTTTTAAATTGTGGACACAAGAACTGAACACAGTAAACTCAGCATGAGTTCCCAGAGCCATGGTGGGGCAAAAGGGCGAATACGATTCTTGGATGTATAAACAAAGTAGTGATTTGGAGTAAAAAGGTGGTTTTACCTCTGTATATGGCATTGGTGAGACTGATGCTGGAACACTGCATACAGTTATTGTTTCCCCATTTTAAAAGGATGTTGAAAAATTGGAGAGAGTGCCGAAAAGAGTTGCATTTTCTTTAAGTGAAAGACTTAAAGAGCTCAAACCATTTAGCTTATCAAAAAGAAGATTTGAGAGGTGACCTGATTAAGGTGTCTAAGTAGGGGAGAACATACCAGGTACTAGAGGGCTCTTCAGTCTCGTGGAGAAAGGTATAACGAAAGCCAATGGCTGTAAGTTAATATCAAACAAATTCAAATTAGAAATACAGGAACTCCTCACTTAAAGTCGTCCCGGTTAACGTTGTTTCGTTGTTACGTTGCTGATCAATTAGGGAACATGCTCGTTTAAAGTTGCGCAATGCTCCCTTATAACCTCGTTTGGCAGCCGCTTGCATTGTCCACTGCTTGCAGGAAGCGCAACCCAGTGGAGCGAGCTGGTGGGGACTTGGAACTATGGTGGACCGGCAGCCCCCACAGCAGCTCCCCGCTCCCCTAAGTTCTCTGTGGGGCAGCCACCCAGCAGTCTGTCAATTGCTGGCAGTTCAGCTGCCCCCCACCACTGCCATGTGCTGCTCCTGCCCTCTGCCTTGGAGCTGCTCCCCAAGCCTCATGCTTGCTGTGCAGGCGGGGGGGTAGAGGAGGTTAATGTCAGAGTGTCTCCCTTCCCCCTGCTCCTGCATCCCGCTTACCCCATCTTCCATAGAGCAGGGGGGGACACAGACAGTCCTGGAGGCAGCAGCTGAGGTGGGTCTCAGCTTGCTGATCTAATTAACAAGGCAGTGTACTTAAGACAAGGATCAGCATACTTAAAGGGGAAATGCACATCTCTCACACACACACACACACACACACACACACACACACACACACACACACACACACACACACACACACACACACACACACAGGGTGTGTGTCTCTGTCTGCTATGCTGTCTCCCCTCCCTTCATTCCTTCTGCCTTGTAGAGTGTGAGGCTACATTAAAAAGGAGTTAAGCCTTGAGGGCTAGTTCATCATTTAGCAGTAAGGCATTCCCTGGAAAATATCCCACCCTCTGACTTCACCACCTCAACCAAGCTTCACAACCATCATTGCTGTGTACCAGTATTAAATTGTTTGTTTAAAACTTATACTGTGTGTGTATACATAATAAAATAGTCTTTTGTCTGGTGAAAAAAATTTCCCTGGAACCTAACCCCCCCCTCCATTTAGATTCATTTTTATGGGGAAATTGGATTTGCTTAACACTGTTTCGCTTAAAGTCGCATTTTTCAGGAACAGAACTACAACGTTAATTAAGGAGTTCCTGTAAGGCACAATATTTTTAACAGAGATGGTAATGAAGTATTTGTGCAAATGACCAAGGGAAGTGACGGATTCTCCGTCTCTAGGTGTCTTCACATCCAGACTGGGTGCACTTCTGCAAGATATGCTTTAGCCAAAACAAGTTATTGGGGTCATTGGGTAACTGGGTGAAATGTAATGTCCTGTATTAGACAAGAGGTCAAACTAGGTAAACGAATGGTGATCCCTTCTAGCCTTAACAATCTATGAAATACCTAAGGGTCAGATCCTCTGCTGTATTAGGGAAGCTTTTTGATGCTCCACCACCGGAAAGCTGCTGGAAAATAAGGTGAGCCAGCCCAGGAGAAGCTCCTAAGCGCAGAGGGATCCTCCACTGGCACTGAGCAGCTGTAAGAGTAGTAATGCCATCCTTCTTCCCTGTAGCCAAAAATTGGAGAGAGAAATGGGAGTGGGCAGGATGATCTTGTAAATGAGTGGTTCTCAACTAGGGGTCTGGGGCCCACTGGGGGGGCCACAAGCAGGCTTCAGGGGATTCGCCAAGCAGGGCCAGCATTAGACTCACGGGGCCCAGAGCAGAAAGCCGAAGCCCCACTGCATGGGTCTGAAGCTCGGAGCCCTGAGCCCCATCGTCTGGGGTTGGAGTCGAAGCCTGAGCAATGTAGCTTCATGGGGGCCTCCTGTGGTGCGGGGCTCCAGGCAATGGCCCTGTTTGCTACCCCCTAATGCCAGCCCTGACTTTTATATGCAGAAAAACAGTCGTTGTGGCACACGTGGGCCATGGAGTGTTTATAGCGTGTTGAAGGGGGCCTCAGAAAGAAAAAGGTCGACAACCTGTGTTGTAAATTAACCTATAAGTCTGGGTCTCCGATTATTTGGATTGAGTTCTCAGCTCTGCCACAGGTTTGTTGCGTGAGCGTGGGCAAATTGTGCAATGTCTCTGGGTCCTCATCTGTAAAATGGGGATAAGAATCCCGCCATATCTATTGAGATTGGAAACTCTTCCAGGCAAGGACTGCCCCTTACTACATGTCTGCATAGCCCCAGTCTCATTTGGGAGTGCTAGGCACTCATAATTTAGATAGTCCCTGCATCCCAGGGATTCCAGAACACTTGACTCCATTTACATTAGTTTGCAGGCTGCGCTAACTTGTGCAGAGGACTCCAGCAGCATAAATGTTTCTTGCAACCAACTTTGCACTTTTGGGGTATGCCATATGTTAGAGGGCTTTCCCATCACCCTCTCCCCTGGTTCTTGTCACACAGACAGAAAGCAGAAGACCAGAAGTCCGAAGTGCAGACAATGCCGTGTTTATTGGGGTTAGCTTCCAGCAAACGTGTCCCAAACTCTGACGCCGCAAAGCCTTGTTTCCCAGTGTTCCGTCTCCCCCCTCCTCAGCAGGCATAATTATAGCTGAAATACACGCCCACAGTCCCACCCCTTACAACTTATGGTCATGTTCCGTTTTGGGGGGTCGTCGGGCTGGGGTCTTCATTCCCACCCCTTTTGTACCCCATGGGAAGGGTAAGGAGTGAGGTTGTGCTCTGGTCAGGGGCAGGCATTTCTCTGGTCTTTTAGTGTTTTACCTTCCCCTCCCCCAATCCCTCTTTGCCCCTCCTTACTGGTTGCTTGACCTTGCTTTGAAATAAGGAGTTCATAGAATGATAGAATCATAGAATATCAGGGTTGGAAGGGACCTCAGGAGGTCATCTAGTCCAACCCCCTGCTCAAAGCAGGACCAATCCCCAATCAAATCATCCCAGCCAAGGCTTTGTCAAGCCTGACCTTAAAAACTTCCAAGGAAGGAGATTCTACCACCTCCCTAGGTAACGCATTCCAGTGATTCACCACCCTCCTAGTGAAAAAGTTTTTCCTAATATCCAACCTAAACCTCCCCCACTGCAACTTGAGACCATTACTCCTTGTCCTGTCCTCTTCTACCACTGAGAATAGTCTAGAATCATCCTCTCTGGAACCACCTCTCAGGTAGTTGAAAGCAGCTATCAAATCCCCCCTCATTCTTCTCTTCTGCAGACTAAAGTTGAGGCAGAGTTGAGGCAGTCTTCAAGTGTGCACTCACATATTACATTCCCACCATGCTCAGTAATACGTTAACTGCTCTTATCTGTTCCCATTATACTAACAAGCCCATTTGGTTTAGGCAAAAGCAACATTTACAATGTCTGTCTTTGTTTTTAGTAAGAATTGTTTGGTCACACATACTAGTAAAAATGTATTTATATCCAAAACCAAACAGGCAAGCAAAATTCAAAATACTGTCTGAGACGAAACTACAGGCCTGGATCCTTCATTAACACTAATACTCCTAACACCATATCCTGTGAACTCACACTTACAACTTGTGTGCCTAATTTAAGGACCTCCATTGATGGGCTAAAATATTAGCCATTTTAAGCCAAATAGCTGGTGTGTGGTGTGCTCTGCAGAGGGATCTGGTCAATAGTGGTTTGATTTTTCTGTCAGCCATCTGGCCAGCAGCACCTCCATGTGTGGAACAGTCAGAATTGGGGGGAAATGAAAGGGGACAGAGGGCCAAAGAAGGAAAATATTCCACCAGGATTTGTCCCCCTTTCTATAACTATTTCTTCTCGTGAACAGCCATTTCCACAGAGAGCTTGCTTTGGTTTCAGCTGGATGAACATAGACAGTATCATAATGCTCAGCAAATTATTTTGATCTTTTGGTCTCTCTAATAGCTTTTTAGTTTTTCAACAGCTCATTCAGTAAAGACAAACCAGGAAGTATTCCCTTCTTGACATTATTTTCAACCAGAGAATTATTTCAGACACATGGGACTGAACTGTGGTCAGAAATCTCCATCTGAAGACACAAAAACAATTCTTCTGCGCTTTGTATTCATCATTAGGGATAGGTATGTGAACTCGGCTTCCTGTGCAGCTCCTCCACGTGACAGTGAAATGTGATCAGAGGCTAATGCATGCAACACAAATTTGTAAGTGTTGAGATCTAATTAACTCATCTATGTTTTGTATTTGTTTTAGGAGAATTCAGTGGCAATATTATTATTGTTTATTAATTGTATTACCCACCATGGACCAGGACACCATTGTGATAGGTGCAGAACAATCAGAACAAAAAGACAGTCCCCACCCCGAAAGAATTGACAATCCAACTAGTTACAATGTTTCATGAGATCTACACCCAATGTTCCAAAATTTGACTAGTTTCTCTCTCCCCCATCCTCTGGAATCACGACCACAGGCCTAAACTCTCACCTCTCTACTTACCTGCAGTGTTTTAAATAGTCATAAACTATGTTGAGAGAAAAGGAGTAATTGTGGCACCTTAGAGACTAACAAATTTATTTGAGCATAAGCTTTTGTGAATGCATCCGTTGAAGTGAGCTGTAGCTCACGAAAGCTTATGCTCAAATAAATTTGTCAGTCTCTAAGGTGCCACAAGTACTCCTTTTCTTTTTGCGAATACAGACTAACACGGATGCTACTCTGAAACCTGTCATTATGTTGAGAGAGTTATACAGAATATACAACAGCGACCCTGGGATTGCTTGGTGATTGTTAATGGTATGTTGACAACATAATGATATTAGATCTTTTATAGCATTTTGATCTATAGATCACAAAGTGCATTGCAATGGATGATTGTTCCCATTTTATGCATGAGGAAACAAAAGCCCTGAAATTCTCTAAGGCGACAGAGCAGGTCAGTGGTGGAGCCAAGACGAAAACCCAGGTACCCTGCCCAAGGCATATTCCATTGGACTACACTGACTCTGTA
The DNA here is from genome assembly GCF_015237465.2 of Chelonia mydas. Classification (NCBI taxonomy): domain Eukaryota; kingdom Metazoa; phylum Chordata; order Testudines; family Cheloniidae; genus Chelonia; species Chelonia mydas. The sequence continues at coordinate 11,375,340 of NC_057851.1, read as the reverse complement.
ATGCTGTTGATCTTCTATTTCACAGCTTTTGCCCCAAATAGCTTTGCAACCTTTTCAAACTAATACACAAACTCCACTCAGGGAACATTTCACCACTGTCATGTTGCCTTCTGTGAGGTGACGTGGTAGCTGTTTAACAGCACACAGAAATGCTTCACCAGAGCTCGGGATAGGCAGCAGAAAAGAGAACCTGTATCAAATAATGGAAAAACAGATTTGCTAATATATTCCTGGATAAATGGGTCAACTTCACTTCACTACTATTTACGGGGTCATATAATGGGTTATTCACAAATGTTCAGATGACATTCAGTAAATATGGCAGGCGACCAGCTTGGCTTAATAGTGAAATCCTAGCGGATCTTAAACATAAAAAAGAAGCTTACAAGAAGTGGAAGGTTGGACATATGACCAGGGAAGAGTATAAAAATATTGCTCGGGCATGTAGGAAAGATATCAGGAGGGCCAAATCGCACCTGGAGCTGCAGCTAGCAAGAGATGTCAAGAGTAACAAGAAGGGTTTCTTCAGGTATGTTGGCAACAAGAAGAAAGCCAAGGAAAGTGTGGGCCCCTTACTGAATGAGGGAGGCAACCTAGTGACAGAGGATGTGGAAAAAGCTAATGTGCTCAATGCTTTTTTTGCCTCTGTTTTCACTAACAAGGTCAGCTCCCAGACTGCTGCGCTGGGCATCACAAAATGGGGAAGAGATGGCCAGCCCTCTGTGGAGATAGAGATGGTTAGGGACTATTTAGAAAAGCTGGACGTGCACAAGTCCATGGGGCCGGACGAGTTGCATCCGAGAGTGCTGAAGGAATTGGCGGCTGTGATTGCAGAGCCATTGGCCATTATCTTTCAAAACTCGTGGCGAACGGGGGAAGTCCCGGATGACTGGAAAAAGGCTAATGTAGTGCCAATCTTTAAAAAAGGGAAGAAGGAGGATCCTGGGAACTACAGGCCAGTCAGCCTCACCTCAGTCCCTGGAAAAATCATGGAGCAGGTCCTCAAAGAATCAATCCTGAAGCACTTACATGAGAGGAAAGTGATCAGGAACAGTCAGCATGGATTCACCAAGGGAAGGTCATGCCTGACTAATCTAATTGCCTTTTATGATGAGATTACTGGTTCTGTGGATGAAGGGAAAGCAGTGGATGTATTGTTTCTTGACTTTAGCAAAGCTTTTGACACGGTCTCCCACAGCATTCTTGTCAGCAAGTTAAGGAAGTATGGGCTGGATGAATGCACTATAAGGTGGGTAGAAAGCTGGCTAGATTGTCGGGCTCAACGGGTAGTGATCAATGGCTCCATGTCTAGTTGGCAGCCGGTGTCAAGTGGAGTGCCCCAGGGGTCGGTCCTGGGGCCGGTTTTTGTTTAATATCTTCATAAATGATCTGGAGGATGGTGTGGATTGCACTCTCAGCAAATTTGCGGATGATACTAAACTGGGAGGAGTGGTAGATACGCTGGAGGGGAGGATAGGATACAGAAGGACCTAGACAAATTGGAGGATTGGGCCAAAAGAAATCTGATGAGGTTCAATAAGGATAAGTGCAGGGTCCTGCACTTAGGATGGAAGAATCCAATGCACCGCTACAGACTAGGGACCGAATGGCTAGGCAGCAGTTCTGCGGAAAAGGACCTAGGGGTGACAGTGGACGAGAAGCTGGATATGAGTCAGCAGTGTGCCCTTGTTGCCAAGAAGGCCAATGGCATTTTGGGATGTATAAGTAGGGGCATAGCGAGCAGATCGAGGGACGTGATCGTTCCCCTCTATTCGACACTGGTGAGGCCTCATCTGGAGTACTGTGTCCAGTTTTGGGCCCCACGCTACAAGAAGGATGTGGATAAATTGGAGAGAGTCCAGCGAAGGGCAACAAAAATGATTAGGGGTCTAGAGCACATGACTTATGAGGAGAGGCTGAGGGAGCTGGGATTGTTTAGTCTGCAGAAGAGAAGAATGAGGGGGGATTTGATAGCTGCTTTCAACTACCTGAAAGGGGGTTCCAAAGAGGATGGCTCTAGACTGTTCTCAATGGTAGCAGATGACAGAACGAGGAGTAATGGTCTCAAGTTGCAATGGGGGAGGTTTAGATTGGATATTAGGAAACACTTTTTCACTAAGAGGGTGGTGAAACACTGGAATGCGTTACCTAGGGAGGTGGTAGAATCTCCTTCCTTAGAGGTTTTTAAGGTCAGGCTTGACAAAGCCCTGGCTGGGATGATTTAACTGGGAATTGGTCCTGCTTCGAGCAGGGGGTTGGACTAGATGACCTTCTGGGGTCCCTTCCAACCCTGATATTCTATGATTCTATGATTCTATGACTGATGTGTATTGGTAAAAACAATCACAAATTATTAAAGCATCACAAATTTTAGCACAGATGATTATTCATCTGCAAGTCTTATTTACTATGCACTGTAGTCATGTTTTAAAAGATGCAGTCATCCAACCAGGGAGCAGAAATTTTAATTCTATGTGACATAAATGACCAATCACACACCATGAACAGTCAAAGCGAACATTTTGCAAAAAAAAAAACCTGCTGGAAACAAAAAGTTGTTTGGTCTAGATCTTTGGTAAATATTAAAAAAAAAGATGTTTACAGAAATGAGGATCAATTCACAAATGATTTCTGAACAGAAAAGAAATGGGGGGAAGAGATTAAATTCACAACCGATATTGTTTACATTAAATAATTCAACAAAGAATCATAGAAACCTAGGGCTGGAAGGCACCAAAAGAGGTCACCTAGTGCATGCCCCACCCACACTGAGGCTGGATTAAGTACTGTATGCCCTAGACAATCCCTGATAGGTGTTTGTCTAAACTGTTCTTAAAAACAGTGCTCTGAGGAGCATCCGGTTGAAACTCCAGGGAGAATTTGGGTAGGTGGGATGTTGCACTGTGTATCTTTTGTTTTAAAAGGAAAAGGAATGTGCTCACAAGTTTGAGATTCAGACAATGAACCCCTTATCTCCACTGGTGAGCACCTACTCACCAAGTAGTCCCAACTGGCTACAGCCTCAATGTGTAAATCTGAGCAGCTCCATTGAAGTCAGTGGGATTACAAGTATGCAGATTTACGCCAACCGAGAATCTAGCCCTTTGACTTCAGTAGAAGTGCTCACAGTGCCAGATGCTCTTCAGTGTGAATAAGGGTATCACAATCTGGTGCACATGGCGTGAAACAGAGGAAAAATCAACAAGCATCATCTTTCTTTTTTACCTTCAGGAAAAAAATGAGTCACAAGAAACCTGAATTTAGATGTATGTAGCCCAGGAAGATGGCAATAAAGACAAAAGATATGAGCAAGAGACAGAGCACGTATTGAAATATTGTGCCCTATTTGCTGAATGCAGTCTTTGTGCAGAGCGAGGGATCAGAAAGAGGGGAAGCTGAAGTACTCTGTTTATCCAGAAGTAAAACATGGGATAGGTCAAGCAATCACAATGCAGTCCCCTCTCCCTTTCTCTGCATCTCAGCTTTGACCTGAAAAGACAAGCCTCTAATGTGCTGAAAGCCTTTGAGGGTCTCTCACTGAGCAGGGAAGTGGCAGTTTCCAATTTCTCAGAACCCACCACTGAACAAAAAATACCAATTATTCACCCATTTTTACTTAAGAACTTGCTGAAACAGGGTCTAAAGTAATAAACCTGTGTGCACCTGAGAGAAAATTTCCAGTGGTGTTTTACATGAACATTTTCCCTATTTCACTTCTAGTGATTTTGTTTCCCGCAGGTTTCAGTTTTCTGTGAAATGGCTTTTTTCTACTTGGAAGAAGAAAATCAAACTGAGTTTTGAAGCCACTTTTCCAGTCAGCAACAAGCTCATGTTCCCTAGGAAAGAGCTTGTTTTCGTGAAGCATCACAGATTCTGGAGCAGAATTGTGCCCATTTTTGAGCTCACAACAAAATTTCAAACAGTATAACCTTTCAGTGACAAAATTTCGCACAGCTCAGTAAAGCTGGCTGAGGCCATCAGCCTTGTTTCTCTTCAGGATGTTTACAGTTATCTTTTCTGACAACATGGATTTTCTTTCTTTCTTGTCTGATCAAAACTCATTTTCCATCTGACCTTGGAATTATGGGCGAATATCCCTTTCATTGACAATGTAAAAAGCCCTGATATTTTTGAACACTAGTATATAGACAGAATGGAAGTGACAGGTGAACCTCAAAAGTTTCAGAAGTTCTCTTTGGATAAGCATTCAAAATGATGGCTTCATGTCCGACCCTTGGCCCAAATCAAGCAATGAGTTCACCCAGGTAAACACTTGTGCCCACGGGGAGATTAACTGCAGGACTGGGGACATGATTTGAATTATGCAAACCTCTTTTGTCGGCACATTTGGTATAGAAATCTCAACAGATCATGTGTTTTTTCGGTGGCATTGTATTTCAGCATTTCTGGTTCTAGCTCTGATGGAAACAGGAGATATAAAGATTACAGCTAATGAAAGTCAGACTCATAGAAATGTATGGCTGTAAGGGACCTTGAGAGATCTTCTACTTCAACTTCCCCATGGTGAGGCAGGACCAAGTATACTTCAGCCATCCCTCATAGATGTTTGTCTAATCTGTTCATAAAAATCTCCAAGGATGGGGATTCCACAATCTCCCCTTAGAAGCCTATTCGAATACTTAACTATCCTTATAGTCAGGAAGTATTTCCTAATATCTAATATAAATCTCCCTTGCTGCACATTAAGCTCATTACTTCTTTCCTACCCTCAGTGGACACAGAGATCAATTGATCACCATTCTCTTTATAACAGCCCTTAACACAGGGATCAGCAATCTTTGGCACGCAGCCCGCCAGGGTAAGCCCCCTGGTGGACCAGGCCAGTCTGGAACCTGAAGCAGCTATGGTAGATTAGAATCGGAGGCATGCAGCAGTGGTGAATGGGGCCCAGTACAGAGACCCATCTTTGAAGACAGAACTTAGAATATCCATAGTAAAATCGCAAATTACCAGTACTGGTAGGAGTGTGAGTGGTTGAGAAGAACTCTACCATTATACATTCTACACCATCTGGATTGTCTTGTTTCTCTACCAAAGTTAAGCAAAGTTGTAAAAGAAAAATTGAACAAAGATTTTTTTAGGACTAGATCATCAGCTAGGGTAACTTGGTATAGTTTCTCTGATCTCCCTAGGAATGACACCGATTTACACCAACTGAAAGTCTCGCCCTTCCTGTTACTGTAAACATGGGCCTGAACCAAAACCCCAGATCCAAACAGCCCTGGATCCAGATATGAATTTTATGTCACCAGCCTCTCTCTTTAACAGGGACATGGGAAGCCCATTTTTGAAAGCAGATGACAAAGAGGTGGCACCTAGTTACTCACCTGCCATCCCATGCATTCAGATCCCTTCTCAAGACTCACTTCTTCTGCAATGCTTGCAAGAAGAGAAGCAAAATAAACATGCCAAAACAATAAATCCCGATTGGATGCACCTTTGTACAGGGGCTGCCTTCCTTTCTGTCTCATGCAGCACTGAGCGCATTCTCGGCTCTTTAAAAAAATTCAATAAATATGATGTCCAAAACCTGCATTTGGATGCTTACATTAACTGTCATAAAAGATGGAAATTATGTACCTACACGGGCATCTGAGCATACAGAGGAAGGATTTCCCTTCTAAGGCATCTACATTTGAAATATTGTGTCCAATATTATATTTCAGTGGGTCAGATCCTGATTGACAACAGGCCAAAGGCACGATCCTTGGGACCACAGCTATTTTAAAAAAAGAACGGAAACACCCCTTGGAGCAACAAAACTAATTAAACGTATCAGAAGGGTAGCCGTGTTAGTCTGGATCTGTGAAAGCGGTAAAGAGTCCTGTGACACCTGATAGGCTAACGGACGTATTGGAGCATAAGCTTTCGTGGGTGAATACCCACTTCTTCAGATGCATTAAACATAGACCTCCTTCTCCCATGCCCCCCTCAAAGAAAAGCCCCTGAAACTACACTAGCATAACCCTGAAATTTCACTGACATAAAATGATTCACTCTCAGACTTCTGTAATGCTCGCATCCGTGTTAGAACAAACGCACACACAGATGATGAACTTAAAGCACAAAGACTTGAAATATTTAGGGTCTGATCCTTCTCAAACTGATGGAAGCTCAGTCACCAACTCCAATGGGAGCAGGATCAGGCCCTTTCATTATCTTGCAACCAGCTGATAATTAGTACCTTTCCTAACCACTCTGTCAGATGAGCAGTGTGTCTAGGGCGGGGGAATGGAATCTATTATGTTGCGTGGCCTTCTGTCTGGTAGATCTTTTAAGCAGATTGAAGTGGAGCGGCAGTCACACATAACAGCCTCAGGTAAGTTAGCATAGTCCTCCTGTGGGGTTATCAAACAGACAGGCCTTTCAGGCAGAGCAAAGCCTTCCACTGGGGAACTTCCTCCTAAGTGCTTGCGCCGCATCTCCAGGATTATCCCCACCACACTAACATATCATCTGGCTTTAAACTTCACCCCCTCTGGCAAAGTATATACTAAAAATTCTATTCCCCTCACCCCCCTTCTTATCCTTCAGCTCTGTCTCCCGATCCTGTTTCCTAGCAGCACTGGCTGAGGTCTGCACCTCACTGCCAAGCACCAGGCTAGATTAGCTGCAAGCCAATAGCTGGGGGTCAGGATTAAGAGGCCGGCATGCACTTTAATACAAGCTGCCTATAATTAATGGCATTATTAATAGCTTGACTGAAAAATTCATTAAAAAATCCATTAAAAATAAATACCCTTTTACAAAAGGCATTGCCTTGGGTAAGAAAAACAGAAAAAAAGATAAAGGAAAATTGATTGGTGGTTTTCAGTTCACAGAAAGACAGACCATAGTTCAAGCTGATTAAAATTGAACATTTTAGATTAAGCACCCTTGCCAAAATATTCTCTGTAGTTACCCAATATGAAAATATTATGAGATGTCATATATTACATTTTTTATATAAGAAGTTCTTGGGAATAAGACACCCACACAAGTGCACTTGTAGGTAACTTCCTTCTAGAGATGTTTTCTCCCTCAGGAACAGCGGGAATCCTCCCAAATCAGAGGTTAACTGTAAGCGATAAACTCTGGGACTCTACTGCAGAGAGACTTTTCAAAACCTGCTTAGCTTCCTGCCAGCACATTTCTTCACCTCTCTGTTTCCAAGCCTCATTGTTGCATCTGCCGGAAAAACCTTTCACACGGAAACCAGATTCCTTTTGATGAGTGGGTGTGGGTTTTGTTTCAGGCTGAATCTCCCGGAGTTCTCGTTTTCAGCCGATGGGTGCTGAGTGTATGGCTATTCACGTGGCGTGTGAACAAGAGGGGGGAAAGATACAGAAAGGCCTGATTCTTATTTACACGAAGGCCCCTTTGTACTGCTAGGGTGGTGCCAAGGGGTCTTGATGTAAATGAAAATTGGGCCCATTAATGGCCATGACCTTCCAAATCCTCCTTTCCTGAAATGAATCTACACTGCAGGCTTCCCTGCACGGCTCAGCACATATGCCTCATGTCTGGTCCTGAAGGAGCAGGAAATGTAACAGTGTTTTGCCCCTTTTAAAAGGACATTTATGTACAGTTCAACACTGTATTAAGACCAGTCCTTTGGGTTTACATGTACAAGTTCTAGTTCATCAGCCTCCTAGCTTTACTTGTCATTGAATAAAAAGAAAAGGAGTATTTGTGGCACCCATTCAAAATAGAATTATTTGTGGATTAAGGAACATAGGCACCTCCTGATGGGGTCAGGCTCAAGGTCCATCTACTTCATTATCCTGTCACTGACAATGGTCCATACCAAATGTTTCAGTGTAAGAAATCCTCTGCAGAAGGCCATTGTGGGATAAAGTACCCCAATAGCCAGAGGTTGGTTTAAGATCAGCCAAATTCCCATAGGCTTTAAGAGGAAGGAAGACTGAATTCCCCATGATTCCTACTGCCTAAGTAAAGGCTGAGCATAAACGGAGCCAGGACCTCAGGGTTTAAACTTGGGGAGAGGAAACTTATTTTGCAAACCTTTGGTGATTCACTCATCATTGCTATTCCACAGTAGAGATTACCACTGCCAGATTATAACACAGAAAACTCAGTTTTCATCACTGTTATGCTGGAGATGCAGAGGGTGACTCATGTGTAACAGTCTTGGTTGCCGCTCTGATGTGTTGGACGTCCGAGCTAGAGTATCAGTGAACTCCCTCACACTTCATCCTGGAAAGGCAGAAATATTACTCCTTGGCTCCAAATTCCTTCTTGGCTCTTTGTGCTGCCAGCTGTTACATTTAATGGCAATCAAACTGTTTATGCCTCCAAATTAAAAGGATCCTGGAGGCTATATTAGATCCCGCCCTATCTCTTGAGAAAGACAGTGAGCTGGGGTTAGATCGCCTTTGTGCTGTCTAATGAAGATTGCTATATTGTTTTCATGGCTACAGCAGTGTTTTCACTCCTAACCACGTGGAACAAATGGCAGAATCTCATGCCAGGATCAGAATGTCCCAGAAGATACTAAAGGGGATTGGTGTTGTACAATCCCTGGGTCAGTCCTGTGCTCATTATCAAGTTTCTCTTGTGCTTCATGCAATGCCACTCTTACATAGGTTTAGGAAAGTGTGAGAACCAGTATCTTCAATCCTTCTTTTCCACCAGCAAGATCCCATCACTCTCCTGATTAGGATATGCATTACAGTAGCACCCCTTTATATAGGACAATGTAAAGACTTAATCTTCCACTCAAAGTAGGCCAGGCCAAGATTATTCCTTTTTCACCAATGTGGGTCTGAGACACAGAGAGATTAAATGATTTGACCAAGGTCATATGGCATTCTGTGGCAGAGCTTGGAATTGAGCACAGATGTTCAGCATCTCCGGCCAGGGCCTTAGCCACAAGACTGCCTATTCACTGCCAGTCACACTTTATTGCATGACTAGCTAGCCAGGCTAGCTCTCTTTCCTAACAAAACTAAATCAATCAAATTAAATTGGTCCAACATAAACTCCACTTGGCCCAGAGAATGTAAATGATAGTTTCTTACTGATCAGGAAAGGTTGGCTCATATATACCAGTCAACCATGCTAAAATATTTGATTTGGCTGCACTACATTGCCCTTCAAATATAATGATTTTGAAAAAAAAATATCTCTCTCCCCATTAATCACACATGATGCAGGCTTGGTCCTTCAGGAGTTACTGCCCTCTCCCTACATCTTTGTGTATGCCTCCGTATCATATATTAATGTAAAATGTAGGACTGGAAGGGTCATTGAGTCTATCCCCTTCCTAGAATCACAGAATCATAGAATATCAGGGTTGGAAGGGACCTCAGGTGGTCACCTAGTCCAACCCCCTGCTCAAAGCAGGACCAATCCCCAACTAAATCATCCCAGCCAGGGCTTTGCCAAGCCTAACCTTAAAAACCTCTAAGGAAGGAGATTCCACCACCTCCCTAGGTAATCCTTTCCAGTGCTTCACCACCCTCCTAGTGAAAAAGTTTTTCCTAATATCCAACCTAAATCTCCCCCAAGTTGCCGGTGTCCTCCTGACTCCGGCAACCCCATCACATAATCACAGATATCTCTCTGATGTGTTCTTTGGCCATTCCTGGCTTTGCTCGTGAGCACTTATAGAACAGAGGTGGTTGAAACTCAGAATTTTCTTTCTGCAGGTTAATTCCAACATCTCAAAATTCAATTTCTTTCCAAATCAGAACAAAACATTTAGACATTTCCCACCAAACTGATAGTTTTAACATTTTTTGTTTCAGTTCAATCAAATTTTTTTGTTTTGATTTTGACTTTGTTTATTGTGTACTGTAATTTATAATGTAAGATAAAATAAGCTTCAAAATGCAAAGTTGTTTTGAAATAAAAATTTGAAACATTCTGTTTGATAAGGAAAAAGGGAACATTTTGACCTTATTGAAACACTTCATTTCAAATTCCCCCCCAAAAAACACTTTATTAAAATCAACACATTTGTGGGGAAAGCTTTGATTGTGATCACACATCATTTTCTGATGGAAAGGAAAACATTCTGCTGGACATTTTTTTCAGAGTTCTTGCGGACGTCAGTAGCCAGAAGATACGATTCAAAGGTCCAGGTCAGTGGGCTAGGGAGGCAAAGTGGCAAGGCAGGGTCAGGTGAGACAGTCTAAACAGCAACCAGCAGGCGATGGTCTGTTGCTCAGACAGCTTCCTCTTTCTTTTGGGACCTTTGTATAGTTCAGATACCCAATAAGAGTTATGCCTGTCTATCAAGTCAGGGGCCTGGGGCACGATTGCTGTGAGTCTGTAGGCCTTTAGCACTAAGGCTTTTGGCCAGTGTGCTCCTATGGCACTGCTAACATTGCTAGCTATGGCACTGCTAGGGTTGGGTTCACTCCCAGGGCCCTGATACAATCAAAGGCTGTTAGTGGAGATGCAAAAAGAGGAAGTTTGTAATACTCTTAAACCTGTAGCAACAGAATCACAGATTTATAGAAAACAGAGGTGCAGTGCAAATATACCAAGGTACTGCAAGGATATATCCCATCTCCCAAAACTAAGTGCTTAAAATCTGACAAGAAAGCTTAGTCACACAAGCCTTTCAGACCAACAGGATTGGGATTAATTTGACTAAACATCCAAAATGTTGGAAGCGTCTCTAAATTTTGCAGGTTCACCCCCATCATTTCGGAAACTCTAGATTTTAATTAAATTTTAGCCATTTACATGTATAGTATGTGCCAAATGGTATTACGTTTACGATCTTACCTTTGCCTTCCTTCCTCTAGCTGATCCCATAACAATTTACAAACTCTGACTAAGGCTACCTCTCCACTTCAGGGAAGGGGTGTAAGTCCCCTGCTCGTGTACCCATATTCACACTAGTGTAGCGTGTAAACAGCAGCGTAGCTGCAGAAACACTGGTAGTGGTAGTGGAGGCATGGCTGAGCCGTGCTCGGTACAAACCTGCCTGAAACAGGGGGTGGAGCAGAGCTGGAGTTTAACAGAGCATGTTAAGGCAACACAACATTTCAGAGCAGAAAATGAAGGATTTTGTATTTATCTGAAACTACAAGAGTAATTTGAAGTCAGCAGAATAAAATGAGTTGGAATTTGGCAAAGATGCCACTACTCTAGTGAAAAGGGGCACAGGACCTTTATAGGATCACAAGGAATCCAGAGCGTGGTTTTCCATGACATCCAAAAGATGGCAACTCCAACAGCAGAGGCCTGTAGCACCATGTTGAGGCAATAGTTCAGTGCTGACGTTTAGGGAAGATTCCCACCATTGAATTCACCGAAACCCCTGCTTATAGCCTCTGGATTTTCCCACACAGTCTTCCAATCTTGGTTAATCAGACATTAACGCTCTCTCTTGAATTTAGTTTTGTAGTTGATACTGTTCCAGAAATATATGCTAAGGAGCTTTATCTGCAAAGGGACTTGGGACGGACTGCACGGCGTTCAGTGTACAGTAATATTAGAATAGATCCAAAAGGAATAGCACAGCTACCATAAAATAGGTGTGTCATTCCCATCGTAGATTTTAAGGCTTGCTATAAGACTTGCTTTATATTTTCAGAGAGTTTTATGTTATCATGATATAAGAAAACTCTCTGATCCTCTACAACAGGGATCGGCAACCTTTGGCATGCGGCCCATGAGGAAAATCTGCTGGCGGGCCGGGAGGGTTAGTTTACCTGCAGCGTCCACAGGTTCGGCCGAGCGCAGCTCCCAGTGGCCGCAGTTCGCCGTTCCAGGCCAATGGGGGCTGCGGGAAGTAGTGGCCAGCACATCCCTCAGCCTGCGCCACTTCCCGCACACCCCATTGTCCTTCCCCTTGCCAGTACAAGGGAATCAGAGGGTCTCAGAACACTGTAATGGACCAGCATAAGAACCAGAATAGAATAGGGTTGTGCAAGATTATCCACTAGGGCAGTGACTCTCAACTTCCTACGTACCAAGACACTTTTTTCCAAATCAGGACCCGTCCCGTCCCATTTAGCAATCTAGGAAGGGCAAAGTCATCATGACCCCAACACCTGTTTGTGTCCCCCAGGTTGAGACCCAACACTCTAGAGTATTCTCCAGCGAGTGAGTTAAAGTATCCAGAATTGGGAGGTTCCACTGTTGCCTTTGGGAGTCTATTTCACTACCTCATCGAATGACTTACAATTAGAAATGGAGCAGTTGCCATGCTACCATCCAGTCCAATGTCCTTTCCCTGATAGTCCCGTCTTCCAGTCGAACTTTATTATCCCAAGTGACAGGGCATCCACCACTTCCCATGGGAGACTACTGCACACTTTAATAGCTATCCGGTAGAACATTGTTCCTGCCATTCAGCTTTGGCTTTTCTCTTTCTTAATTTCATCCCAGTGCTTCTCAAGAAAGATCCTTGCAAACCTTTAAATACTTACTGGCCAACCTTGACATTTACATGCTTCAAATATTTACAGATTCTTATCATGTCCCCTCCCCTTTAATCAACCATGCACCAAGCTATTCCAATCTTTCCTAATAAATCAACCCTTCCCATCATTGATCATTTTGTTATTCTTTCCAGAACTCCTTCCAATTTGTCAGTCTCTTTCCATTAATGTGGTACCCAGAAATGACTGCATATTCCAGATGCAGTGACCAGAGCTGTCTATAGAAAGATTATTGTATTACCCTCTTCCTCTTTGACATGATGTGTCTGTGAGGGCAGCCCCAAATCACATTGGCTTTGGTGCCCTATCACATTGCAGACTCATGCCTAATTTGCTATCTATTCATATGTCTCTCCATATCTCTTTGAGGTATTGTTCTGGATTACAAAAGGGAGAACCATAGCATGGGGTGGCTTAAGTGACTTACTCAGTGACACTACATGCATATGACAGAGCTAGGGACTGACCCTAACTCAGGTCTTCTGAGTCCCAGTCAGCTGCCAAATCCCTTTGTACAGACTTCCCACTTGCTGGACAAGTTTTCATGCAGGCTGGTGGCTTTCTGAATGTTGTTTTTCCCATGCATAAAGTGTGGCATGAGAGAAAGCGCAAGGGTGTTTATGTGGAAAGAAGGCCTTCAAAGCTGCCATTGTTGGTATGGGTCGACCTTACACTAAGAACTTAGATTCAGTCCAAGACCTGATAGTTGTGTGAATACCCCATTTTCTGTCATTAGCCAGAACTGCAGGTGTGGGGGGAGAAAGAAACATGCTCTGTGTAATTCCTGGGCTGGTAAATGGGAGTAAGAATTGGAGATACCCAGGCTATTGCACAACTAGGTCCAAGATATTTGGAGGTTCCTGTACGGTTATGTTACCTTTGTGACATTTCTAATTAGAATGGAAAATTCATCAAAATAACTTTTTATATATAAAAAGTATATATATATAACATACTTTTATTTGAAGCCGAACATCCCTTTCAGCTATCCTCCCTTCCACTTTGTAGTCTACTCTGCTCATCCCAGCATCAGCCAGTGAGACACATCAGTCTAACGGCATGTGTGCTATTCTGTATGCAAAAGATATCCATGAGTATTAACTAAGTTTGCAAGAGGAATTAGGATCAGTAATAAATGCTTTAGCAAAGAGGCTTTTGGGAATAAAAATGTGTCTTCAGGCAAAATTCTCATAAACTAGACATCATCTTTGATTTACAGTTTATAGTATTTTCTTCACTATATCCAATATCCCAGGCTTAAGGGCTCCTGCTCTGTTTGTTGTGATTGACTGCTCAAGGTGGGAGGGCAGCTCCCTCCTGAAGTTACGTCAATGGAATGATGAACTTGGGAAAATATGGAACATTTTCAGCTTCAGTTAACACAAGTCAGGTCACTTGTGCTGAATTTCCCCTGGACCCACTCACCAATAAGGAACCCCAAATAGAGAACCGTCACAAACATATTGCCACTAACTGATTAGATGGTCAAGCCCCATGATTTCACACCAGGTGTGAAATATGGGCACACGTACAAATGATGGACAGAAAGTACAATGTACTGTTAGGCTGCCCATCCACCTAAAAATACCAGTCTGCCTTGCGTGTGACTTTTCTGGGCTTCTGGGGGAGTTTTGCCCGAAAAACAACTTCAAGATGTAGCCAGTGTTTCTCATCCAACATTATAGATTTTAAGGCCCGAAGGGACCACTGTGATCATCTTGTCTGATTTCCATTCTGGCCTTAAAGTGTACTAGGACCCCAGATACTGAAGGATTGTCCCCTACAGGAGATTCTCTTCTGCTTTGTCCAGCCCAGTTTTAAATGACCCAGTTAATGAAACTCCCACCACTTCCAATGAGAGACTATTTCATTGTCACTATCAGGATTCTTTCCCTCCTTAACAATCAGCCTTATATGTTCCCACAGTTGCCAACTTTCACGTGGTAAATAATCACCCTAACTTTCACAGTAAGTCAAAAATCAAGCTAAAACACGGCCAAAACAAGCCAGTCCTTAAGAACCCCAACAGTTGTTGTGACTAGATTCCCCCCCGGTGAGCAGTCTTGGACTGTGGTGGTCCCGCTGTGCACCCCCTGACTCTCCCCTCCCCCCAACTTGCCCCTTGCCCCTATTTGCTGGGAGCTGATCAAAAAAAAAAAAAAAGAAGCAACAAGCTACAATAAGCAACCAGGTACAAGCCAAACAAGCAACAAGCCAAAAACTAGCCAACAAGCAACTCAAAAGCCAATTAAGCCCCAAACAAGCCCAATTTCTGCATTTTTTTATGGGTTTGGCATGTCTGTATGTTCCTCTATTTAATTTCATTCCATTGCTCAAAGTAATATCCCCACCCTAAATAATTCTTCTGCCTCCGTGGCATTTAAACTCTTTAAGTAACTTTGGGCTCTTTTAGTGTTCCCCTTTAGTTATCACTTAGCCAAGCTGTATCACTATTAGTTCTTCAGCTCTGTCCTTGTAAGTCAATCCCTCCACAGTCTCCTAATTGTATTTTAGTTTTGCTCATCTCTGATGCATTGGAAGCACTTCAGTTCCTTTTGGGTATTAACCTCTCCAGAACCAAGTGGAACATGGGTTTGATCCAGAGCCCTCTGACAGAGATGGAAGACTCCTATTGACTTCAATGGACTTTGGATCAGGCCTTATATCAGGTGCGGTCCCTATTTCTGAGTGATACATGAAAATGAATTAGCTCCTCTCTGGGCAGTGACTCAATGGCTCTGACAATATCACATTGGCTTTCTCTGCTGTCTTCACATATCGCCAGCTCATTTGCAACCCTTGCTCACCACGTACTTTCTCCCACTGTGTATTTGTTTCTGGGTTATTTTCCACAGAAACTTTAGCTTGGATTATCTAACTGAATTTTAATTTTTGTATTTCTTGCCAATATTTCTAATGTCTCTGAGTCTCTTTATATTATTTCTCTGTCCTCTTAGCTGACACTGATGGAACCCCTTCCATACCTGGCATGGTGCTGCGAGGAAGGGTTTTCTAATGCTTCAAAATCCTCATTTCCAGCAGATGCTAATTTAATATCTGCTGCAGATTTAATTGTAACACGCTGTTTCCAGTAACCCTCTTCCAGATCATTAATGAGAACTTTAAATAAGTCCTGGTATTACACTGTTCCCTGGGGTATCCAAACCGACCTCCCTATGGCACCTCAATAGACCTCCCTCTAATACAATGCACTGCTGGTTTTCATTATCTCCTTGCTGTTGACTTTCACTTAATATTTGGTCTATGTGCTAATGTTGCTTGTAGTACAGGCCCATATGAATTAATTTGTTGAATAAGATTTTATATTACACTGTATCTGATTCTTTATATATGTACATGTATTCAATATGTAATATGTAAACTTACATCATTTGCATCCTCTCCATTGTATATACAGTAGGATGCAAATAATAAAAGTATATGAAATAATGGATAGTCTAGAGAAGGTAGATTAGGAATTTCTGTTCTCCCTGTCTCATAACACTAGAATAATGGGGCATCTGATGAAATAAAAAGGTGGCCAGTTCAAAACCAATAAAAGGAATTTTTTCACAACACACAATTAGACTGTGGAATTCATTGCCATGGGAAGTTGTTGAGGCCAAGAACTTAGCAGGTTTCAAATAGGGACTGGACATTTCTCTGACTAACAAGAATATCCACAGTTGTAATTGTAACATTAACTAAATTCTGGAAGGGATATTAAATCTCAGGATTTGGGGTGTAACCCATAACTATTAAATAACAGGATGAGACCAAACGTGAGGGGCAGATTATCCCACAATTGTTAATGTCAGGATCTGATCCCTTCCTCTGATGTATGTGGTACTGGGCACTGTTGTAGATAGGGTCCTGGACTAGATGGACCCTGGGTCTGATCCAGTCTGGCAATTTCTATATCCCTACAACACATAAACACTGTTGTGTGTCAATTACAATTGCTCTATAGGTAACCTATCTGACACACAACCTCTAGAGCAAGGAGATGAAACGATAAGGCTACCACCAGTATGCACCTTATACTCCCCCCACCCACAGACACACCCGTCACTAGCAGTACAACCACCATACACCACTGACAATGCACCACAACCTTTATTCTGCCCCAAAGGGACGCCAGCCTCTCCCAAACACCCACAAAGAAACCAGACTGCCCTGGACCCCATCTAGTTCAGTGACCTTTTCAGAAAGAAACCCCCACACACCCAAGGACCCTCCTCCCATCTGGTTAAGACTCCCCTCCTTCTTAGTGTAAGCCAGGGAATGAGCTCTCCTCTGACATCTATTGATGCACTGGAAGAAGGGTCCGTCTGGAGCACACCGTATTTGCATTCACACACCTCCTTTGCCTAGGTGATCAGCAGACTTGTCTACTTTGCCAAAGTGATCAGTGTTGGCTATATTTGGGTTAAATTCACTTATGTCTGGGATGCAGGGGTAATGAAATGTTATCCTTATTGTGTGTCTAAAGGGCAGGAGAACTGTACCAAATATGCCCTAACCGAGGGGCGTCTTTTTGCATTGCCTTAAGTATTGCCCTCTTCGAGGCACCTGGCGTGGTGGATAGTTTTCCTAGATTTCTGGGTGGGAGCACCAGACAGTTCTGTTTTGTAATGTTAAGAGGAATCCCTAGATACTCCACCCATCCCTTGTGGCTGCTGACGCCACCAAGCAGAAGGGTTACATTAGCAATATGAGAAGGGCAAAAGAATCACAACCTTAGGGGGCGGTTGACTCCTAGGTTCAGAAACTCTACTTCATCCCCCTCCTAACCAGTGCAGGATTGTCCCATCCTGTGCTTTTTTCCAGTCTCGCTTTCAATGTCCTAAGCAAGCTTCCACCTGTTCAACTGGGAGCCTACTCCACAAGCCTAATAGATTATGCCATTAGGAAGATAATAGAAGGTAACTTTCATTGCACATGGAGTGTTTTACCTAGCAGTAACAAACCATTTTCTGATGTAACAAACCTTGCTGTGGCATAATAAATCCTTAAGCTAACCACAACTCTAAGTTCCATTTAAATAATTCAGATAGCAATGACGACAAAGACGGAGCAACAATAAATAATGAGAAAGATGCTGGTCAATAAGGGCTTCACTTCCTGCAGTCACAAGAAAATCATCCTTCTATGTAGGTACAGCTCCACCCTCCATCTCTGTAGTATCGGAAGACCAGATCCTCAACTGTATTTGATTTCAAAGGGAGGTAAGCATCTAAATACTTTTGAGGATTTGAGCCTGAGAACCTCACCATCATTAGATACATGCTAGATCTCATGATTCGAGGGAAAGGAAGGAGTGAGGGCAACAGAATAAGGAAAACGGATTTCAAACAAGCAAACTTTAATAAATTCAGAGACCTGCGGGATAAGGTCCCCTGGGAAGAAAATTTAAGGGAAAAAAGATTTCAGGAGAGCCAGGAGTTTCTCACAGAGACCATACTAAAGGCGCAACAGCAAGCTGTCCTGATGCAAAAGAAAGATAGAAAGAATAGGAGGAGGACAATGCAACTCCATCAGAGCTCTTTAATGACGTGAAAGTCAAAAAGGAATCCTACAAAAAGTGGGAACATGGACATATTGCTAAGGAGGAGTATAAAAGAAGAATACAAGACTGTAGGGACAAAATCAGAAAGCTAGGGCATAAAATGAGTAACTCCTAGCAAGGGCCATAAAAGGCAATAAGAAGAGATTCTATAAAGACTTTAGGAGCAAGAGAAAGATGCAGGAAAGTGTAGTTCAGCTTCGTGGGGAAGGAGTGCTAATAAGGGATGACATCAAGAAGGCTGAGGTGTTTAATGCCTATTTTGTTTCAGTGTTGACTAAAAATGTAAATTGTGACCAGATATTTAAGACAATGAATATGAACAACAAAAGGGAAGGATCACAATCCAAAATAGGGAACGAACAGTTTAAAGAATATTTAGATAAGTGGCATATACTCATGTTGGCAGGGCCTGATGAAATTCACCATAGGGCACATAAGAAACTAGCTGAAGCAATGTTGGAACCATTAGCAATTATCTTTAAGAACTCATGGAGAACACGGGTGGGCCCAGAGGACTGGAGAATGGCTAACTTAGTATCTATCTTTAAAAAGGGTAACAAAGAGGACCCCAGAAATTATAGACCAGTCAGCCTAACTTCAATACATATAAAGATATTGGAACAAAATAGTAAACAATCAATTTGTAAGCACCCACAGGATAACAGGGTGATAAGTGATAGCCAACATGGATTTATCAAGGATAAATCATGCCAAACCAACCTAATTTTCTTCTTTGACAGACTAACTGGCCTAGTGAATATGTGTGTGCGGGGGGGGGGGGGGGGCGGGGGGATGATATATCTTAGTCTGCAGAAGAGAAGAGTGAAGGGGGATTTAATAGCAGCCTTCAATTACCTGAAGGAGAGTTCCAAAAAGGATGGAGCTAGGCTGTTCTCAGTGGTGCCAGATGACAGAACAAGGAGTAATGGTCTCAAGTTGCAGTGTGGGAGGTCTAGGTTGGATATTAGGAAACATTATTTCACTAGGAGGGTGGTGAAGCACTGGAATGGGTTACCTAGGGAGGTGGTGGAATCTCCATCCTTAGAGGTTTTTAAGGCCCGGCTTGACAAAGCCCTGGCTGGGATGATTTAGTTGGTGTTGGTCCTGCTTTGAGTAGGGAATTGGACTAGATGACCTCCTGTGGTCCCTTCCAACCCTAATCTTCTATGATTCTATGATTCTATATCTTGATTTTAATGAGGCCTTTTATGCAGATCCATGTGACAGTCTGATAAGCAGACTAGGAAAATATGTCTAAATTAAATGACTAAGGTGGGTGCAAAACTGGTTGAAAGACTATAATCAAAGAGTAGTTATCAGTGATTCGCTGTCAGCTTGGGAGGATGTATCTAGTGGCGTCATGCAGGGATCTGTCTTGCTTCTGATATTGTTCAATATTTGCATGAATGACTTGGATAACGGAGTGAAGAGTATGCTTGTACAATTTGTGGATGACACTGAGCCGGGAGGGGCTGCAAGCACTTTGGAGGATCGGATTAGAATTCAAAATGACCTTGACAAGTTGGAGAATTGGTCTGAATTCAAACAAGATGAAATTCAATAAAGAGAAATACAAACTACTACTCTGAAATAGAAAAAAATCAAATGCACAGGAACAAAATGAGGAATATCTGACTAGGCAGTAATATTGTTGAACAGGACCTCGGGGTTATAATGGATCACAATTTGACTATGAGTCAACAATGTGATGCAGTTGCAAAAAAGACTAGTATCATCCTGGGGGGTATTAACAAGAGTGATATATGTAAGACATGGAATGTAATTGTCCCACTCTACTTCACACTAATGAGGTCTCAGCCAATTTCTAGTCTAGTTCTGTGTACCACACTTTAAGAAAGATGTGGGCAAATTGGAGAGATTTTGGCTTTTTGTCCTGATTCCGGGGACAACCATTTCCTGGCCATTTCCTGACCAGCCAAATTTACACTCCTTGGGCTAACTTCAAGACCCGATATAAGCAAGCTATTGAAGTTAGTAGAGATGTAACTGATTGTACCAACTCTGTTTTTTCACTCCTTGAGTTTCAGGTTTGAATGAACCCAACAACCCAAAGTAAAACTCAGTTGAAAGGACCAAGTTGCATCAGAGAATTTTGCCTAGCTGAGAAAAGGCCAATGAAACTTGGGGCCAAATTCACTCAAAGAAGGACCCAGGTTTCCTTGAAAGTGCTGTGAACCTTAACAGATCTTTCAATGACTCTGAGCTAAGGAAGCCTGAATCTGAGCAAGTTTCTTGAACATTTTGCGCTGATCAGATAGAGCTCCTCTACAGCCATCCTGTGTGGTTTACACTGGGGAAAAGCATTGCTGAGCGGCACCACACCAGGGAAAATCTGGTTGGAATTGCTCATCAGGGGCCACCTTTCCCTCCTGGAGTCCCCCTAGATTGTTCCAGGCTTCATGTGGGTGGCACAATCTGGAAGCAAGGCTCCTGGAACCCTCCCCCATATCCCAGTGCAATGGCAAAGCACATCCTAGCCCATTATTAGCAGTCAGTACTCTCGGTGCTTTCATGACTTTTTTCTGCCTTTTACTGGAGAATCAGATATTAGCCATTGTCAGAAGACCAATCAAGTATGTTCCAGTGCAATATGGCAAATCTTCTGCTTCTACATTCTTACGTTAAAAGGTCACATTTTAAAAATGGCACAATGGGTCTGATATTCTAAGCATCCCATACATGTAAGTCCCATTGACTTAGGGCTTGCGTCTGCACGAAGTTTTCTGGTGTATCTAGCTGCTTAGTAGCTAGTAAAATAAATAAAGCCAGGAAGCTGCAGCTCTGTTTAACTTCAGAGAAATGCTTAGCTCTGACAGCTCATTAAAGAAAGCACCATCTTTAAAGGAACTGATGCAAAAGAGAACATATGAAATCTAACCCTCAGGTGGATTTGGCAAGGCAGAGCAATGCCAAATGTCCTTTATGGATCACACTAAGAATGTGTGAGCAGGAGTAAACGCCAGGTCAGGTGTACCATGTCTATGGCCTGTGATGTGCTTGCAATAAATGGCTCCAGGATTATGCATATCAACTGACTAAACATGGAATAAAACATGTCAGGCTGACTTCATTGAACTAAAGCAAAACTACCATAGAGAAACATTAGGATACAGTATGTCAGACAAACTATAGAAGAAAGAAATAATATATTACATGTATATACATTAAAATATATCATATATACATGTGTATATACAATAGAACCCCTATTTTAAAAACTAGGAGTTCATAAAACCCTGAAGTTTATCAAATCTGCCAAAAAAATGCCAGATGCCAAAAATGAGAATAGGCCTTGTGCATAAATGAGAATAGGCCTTGTGCATAAACTACAGTATGGTGCACTACATTGCTTTCTTCTTCAAACCAATGCAATTTCCAATGCATTGAAGGCATCAGAATAGGAAGGGATGGATGTTGAATTGTTCTTCATCATCATCACATTTGTTATGTGCTTTTTCTTCTGTTGAGAAAAATGGTTGGTATAATTGGTCATTCACAAGATTGGTGTTCATAAAAATGGAGGTTCTACTGTGGTGCCTTTCTAACTAATATCTCCATTAGTCTGATACGTGACAAGGCAAGACACATTGGGTGAGATTGTCAAAGGTGTCTAAATTACTTAGGAGTAGAGCTGGGCAAAAGTTTTGAGCTCAAACTCTCTTTGGCCAAAAAAAAACCCACCAAAATATGCAGATTCAGTGGCACCAAAATGTTTTGTGAATTTGTGTTGGTTTCATCAAATTGTTTGCTTGGAAAAAAAATCTGGGGAAAAAAATGAAATGTTTTGATTTTTTTGGTTTGAAAACAAAATTTAGATTCAAAATGTCCTTGAATTTTATTTTTTAACAATTCAAAAATGACCAAAATCAAAACAAAACATCTTGATTTTGTGAAAACAAAACATTTTGTTTGACACAAAATGAATTTCTTTGGACTTTTCAATTGGCCAAATATTTTTAAAAATTTCATTATCAGTGTGGCCCGATTTTTTCCCCCCAAGACTGCCAATGAACTGAAAAATATATCATTCACCCAGCTCTACTTAGGAGCAAAAGTCACAGTGACTTTCAGTAGGATTTGTGCTCATAAATCAGTCGGATGCTTTTGAAAATCTTACCTTCACTTTTATATGCTTCATTTTTCCCCTGCCTTCAAATGAGAATAATTCAATTTAGCCTCCTTTTAAAAGCACTTTGAGACGTGTGTACGAAGAGTGCTATACAAGAGTTAAGACATAGTAAAGATAATAATATCTATCCTGTACTCATCACTGTGGTTTGTGAGTGTCTTTCATCCTGAAATATCCCAAACCTCATTGCAAAGGATGTGACATGTCAGAATACCACTGAAATACAGCCACATATGTGGCTGGCATGTGGCGGCTGTTTAACAGTGTTCAGCAATATTACACATCAGTGCAGGTCTCAAGGACTGATCTATGGGTTTATTTCAATTCAACTTTATTTCTTTCTATGTGACCTTGGGCAAGTCACTTAATCGGCCCTGTGCCTCTGTTTGCCATCTGTTAAAAAGAATAACAGAATAGTACTTCCTTCCCTCACAGGGTGAGAAGATCTATGTTAATCATAGAAATGTAAGGTTTGAAGGGACCTAGAGAGGTCATGAGTCCAGCCCACTGCACTAAAGCAGGACCTAGCCTGCTGCTTTGAAGTCTATTTTCCTTATTCTGCTACTCTCATTTCTTGCTTTTGGAATCTATGAGGGATCACAGGCCTCGAACCCAGGCTCACAGGCAGCACCCACACCATAACTGCCACCCAAGTAAACAGGAAAGGGTTCGCTTGCAGAGGGCCCTGACCCCAACTGGCTGAGGAGTGCTATATAAACCAGGAAGTAACAACAGAAGGTTGTATGAGCAAGTAAAGGAATCACTGGCTGGCTCCTACTATGGACCCGACCCCTCCTGCTTACCTGACTCTTGAGGCCTGCGTTCCTCTCCTCCTATCCCAGACTCCCGTCTACATCCCGTTCCTGCTGTCCTGCCTAACTCAAAGTCTCTGCTCTTCTTCTTACCCTGAAGCTGTCTCAGACTCCAACCCATGGCTTGGCACCTGATGCTGTCTTCTGTTTTGACTCTTGTGTCTGACCACTAGGTCTGACCACCCATGTCCCGGATATTGCAGAATCATGAAATCTATCACTTTCACCCAAATTTCCTTCAACCTGCCAGTGGGGTCAGAGGAAACCTTTAGATTCCAGTCTTGCAGCAAGTAGGAGCATCACCTCAGAGAGGAATTTTGATTCTGAGTCCTCTGTTTGCTCCAGGACTAATAATTAACTCCTTCCTCTCTGGGCATCACATGCCCAGCCAACTCACTGGCTAGCATGCAGGGAGGGCAGCCAAGGCCCCACCCACACCTTGGCCAGTTGCCTGTAGAGCTGAAGAATGGGCACAGGACTCCGGTTCTTCTACAGCAGGCAGGAAAGTTTTCTTGTCCCATGAGAATTTTGGAGATTTGAAAAATGTCTGTCCTTCTCAGATCAGGACAAAATGTCAAACTCTCAAAAATTTTCACAAACTGGAAATCCCCCTCCCCACCCCCCAAAAAAGGTCAAATCAGGTCAATTAAACATTTTCATTTTGCTAATCTTAAAACATTTTGTTTCAGTTTTGACCGGTTTAGTCTATTTTACCTTGTTCTGACTTAACATTTTCCTAATCAAAAAACCCTTTGGACCTGAAAACCAGACCCTTTTCATTTAGAAAATGGGATGTTTTGACAATTTCAAAACTTCTGTGTTCCATCTTTTTTTGCAAAATGTGAAATGTGTCAAAATCAACCCTTCCCGACGAAGTTTTGGTTCTGACAAATCAGCATTTTCCTACCCAAAAAAACCAAAAAAATTCCCAATGGGTTGTATATTCTTCCCTGCCCTGCTCCTAGACCAGGGGTGGCCAACCTGAGCCTGAGAAGGAGCCAGAATTTACCAATGTACATAGCCAAAAAGCCACAGTAATACATCAGCAGCTTCTCCCCTCCCTCCCCTCCACCAGCTTCTCCCCTCCCCCGCTCCCAGCGCCTCCCACTCACCGGCACCCCGCTGATCAGTGCCTCCCCCTTCCTTCCTGCACCTCCTGATCAGCTGTTTTGTGGCGTGCAGGAGGCTTGGAGGGGGAGGGGGAAGGAACGAGGGCACAGCATGCTCAGGGGAGAGGGAAGGAAGGGGTGGAGTGGGGGCAGGGCCTGTGGCAGAGCCAGAGTGAGCACAGTGAGCAGTGAGCACGCCCTGGCCCATTGGAAAGTTGGCACCAGTAGCTCCAGCCCCGGAGTCGGTGCCTATCCAAGGAGCCGCATATTAACTTCTGAAGAGCCACGTGGGGCTCCGGAGCCACAGATTGGCCACCCCTGCCCTAGATCTCTTATTCCCCTGCATCACCACATTGGGTCAGATCACAGGCGTGCTCTGTGTTTGCAAACATGAAATCCAAAATCCTGCAAACACATTCTTAACTATACTCCTGTGAGTAGGTCCATTAGCTTCGATGGAACAGCGCACAGGAATAAAGTTTAGCATGTGCCTCTGGATCGGAGCCTTAGTTCCAAATCCTGTTCCCATTAAAATGAAGTGGAATTTTTCTATTCCCTTGGATGCAGCCAGGATCTGATGCTAGATGCACGTATTTATTCCCTTTCAATGGACTTGATCAAAAGCCGTTTGAAGCCAATGGGAGTTTTTCCATTGATGTCGATAGGCTTTGGATCATATGCTTTGTGCAGCGGTAACTAGTGAAAAAAAATCAACCTTATGTGCATTTTTCCCAAATAAGTATTGGAAATATCATAAATGCCACAGGAAATCTAATGACCAGGGTCCAGCAAATGCTGTTATATTATTTTTCCCCTGGTGAGCACTGCATGATCTTTAATTTATACATGATCATGTTAAAAACTCAATACATATTTTTTAAAACTATTAGTGGATTACAGTGAAAACAGTATTATTTGGTTATAAAACAAAAGTTGAGTGACACCAAACCCATCCGTCCACATGCCCATCTGCTTGCTCCCATCAGCGCATTTGCACAGAGAAGGACAAAGGGCTTGTTTTTGATCAGTCAGGATCAGCTGCAGTGCACGTGCCACTTGCTCTCTAATTCTGTATTGTTCTCCCATGAACTGCGGCGGCCCCGAGCAGCAGGAGATGGGGACACATGTAGCAACTCTCACCCTCTGGCCCAGATACCAAACCCTTAATTGTTCCACCACAAACCCTTCTCGGAGCCCAGGCTTTGCAGTTCTGATCATTCTACCCATACTCATCTCTAGTTCGCGTTCCTGTCCCTTTTAGCAATGCCCCTCCTTCAAGAGGAGAAAACATTCACATGCTAAAATCCGAGCAACAACAGCGTGGCAAAACAGCATCGTTTTATCAGAAGGGTAGTAGTAATGTGGAACAAGGCAGACAATTGTTTCTGGGTAGCAAGGAGCTGCTGTATATACTCAGCTTATTTGTGAAGTGATTTACATACATGATTGTCCATGAAGGAGAGGTATCCACTCGCTTGACCTTAGTAACTCAGGAGCAGATAGGTCACAACTTAAAGCTTACACCTATAAATACATAAAATACTAGCATAATACATAATACAAACACTATAAACTTACTTGATAGACTCTCCTGCTTCTGTGTTTTAGTGGTACTGAAGCTGGACTAGCAACTTCCACTTCTATCCATCTCTGTTGAATGTAGAATGCCAGACTTTGTTGTTATACCAGCTTGAGTCCAATGAGGTCAGTGGAGTTATTCCACATTTACACAGTTGTCTCTGCCCTTCTTACTTAAACTGCCTTGTCATAGGGTGGCTGGGTTTTTTTGTTGGGTTTTATTTTGTCTTTTAAATGTTTTAGGGTGGCGGGGGCGGAAATCCAAATAGCTCTGTCTTCTCCTTGTGGGCATTTTAGGCATGATTACAATAATTTATTTTAAGCCATCAGATAGTGATTTGCTACTGTATCTATTCAAATAGGTGTAAATTCCCTTACGGAGCTCCAGTCTCCTGAGTTAGCAGGGCCCTGCGCTGTTTATGGGTGTCAGCATTAGGAATGTACTCGATTGCCTGCCTGAAGTAAACTGCAGCTATCTTTCCAATGGACACCTGATTCCTTTTGCTTTTTGTTTTGCCGGATCTCCAAGCAGGCTTGCATGCACCATGGCAAAATACAGCGCTGCTCAGCTATGCAGCAGAAAACAAGACTTTTCAATCCACGACGGAGACGTTTTGCAAAGCATAGCACCCTTATTGTGTGCAATGGTAAGCAATAACTGCTGCAGAATCTTACAGCTAGATTGTGCCCGACCCCTGACTGCAGGAGTGAAGGAGGCAATGAGGACTCCCTCCCTTGTATAAACCAGGATAAGTCCTGGTTACAGTTACAGCCCTGGTGATTCAAGGGAACTGAAGGGAGCTGTGTTTGAGGTGACTCCAGTCAACTCCAAGAGTATCTCAACAGAAAGGGGTCAGGGAGAAAGGGGGTCAGGTGGAGCCATGGCTTCCACCCCACCTCACCGCCGACACACACACGTTGTACAACAGAGCTGGAAACCAGTATGCTGGACCTTTTAAAAGAGTGTAACCAAATTATCACCATCCCTGCTCAGCATTAATGAGGAGCCTATATTATACCTCGTTCTGCAAATAAAGATGAACTGATCAGAGAACTAAAAGATAATAGTTGCACAGGTGCAAGTGGTCATGACCTACTTTTATTTATGTGCAAACAGAATGTAGTCCCAATCAATAATTGTGTACACACACACACACACTTTGAAAAGGCCAGTTTCCCAAAGATAAAATAATTGTAAGGAAAATTGAGTGAGCAAAAAAAGTTAAACACAAGAATGTGAATGCTAATTGTGAATTGCTTAAAAATGTGATTTGGGGGCATCTAATAAAGCAAATCAGCACTGAAGAAGGAGGGTCTCTTTGGGTAAAAATCCATTTCAGTTAAGACGGGAGGTGAAAGCAGCAATCTAGCTGTCTACATCTAAATCTGTATCTATCTACCATTAATGGAAAAAAGGGGGAGCTGATAGGAAATGCAGACACTAGATAAGGTAAGCTAAAGGTATCAAAGAAAAATAAGTACCCAATATGGTTAAGGACAATAAGAAAGAATTCCTTAATTATATTATGAACAAAAAAAAAATCCTAGTAATGGTAGAGATCCAGTACTAGACAGGAATGATTAAACCTCTCAATTGAGATGTAGAAAAGGCAGAGATGTTCAACAAATATTTCTGTTCTTTTCTGGGAAAGATGCGAGATGATGTATTCACTTCTTAAAATTGAAATGCTTTCTAGTCCATCAGAAACTATGGAGGATGTTAAACAGCAACTATTAAAGTTAAACATTTTTAAATCTGCAGGATCAGATAACGAGCACCAAAGAGCATTAAAAGAATTAGTGGTGGAGTGATCTGAGCCATTGGTATTGACTTTTAACAAATCATGGGCTACTGGGAAGTTCCAGAAGACTGGAAAAAAAACTATTGTCATGCCAATATCTAAAAAGGGGAAATCAGAGCACCTGGGTAAATTGTAGGCCGTTTAGATTGATGCTGATCCCAGGCAAACTCATTGAAAGTCTGATATGGGACACAGTCAGTAAAGAATTAAAAGATGACCGCATAATTAATACAAATCAACATGGTATTATGGAAAATAGGGTCTTCTCAAACTTCTGAAATTACAAGTTTTGTTGATAAAGGTAACTGCATTAACATAATATACTTAGACTTCTTTTGGATATGAGACTTAGTCTTGCCTGGCATTTGGGTAAAAAATTATTGGAGAGTCAATTCATCCCATATTAAATGGATTAAAAACTGGTTAACTCAGAGATCTCAAAAAGTAATTGTACACTGGGAATCATCATCCTATGGAGGTCTCTAGTGGGATCCCACAGGGATCTGTTCTTGGCCCTATGCTATTCAATATCTTTTTGAGTGATCTGGATCGGAACATACAAATATTGCTAATAAAATTTCCAGATGTCACAAAATTGGTAGAGTGGTAAATAATTATGAGAACAGGTCAGTGATACAGACTGATGTGTATTCCTTGGTAAGGTTAACTCATTTGAGAACATGCGTGTCAATACACACATATGCAAAGTCATGCATGTAGAAACAAAGAAAGCAGGCCATATTTACAAGCTAGGGACTGTATCCTGAGATGCAGCGACACAGAAAAGGATTTAGGAGTAACAGTAGATACAGCTGAACATGAGTTCCCAGTGTGATGCTGTAGCTAGGAAAGCTAATGTGATCCTTAGTTGTATAAGCAGGAAAACATCAAGCAGGACCAGGGAAGTGCCGTATATGGGATTAGTGTGATAATTTGTGGGAAACTGTGTCCAGTTCTGATGGCTACACTTCAACAGAGATGTTGAAAAATTAAGAAGAGTGCAATAAAGAGCTGCAAGAAGGATTTAAGATCTAGAAAACATGCCTGATAGCTTAAGAAGCTGAATCTATTTAGAGAAAGCTGAGGTAATTCGATCATGGTCTACAACTGCCTACCAGAGAAAGAGATTTCTGATACTGGGTGGCTCTTTAAACTAGTAAGAAAGGGCACAATGAGATCCAGTAGCTGGAAGCTGAAGCTAAATAAATTCAGACTAGAAATAAGGTGCGACTTTTTTTAACAGTGAAGGTAATTAACCACTGGGACAGATTACCTAGGGATGGGAGATGGTGGATTTTCCATCACTAGAAGTGTAAATCAAGACATGATATCTTTCTAAAAGATATTTGATAACTCAAACAGGAGTCATGGGTCTGACGCGGAGTTTACTGAGTGGTAATCTTAGCTCTGTGTTATGCAGGGGCTCAGACTAGATGACTTCTATCCTTAAAATCGAACAGATCCTGTTAATGACATAGGTGCTTGCACTAGGGTGCGGGGGGTACTGCAGGGGGTGCTGCTGCAACCCTGACCTTGAAGTGGATTCCATTATATACAGGATTTACAGTTTGGTTTAATGGCTCTCAGCACCCTCACTGTAAAAATTATTCCAGCACCCCTGGTTAACAGTGTCTTTTGGGGGATCACACTGATGGCTAGATTAAGGCAAAGGCACTGTAGGCTTATGCCTAGGGCTCTGGCTCCTGGAGTCATGTGATTGCATCACAATTTGAACTTTATTTTTTTTAAGTAAATTACTAGCACTTATGGTTATAGAGAAAAGCTTGAAAAATTGGCACCAGTGTAACCAAACATAGAGACACCTGCCTGAGTAAGCAGAGATAATGCCAAATAGTGGGGCCACCCATGCTGACTGCCTCCCGCTGCTCCTGCTACTTCAAAGGAGACAGGGACATCTTCTATATCTCCTGGGAAGGAAAATATGGCTGCAGGCTGATGCTCCTGCCTCTCTGGGAGAGAAGGGGTCTTTCTGTAATTGACACTCCCAGAGGAATAAGCCATGCGAGAATCTGAGTCATGTTTGTCTAGGACCCCAGTGTGATGCCAAGGTCCCGGTGTCCTGGTGGAACACTGACAAACACGGAGCTGGAATCAGTCTGGCTCACCTGTGTGTTAGGATTGTTAAAATAGGTATTAGAATTATAAGACTATGTTGAAGTTAGACTTTACTGAATCCTTGTGAGTTGCTGCATGCACTAATCTCAGTTATAACCACCATATCCCCTAAGGTAAGGTAATATTTGAGTGACTCTATTGTAAGCCTCTGTGACTATGTAAATCACCAGACAGGAGAGAGACATTAACTAGTATGAAGCGCTGATCTGCAACACAAGATGTTACATCCTGACAAACCAACACCAAGCGGCCTGTTATGGGATGTTAAAGGGAACAAAAGACTTTGTTACTCTGCTCTTCATGAAGATGGGTCATGCATGTGGATTCCTCCTGTCAGCTGAGTTTTGCAGCTTGGAGCACATGGCAGGAGGGGGACAAAAACTCCATAGAGAAGGAACTGATTATCTCTAAGCTGCTTGGACTCTGAGAGGGAAAGTTCATTAGGCATAAGCAAGAGGCTTCCAGTGCTTAGCATGAGAATGTCAAGAGCTTGTTTTATTATAGAAGCTTCTATTATCTTTTGAAATTTAAGATTGTAACTCATTTATGCAGTTTACCTGCTTTAACCTTGTAAATAACTTTCTTGTTTCCTCTTCCTGTTAATAAATCCATACATAGTTTATTATAGGATTGGCTACAAGCATTGTCTTGGCCATAAGATCTATGGCACAATTGACCTGGGATAAGTGAGTGTTCCTTTGGGACTGGGAGTAACCTGAATAGTACTGTGATTCTTGGGGGTAAAGGACCATCTATGACAAAGATAGGCTCACATGGACGGCGAGATAGATCGGGGTACCCAAAGGGGCAGTCGGTGACTCCATGGTTAGGCTGTTATAGCGCCTGAGGAGTTTACACTTGATACTTGGTTGGCGAAATCTAAGTATAGAACTCATAACCAATCTGGGGTTTGTGCCCTGCATCCTAACAGTCTGCCCTGAAGTTGATACTCACAAGTCACTGCAGGCAGCTTGACACCCAGATTCCCTTAAATCTGGCACTCCCCCCACCTTAGCAGTGCACTTCTGCCCCTTGCAATGGGCTCCATGCTCAAGTTTGCTGGTCTCAATCAGGATAAAGGCAAGAGCATCATTATGGGCAGCTCAATATAAGCCTCTGCTCAGAGTGCACCAGGACTGACGAAAAGCAAACGAAACGTTAGGATCCATAAGGAATAGGCTAGATGGTAGTACTGAAAATATGATAATGTTAGTAAATGAATCAATAGCATGAATCAATACTATGTCTGGTTCTGGTAACCATATCTCAAAGAGAACAGAGGAAAACAGAAGGGGTATAGAGACCAGGCGAAGAATATGGTTAGAGACATGGAAGGAATTTGGTATGAGAATAAGGAAAGTAAATCAGATACTCATATTTTCCCTCTCATATTAAAAAAACAAACAAACAAATGTCCATTCAATGAAAGGGAAAGGCAAAAATTTATCATTGATAAAAAATACTTTACACGATATTTAAATAACCTGTGAAACTCATTGCCACATGATATCACTGAAGCAAAGAGCTTAGCAGGGTTTTAAAAAGGTATACGCTCACACACACACATGCACACACACACAGCATTATATTTTGTAAGCTTTTAAAAAAATGCTAAGGGATATAACCCTCATGCTATAAAATATAAGCAAACCATCAACTGGAAGGAGATAAGTGTTTTCCCACTTGGGAGTTTCCCACGTCTTCTGAAACATCTGGTATTGGCCAATGTCAGAGATATTGGATGACATGAATTTCTGGTCTGATCTGGTCTGGCAATGGCTATGCTCCTAACTGTAATTACAATTTTACTTACTTAATCCCTATTAACTGTATTTTTAGCATCCAATTCTGAAACCCTCGCTCACGAGGTGTAGCAGGTACCTCTGCAAGTAGCCTCATTAAAGTCAAGCGAGTAAGTGTTAATTAATGTATGGAGAATTTGCCCAGTTCATTATTCATTGAATAATTTGTACAAAGTGAGATCAGAGCTGCTGTTTAAATCTCTGCTTAGAAGTGGGGAGAGATTCTCTGTGTGTGTGTGTGTGTTTGAAAGAAAGAGAGAGAGAGAATACATGTGTGGGGGGGTGACATTATGGGATAGTGAAGTATGAATTAATGAGATTCTGCCATCATTGCATATGTTGAGAAAAAATGTAAAACTTGGTTGTATTCACTATGTGGTTTCAATCTTGGTAGGAGGTGGAAATAAATCGCTTGCTGTGGGAGCAGACTGAGTGTAGTTACAAGTGCCCTTTGGAGTTTGAAAACCATCATCTTTTATCCACTTGTTTTTTAGAGCTACTAATAAGGACTACAGAGAGCACATCTACAGGGTTGTTCTGCATAGCTGGTAGCTAGATAAAGACACATGGGTTAGGGAATCCGGGTCAAAAAGGAGAAAACAGTACAGACTGCCAGGACATGCACTGAGGAAGGTTCATAGCTGCAGGCAGTCAATGGTAAGAGGTTTCTAGGGGAAGAAATATGAATTGATCATTTCCAGACTTGTCAGTTTGTAGATAGTTTTACAGGGAAATGATAGAGCCATTTCTCCACTGGACAAGAATAAAAATAGAGATTTCTTTAATAGAAGAAACAAGAATTTCTAGCAGTGCAGGTACCGATACATACATAGTCCTTCACAGGACATTTTAGATACTGAGTGAAAAATATTTAAGGGACACTGTCAGATTAAAAATATTATATTAAAAATATACTTTCCTCACCCAGGGTCTGGTCCTACAAACAGGCTTACACTTATATGAGTAGCTCCATTGAAACCACTCATGGTGGTAAGCACTACACTCAATAATAAGGCCCCAGTCCTGCAAGGAGCAATGTATAGTAAACATAGGCATCTGAAGGCTGCTAGCCACATTCGTAATTCCGCACCACCATGTTGAAATGAATAAATATTTAAATTACACGGCCAAAGTATCACAGTTTCCTCCCACCCTGATCCTCCCGACTTTTCTTTCCTGTATTCGGCCTTAGTTTTCTTTCATGTTTCGATTTTTTGCATCATTCCATAATGTGACCTAGACATTTGTGGGCAAATCATGCTCACCTTAGATGCCTTACTTTACCAATGGAGCCCCGTAAAGTTAAACTCTCCTCCACGAGCTCCAAGAAACTAATGAAAACCAACCTTTTCAGAGAAGCATATTATCTACTGTTTTGTCAATTTAGGACCCCAGTTATGCAAAGATCTACATTCATACTTAGCTTTATGCATGCGAACAGTCTGATTGGCTTCAGTGGCACTAGTTGTGAGCTTAAAGTTAAGCAGGTGCTTAACTTTTTGTGGAATCATGGCCTAAATAATCAAGGAAAATAGAAGAAGTGTTAGTAGCTCAATTTTTAATAGGGGAAGTTAAGACAGAGAGAGCATATGACTTGTCTATGGTCACACAGTGAGTCTGTGGTACATAAGGGAATTAAAGCCACATTTCTTTAGTTCAAAGCCATTGCGTTGGCCACAAGACCAGCCTTTTGCTCCACTTAGAGTTAGCTAGGCTTTGCTGCTAAGACCACTGTGTTGTTTGACTATCCTCCAATGACTATCCTACAGCTTCACCACACTCTCTTATTGGTGCTTCTTGCCTTCACTTAAGACCTTTGCAGTAGGGAAGTGTTGTCAGTTTAGCAATGACCTACCATTCTACAGCTCTGAGTAGATTTAGGATGCTGTACAAGGAAAGAACAACAATAATATGCCTTTAAATATTTTTTTTTCTTTACGCTCATCCAAAATGGGTGTCTTGCATGCTCACCGAGTGACCGTAATGGTCAATCCGTCATAAAGAGCTGGATTGCCACAGTCCTTGCTTGGCTGCACAGAGGAGTGAGGGGAAGTAAATCCCAGACTTCCCACAAGTGAGTGGGGAGGGGGAGGAGAATGGGAGGAGCCAGGGCTCCGCCTACCAGCTCACCTACCAGGTGTAGCTAGCCAAATGCATGGTGGGGAGTAAAATATCCCACAAAATGGGAGAAGATTTTAAGGCCAGAAGGACCACTGTGATTGTCTAGTCTGCCTCCTGCATAACACAGACCTTAGGACTTCCCTGCATTTTAATTTCTGCTTCAAGCCCAAGAGGTGTGTTTGAATGTGAGCCGATCTTTTCGAAAGACATCCAGTCCAGATTTTAAAATTGGCAATGATGGAGAACCCACCATAACCCTCGGTAAATTGTTCCAGTGGATAATTACTCTTATTGTTAAACATTTGCATCTTATTGCTGATCTGAAAGAGTCTAGCTTCAGCGTCCAGCCATTGGTTCTTGATATACACTTCTCTGCTAGACAGAAGAGTCATCTGTTATCAAATGTTTCTTCCCCACGTACGTACTTATAGACTGTGATCAAGTCACCCCTTAGGTGTGGCTATGAGTCGTAACTGGAAGAGTGCAGAAACAAGCTGCCCCTCATGCAGGGCAGATTATAAGAGTATGATCTAGTCCAAATCCCCATCACTGGATGTTTTTAAGGACAGGTTAGACAAACATCAGCTGGGTTGGTCTCCGTATAGTTGGTCCTGCCTCAGCACAGGGAGCTGGACTAGATGCCTCTTGAGGTCCTTTCCAGTCCTGCCGTTTTATGAAATTCAGTGTTGATAAATGCAAATTAATGCACATTGGAAAATATAATCCCAACTATACAAATAAAATAATGAGGTCTAAATTAGCTGTTACCACTCAAGAAAGAGATCTTGGAGTCATTTTGGATAGTTTTCTGAAAACATCCACTCAATGTGTAGTGGCAGTCAAAAAAACTAACAGAATATTGGGAATCATTAGGAAAGGGACAGATAATAAAACAAAAAATATCATATTACCACTATACAAATCCATGGTGCGCCTTCATCTTGAATACTGCATGCAGATGTGGTCATCCCACCTCAAAAAAGATAAATTGGAATTGGAGAAGGTACAGAAAAGGGCAACAAAAATTATTAGGGGTGTTGAACGGCTTCCATATGACGAGAGATTAGTAAGACTGGGACTCTTCCGTTTGGAAAAGAGACGATTGGGGATATATGATAGAGATCTATAAAATCATGACCGATGTGCAGAAAGTATATAAGGAAGTGTTATTTACTCCTCATCATAACACAAGAACTAGGGGTCACCAAATGAAATTAATAGGCAATGTTTAAAACAAGCAAAAGGAAGCTTTTCTTCACACAACACACAGTCAACCTGTGGAACTCTTTGCCAGAGGATGTTGAGAAGGCCGAGAAAATAGCAGGGTTAAAAAAAGAACTAGATAAATTCATGCAGGATAGGTCCCTCAATGGCTATTAGCCAGGTTGGGCAGGGATGGTGTTCCTAGCCTCTGTTTGCCAGAAGCTGGGAATGGACAACAGGTGATGGATCACTTGATGATTACCTGTTCTGTTCATTCCCTCTGGGGCATCTGGCATTTGCCATTGTCAGAAGACAAGATACTGGGCTAGATGGACCTTTGGTCTGACCCAGTATGGCTGTTCTTATGTTCTTATGATGTCTACGATTCAATTAAAGGTGGAGGGCATGTTCTGTGGTATGGAAGAAAGTGCATGGAGGTAACAACTGAATGCATGAAGGAGCTGCCACTTTCTAGGCTTTGAGGGAATCCCTAATGATATAAAGCAAATAAATAAACCAAGGGAAGGCCAGCTGAGATCAGTGAGGAGTCCTCCTTGTCTTCCAAAGCCGCCGATTGATTAACCATGTTATCCAATGTCATGCATAACAATACAGTTTTGTTTTGTAGACAGAGTGCTGGAACAATGTGTATAGCAAGGATGCTGAGAGCAGTTGAACCAGACTGTAAACCCTGTATATAATGGAAACCACTTCAAGCCAGGGGATGCTGCAGCACCGTCCTTCCATACAAAGAGGTAGTACCTAATGCTGCAACCCAGTCAGTTACGTCAGTGATGCTTACTAATGTGAGCAAACCTGTCCGCTTTGAGTGAGGATTTCTTATGCCAGTAAGGGCTGCCAGGCCAGGCCAATAGTTAATAAAATTACAAAGATAAAATTAGAAATGAAAGCAGAGGAAATTAAGGCAAAGCAGAAGAGAGATGGATTCAGATGAGGCTGGAAATGAAAACAGAGTCCGTAAGGCAGAGAGGTACAGAGAGGTTATTCCAGACGGCAGGAGCTGTAGGGAGAAGGGTTTTAAGTGGCATGACACAGAGAAGGAGGGACACCAGTCAAATGGAGGAAGGGGTCAGGTTGTGTAGAGCAACAAAGGTCTGATTCTGTGTCCCCCTACCTTCCAGATGTTTCCACGTCTATGGAGTTACTTCTGATCTACACTGGTGTAAAGTAACATGAGAATTTGGCTCACTAGATTCTTTCCTACTCATTCTAAACACAATGGAAGTGGTTTGTGCTGGTACATATATAACAATGAATCATTCTACCTTTGAAACATAGAATCACAGAAATTTAGGACTGGAAGAGCCCTCACCTAGTCCAATTCCCTTCACTGAGGTAGCACTAAGTATTATCTAGACCATCCCTGACCAGTGTTTATTTAACCAGTTCTTAAAACCATCCAATGACGGAGATTTCACAACCTCCTTAGGTAATTTGTTCCAGTGCTTAACTACCTTGACAGTTAGGAAGTTTTTTCCTGAAGTCCAACCTAAATCGCTCTTGCTTCAATTTAAGCCCATTGCTTCTTGTCCCGTCCTCAGTGGATAAAGAGAACAATTTTATCACCCTCCTCTTTATAACAACCTTTTACAAAGTTGAACACTGTCATCATGTTCCCCCTCATTCTTTTCTTCTGCAGACTAAACAAACATCGTAGAACATTTATACCATTCATAAAAATACATTTACAAATATTACTTGAATTATTTGTATGGAAACTCTGCCGCAACTTTTCTAGGGAGCACCTACCATCACTCCATAATAAGAAGCATGCAGATTGTGTGTCCACTTGGATATATTTTCCAGAGGCTACTTTTGTTTTCTTGCCAGAACTATGGAGGCAGCAACAGCGCTAAAAAGTGAACTTTATCGTGAGATCACTCATTGCACAAGAGGTTTTCTGTTTCCTTTTCCCAGTACCGATTTTTTTTCCTTTAAGATTTTTCCTATTAACAAACATGCTATTTTTTAAAGCACAGAATGGTTAAACCTTTCCCTGTAAAAGGCGGTGGGAAAGTATCATTTGATCGTCTAATGACCTCTGGTGGATGAATCTAATTGGCTTACAGACACATTTTGTTACATACTGTTTTTAATTTGCAGTTGATCTAAAGATATACCATCCTTGACAAATTTTCCCTTGGTGGTCTCAGAGACCCTTTCCTCCCCACATTTTGCATAACACGCTCAAAGCAGTATGACAGTAGACCAGTACCCTACTGCATATCCTGTAAAAGACTTTTTTCCATGTCCCTCTACCCACGCTTTTATACCACATGCACAAACTGAGAATCTGAGTACCTGATCATCCTTCTGTACTAAAAATATTTCTGAAAATACAATAGGTTAGACTTTCTCCCAAACAAAACTTTGGCTTGCATGTAACAATGCCTGATCTCTAATTTGCCTACAGGAGGAAATGTAGGAATACACTACAAGAAGAGAGAGACTTAAGGTGATAGAACTAAACCTGGGAGAAATATTGTTTTTAAAAGCAGGATTTAGGCTGATTAGCAGAGAAAAGTACAAATAGTGCAGCCTTAGATTGTCGAATAAGAATATGATGAACCCCTTCCCCAAATTAGACTGAAGTGCTAGAAAATATTCAGTAGCAAACACTCCTGCATTGACAGGGAGGTACATAAGATCCCTCTGTTCCACCACTACCTGCAAGCCTAAGTCAGCTGATGCTTTATTGCTTAAGGGCCAAATTGTGATCTCAGCTATAACAGTGCAAATCTAGAGCAACTCCATGGAAATCAGCAGATTTACACCAGTGTAACAGATTACAGTCTGGCCCTATGAGTCCATGATTAGTTACAGATCAGCACAGCAAGGACCGAGTGAGTTAACAATGCATAACAGTTACAACACTGTATAACAAAGAAAACCTCCTCTGAACTACAGATTTGTGAACCATGTCATTAGTCAACTGGGAAAGAATTAATAAAAAAGTCCAATTGCTTTCTGTTCGCTAAATATATAAAAACACTGTGGATGCTTTTTGTCCTCCCAGATGTTCTTTACTGTATGTGAGGCAGCAGTCATTAAAAATATAAATCTGGACCTGATTCTCATTTATACCACTCTGGCAGTGTAAAGGGGCTATAAATTGGGTATAAATGTAAATTACACCTAGTTTGGGATCCTTTTACACTGCCAGAACATTTAGTGTAAATGAGAATCAGGGCTAATTGATGAATACAATTCTATTGTTATACGCAGTGTTGTTGTAGCCATCTTGGTCCCGGGATATCAGAGAGACAAGGTGGGTGAGGTAATACCTTCTATTGGACCAACTTCTGTTGATGAGAGAAACAAATTTTCACTCTTACACAGAGCTTTTCTTCAGCTCTTCGTGAAGAAGAGCTCTGTGTAAGCTCGAAAGCTCGTCTCTCTCACCAACCGACGCTGGTCCAGTGAAAGATATTACCTCACCCACTTTGTCTCTCTAATACAATTCTAGACAATTTGGTTAACCTACTCTAATAGTCGTGTTTTCCCATTCTCTCTGCACATGCTTGTTTCTGCCAAATATATTTGATTGCCAGCACATAGTCATCTTTACACAAAATATTCTAATAGGGTGAAATTCATTCAGGTGTAATGCAGGACTCCTATACGAGCCTTTCCACTCCATTTACGGACCATGATGGGGCTGTGTCAGAGGGTAGGTTTGAACAGCAAAAGCTGGGAACAGCTTAGCCTACTCAACATATATTGAATCCAGCTAACCTGGGTAACAATAAAGGTGAAGACAGTTCAGAGGGGACTTCAGCACGGGTAGCACAAGCCCAGCAATGGACCCTGAGAACATACACATCTCCCAAGCCCGCTCTGAAACCCAAATCTTTGCTGGATTCAAGCTAGCTCAGGCAGGCTCACCCGCACTCAGCTTTTGCAGTGTAAATGTACCCAGAGAGCGTGGAAGTGTTACTGCTGCAAAAAGGGGACTAAACACCCTTTGCAAGCTGCATGGTGGGTCTCCGTGCTGGTGCAGAGGAGGCCGTGGTACATAGGCCAGGGAAATCACGTTAAGGACTAGATAATGATCCTCAAAACACCCGCAGAAGAGTTGCAAATTCCATTCCTCCACTTCGTTTCCAGCATATGCCTGAATTATCAGAATTTCACACCTAAAGAATTTCCCCCTAGCCTGTATCCTATACACTTTTCTCATTCTATCCCCTCTTATATGTTACATAGACACTGCTGAAAATCATTCTATCTAGATGTGGTTCAACATCCTGCACTGAGAAAATCCACCCCCTCACCCCAATCTGCATTACTTTCATTCTCCCAGCCTCCGCTCTTTGTCTTCATCCTGGCATTGAATCCTGGTGAGAGTTTGAGAGACTCCCTTGGACAGAAAGCAAAATCCTCTAGCAGCTCCAGAAACCTAGAAGCCTCAGCACAGAGGAAATGGGACATCCCTTCCTCGGCACTCTTACTAGCCGCCGCTGAATCAATGAAGGTCATTATGTGATTCGCCCAAGAAGTCAAGGGGTCAGGAATGAGCAGCTTTGTTGGGGAGTTGCTCTAGCACGACGTTACGGATTTTAACGAAGGAAACAGAGTCGAATTGTGAGAACCTATATGATTTTATTTAAGGCAAGGTAAAGTCATTGTAACCGCTGCCATTGAAAATGAACTTTGGAACGCTTATGGGCACCCCTCTAGCCAGTTTTTCTTTTGGGGGTTAATATATTGGGCAAGGGGGGGAAAGTGATGCCAAGATACAGCTCCCAGAGGCCCTGAATTATGAGGAAAAGATGATCCCACAGGTGACAGCATGTTGATTGCCTCGAAGGTTGATTCCCTCATATCACTTAAGAACATTTGCACCTTGGATACATGTCCCCTCATCACTGACCGCCCAGGGCTGAAGCTGAGTCATTATGCACCCTAGCTTACGTCTAGTCTATGCTCATGGGGATTGATAGGCTTCTAGGGGCACAAAGCTCTAAAGATATAGAGCAGGTTGCACAGAGGAGCCAAGAGGCCAGTGAAGAAGCTTGGCAACATGTGACCTCCAGAAGAGGTAAGCGGAATGTCCGGGTTCCAGTAACACAGACACAGGTAACTAACCGCTTTCATGTTCTCTCCACAGGTACCATTGCGGAGAGTGGACCAGATGATATGTCTGGGGGGAGAAAGCAGAAGGAGACTCCGCTGGTTGGAAGGCATGAGATGCGATGTCCTGAGGTTGGGGGTTCCACGACCACCACTCCCAAGAGGAGAAGGCGGGTGGTGGTGGTCGGGGACTCTCTCCTCCGGGGGACTGAGTCATCTATCTGCCGCCCTGACCGGGAAAACCGAGAAGTCTGCTGCTTGCCAGGGGCTAAGATTCGCGATGTGACGGAGAGACTGCCGAGACTCATCAAGCCCTCGGATCGCTACCCCTTCCTGCTTCTCCACGTGGGCACCAATGATACTGCCAAGAATGACCTTGAGCGGATCACTGCGGACTACGTGGCTCTGGGAAGAAGGATAAAGGAGTTGGAGGCGCAAGTGGTGTTCTCGTCCATCCTCCCCGTGGAAGGAAAAGGCCTGGGTAGGGACCGTCGAATCGTGGAAGTCAACGAATGGCTACGCAGGTGGTGTCGGAGAGAAGGCTTTGGATTCTTTGACCATGGGATGGTGTTCCATGAAGGAGGAGTGCTGGGCAGAGACGGGCTCCATCTTACGAAGAGAGGGAAGAGCATCTTTGCCAGCAGGCTGGCTAACCTAGTGAGGAGGGCTTTAAACTAGGTTCACCGGGGGAAGGAGACCAAAGCCCTGAGGTAAGTGGGAAAGCGGGATACCGGGAGGAAGCACAGGCAGGAATGTCTGTGAGGGGAGGGCTCCTGCCTCATACTGGGAATGAGGGGCGATCAACAGGTTATCTCAAGTGCTTATATACAAATGCACAAAGCCTTGGAAACAAGCAGGGAGAACTGGAGGTCCTGGTGATGTCAAGGAACTATGACGTGATTGGAATAACAGAGACTTGGTGGGATAACTCACATGACTGGAGTACAGTCATGGATGGTTATAAACTGTTCAGGAAGGACAGGCAGGGCAGAAAAGGTGGGGGAGTAGCACTGTATGCAAGGGAGCAGTATGACTGCTCAGAGCTCCGGTACGAAACTGTGGAAAAACCTGAGTGTCTCTGGATTAAGTTTAGAAGTGTGTGCAACAAGAGTGATGTAGTGGTGGGAGTCTGCTATAGACCACCGGACCAGGGGGATGAGGTGGATGAGGCTTTCTTCCGGCAACTCACGGAAGCTACTAGATCGCATGCCCTGATTCTCAT
Organism: Chelonia mydas; assembly: GCF_015237465.2. NCBI lineage: Eukaryota > Metazoa > Chordata > Testudines > Cheloniidae > Chelonia > Chelonia mydas. The sequence continues at coordinate 11,334,320 of NC_057851.1, read as the reverse complement.
GGGTGACTTTAATTTTCCTGATATCTGCTGGGAGAGCAATACAGCGGTGCATAGACAATCCAGGAAGTTTTTGGAAAGCGTAGGGGACAATTTCCTGGTGCAAGTGCTAGGGGAGCCAACTAGAGGGGGCGCTTTTCTTGACCTGCTGCTCACAAACCAGGTAGAATTAGTGGGGGAAGCAAAAGTGGATGGGAATCTGGGAGGCAGTGACCATGAGTTGGTTGAGTTCAGGATCCTGACGCAGGGAAGAAAGGTAAGCAGCAGGATACGGACCCTGGACTTCAGGAAAGCAGACTTTGACTCCCTCAGAGAACGGATGGCCAGGATCCCCTGGGGGACTAACATGAAGGGGAAGGGAGTCCAGGAGAGCTGGCTGTATTTCAAGGAATCCCTGTTGAGGTTACAGGGACAAACCATCCCGATGAGTCGAAAGAATAGTAAATATGGCAGGCGACCAGCTTGGCTTAATGGTGAAATCCTAGCGGATCTTAAACATAAAAAAGAAGCTTACAAGGAGTGGAAGGTTGGACATATGACCAGGGAAGAGTATAAAAATATTGCTCGGGCATGTAGGAAAGATATCAGGAGGGCCAAATCGCACCTGGAGCTGCAGCTAGCAAGAGATGTCAAGAGTAACAAGAAGGGTTTCTTCAGGTATGTTGGCAACAAGAAGAAAGCCAAGGAAAGTGTGGGCCCCTTACTGAATGAGGGAGGCAACCTAGTGACAGAGGATGTGGAAAAAGCTAATGTACTCAATGCTTTTTTTGCCTCTGTTTTCACTAACAAGGTCAGCTCCCAGACTGCTGTGCTGGGCATCACAAAATGGGGAAGAGATGGCCAGCCCTCTGTAGAGATAGAGGTGGTTAGGGACTATTTAGAAAAGCTGGACGTGCACAAGTCCATGGGGCCGGACGAATTGCATCCGAGAGTGCTGAAGGAATTGGCGGCTGTGATTGCAGAGCCCTTGGCCATTATCTTTGAAAACTCGTGGCGAACGGGGGAAGTCCCGGATGACTGGAAAAAGGCTAATGTAGTGCCCATCTTTAAAAAAGGGAAGAAGGAGGATCCTGGGAACTACAGGCCAGTCAGCCTCACCTCAGTCCCTGGAAAAATCATGGAGCAGGTCCTCAAAGAATCAATCCTGAAGCACTTAGAGGAGAGGAAAGTGATCAGGAACAGTCAGCATGGATTCACCAAGGGAAGGTCATGCCTGACTAATCTAATCGCCTTTTATGATGAGATTACTGGTTCTGTGGATGAAGGGAAAGCAGTGGATGTATTGTTTCTTGACTTTAGCAAAGCTTTTGACACGGTCTCCCACAGCATTCTTGTCAGCAAGTTAAGGAAGTATGGGCTGGATGAATGCACTATAAGGTGGGTAGAAAGCTGGCTAGATTGTCGGGCTCAACGGGTAGTGATCAATGGCTCCATGTCTAGTTGGCAGCCGGTGTCAAGTGGAGTGCCCCAGGGGTCGGTCCTGGGGCCCGTTTTGTTCAATATCTTCATAAATGATCTGGAGGATGGTGTGGATTGCACTCTGAGCAAATTTGCGGATGATACTAAACTGGGAGGAGTGGTAGATACGCTGGAGGGGAGGGATAGGATACAGAAGGACCTAGACAAATTGGAGGATTGGGCCAAAAGAAATCTGATGAGGTTCAATAAGGATAAGTGCAGGGTCCTGCACTTAGGATGGAAGAATCCAATGCACTGCTACAGACTAGGGACCGAATGGCTAGGCAGCAGTTCTGCGGAAAAGGACCTAGGGGTGACAGTGGACGAGAAGCTGGATATGAGTCAGCAGTGTGCCCTTGTTGCCAAGAAGGCCAATGGCATTTTGGGATGTATAAGTAGGGGCATAGCGAGCAGATCGAGGGACGTGATCGTTCCCCTCTATTCGACACTGGTGAGGCCTCATCTGGAGTACTGTGTCCAGTTTTGGGCCCCACACTACAAGAAGGATGTGGATAAATTGGAAAGAGTCCAGCGAAGGGCAACAAAAATGATTAGGGGTCTAGAGCACATGACTTATGAGGAGAGGCTGAGGGAGCTGGGATTGTTTAGTCTGCAGAAGAGAAGAATGAGGGGGGATTTGATAGCTGCTTTCAACTACCTGAAAGGGGGTTCCAAAGAGGATGGCTCTAGACTGTTCTCAATGGTAGCAGATGACAGAACGAGGAGTAATGGTCTCAAGTTGCAATGGGGGAGGTTTAGATTGGATATTAGGAAAAACTTTTTCACTAAGAGGGTGGTGAAACACTGGAATGCGTTACCTAGGGAGGTGGTAGAATCTCCTTCCTTAGAGGTTTTTAAGGTCAGGCTTGACAAAGCCCTGGCTGGGATGATTTAACTGGGACTTGGTCCTGCTTTGAGCAGGGGGTTGGACTAGATGACCTTCTGGGGTCCCTTCCAACCCTGATATTCTATGATTCTATGATTCTATGATCATCCCCATGGCCACACAGCCATGTATGGGCATCCGTGGAGTAATCCGGCCCTTCCTTTAAATCCCCTGTCTGGCTTCCCTAGACCTTAGCTACAGCAGTCATAAGTAGGTGGGCACTCTGCTCTCCCAGAGCAGGCAGGCAGAAGGGGAGGAGTTTTGGCTGGTCAGTACTTGGGGAGGGAGGAGGCCAGCAGCTAATTATTTCCACCCTCACTTCCCCCCGTGCAAGGAGGGAGTAATTCCTCTCAGAGGCACAGCTCCTTCCCAGTGCCACTCTTGGACTAAAAGCAGAAGTAAAATCTAGGCCAGGGTTTCCCACTCTAAACCGCACCACCGTCCCATCTGAGGGGGAATGATGTTCCTGATGGACGGCTGATGGCAACAGAGGGCAGGTATGCTGCCCACCTGGCAGAGGAAAGTCTGCAAGGGGAAGAAGCTATACCAATGGAAAGTGGCTGCAATCTCTATTGCACAATGGCAGGGACCAGAGAGGGCATAGCTTAAGCTGCTGATTGGATGGTCCCCTCCAGCGGTGCCTATCCTGTGGAGTGCCAGTGGGAGTCAAAGCTTCTGCTCTCTGTCCAGAGGGAGTATATGACTGGTCAGTGTGTGTTCTGTGTCCCACTCTGGGTCTGATCCGCAGGGGATGGGAGTCTGTTCCCCAGCCACAAAGCCTGGCTCTTTAATCCTTGTATTTGGCTCTGGAGGTCCCTGAATCAATCCCTGGTGCTGATCACAATGACAGCGCTTATTGGTACCTTGTCCTCTCCCTGTTGGTTTTGACGTGCTTGTTATCTCTCATTAGCTACTCATTCATAGTCCGATGAAGTGAGCTGTAACTCACGAAAGCTTATGCTCAAATAAATTTGTTAGTCTCTAAGGTGCCACAAGTCCTCCTTTTCTATTCGCTACTTAGTTTGTTAGCTCTTTGGGGAGGACCTTTTCTTTATATGTGTGCACAGCGCCTAGCACAATGGGAGCCCTGATCCCTGATTGGGACCTCTAGGTGCTCCTGCAGTGCAAATAATAACTAAATTATATCTGTTCGCACCCACACATAACTATGAGTGTGAAACTGTCCCCAATATTCCAGAAAATTGTTGGTACAAAAATAGAGGCTGGGTTTTAAAAACGCTGGTCCTCAATTTATATGAGGGAAACTAAGAAAAAAGACAATGAGCTCATTAATGTAAGAGTGTTATAAATCACTTTTGCTTTCACAGCCTTGTCTACATGGGACAGTTTTTGCAGGATAACCCTAGATGTGAATTTAGAGTGATATAGCTATGCCACAGTAACCCCCTGTGCGGACACACCTATAAGCGTGGCCATTATTTGGTTTAGCCCATGATGCTTGAGAAGGGGTTTGTCCACAGGGCTTGTCCACACTGGAAATGCTACCGTGGCACCTCCCTGAGAGACAATAGCACTGTCTACACTAGGGCTATGTCTACACTACCCCCTATGTGGCAAAACTTAGATCCATCAGGGGGTGAATATTTCACACACACACTCACACAGACACACACAAATGACAGTAGTTACACTGACATAACTGCTAGTGTGCCCAGCGCTATGTTGGTGGAAGAGCTTCTCCCCCAACATAGCTTATGCCACTCGTGGGGGTGGGTTTTTTATGCCGACGTAAGAGTGTCTTCACCACACGCGCTGTAGCTATGCCGCTGAAGCGCTGTAAGTGTAGACATGACCTAGGATTCAGGTCAGCTTAATTATGCTGCTCGGGGGTGTGGACTTTTCACACCCCTGACCAACAGAGTTAAACCCACCTAATTTTCTAGTGTAGACCAGGTCTGTAGAACTATATCAGTATTAGGGGCAAAACTTTCCCACATAGACAAGCCCTCAGTCCATTACAAACCAATGTAAGCAAAACAGATTTAAGACAGTTTGCTAAACTGGTTTCTAAAGCCATGTTTACACTGTCACATTTGTCAGCAAAAATTATGTCACTCAGGGGTGTGAGAAAAATGCACGCCCTTAGCAACATCCGAGGGTGCTAAAGGAGTTGGCGGATGTGATTGCAGAGCCATTGGCCGTTATCTCTGAAAACTCATGGCAATTCAGGGAGGTCCCGGATGACTGGAAAAAGGCTAATGTAGTGCCCATCTTTTAAAAAGGGAAGGAAGAGGATCCGGGGAACTACAGGACAGTCAGTGTCACCTCAGTTGCTGGAAAAATCATGGAACAGGTCCTCAAAGAATAAATTTTGAAGCCTTTCAAGGAGAGGAAAGTGATCAGGAACAGACAGCGTGGATTCACCAAGGGCAAGTCATGTCTGACTAACCTAGTTGCCTTCTATCATGAGATAACTGGCTCTGTGGATGAGGGGAAAGTAATGGACGTGTTATTCCTTGACTTTAGCAAAGCTTTTGTCATGGTCTCCCACAGTATTCTTGCCAGCAAGTTAAAGAAGTATGAGCTGGATGATGGACTATAAGGTGGATAGAAAGCTGGCTAGATCGTCGGGCTCAAAGGGTAGTGATAAAGGGCTCCATGTCTAGTTGGCAGCCGGTATCAAGTGGAGTGCCCCAAGGGTCAGTCCTGGGGCCGTTTTTGTTCAATATTTTCATTAATGATCTTGAAGATGGCGTGGATTGCACCCTCAGCAAGTTTGCAGATGACACTAAACTGGGAGGAGTGGTAGATACACTGGAGGATAGGGATAGGATACAGAGGGACCTAGACAAATTAGAGGATTGGGCCCAAAGAAATCTGATGGGGTTCAACAAGGACAAGGGCAGAGTCCTGCACTTAGGACAGAAGAATCCCATGCACCGCTACAGACTAGGGACCGAATGGCTAGGCAGCAGTTCTGCAGAAAAGGACCTAGGGGTTACAGTGGACGAGAAGCTGGATATAAGTCAACAGTGTGCCCTTGTTGCCAAGAAGGCTAATGGCATTTAGGGCTGTATAAGTAGGAGCATTGCCAGCAGATCGAGGGACGTGATTGTTCTCCTTTATTCGGCATTTGTGAGGCCTCATCTGGAGTACCGTATCCAGTTTTGGGCCCCACACTACAAGAAGGATGTGGAAAAATTGGAAAGAATCCAGCAGAGGGCAACCAAAATGATTAGGGGGCTGGAGCACATGATTTAAGAGGAGAGGCTGAGGGAACTGGGATTGTTTAGTTTGCAGAAGAGAAGAATGAGGCGGGATTTGATAGCTGTTTTCAACTACCTGAAAGGGAGTTCCAAAGAGGATGGATCTAGACTGTTCTCAGTGGTAGCAGATGACAGAACAAGGAGCAAATAGTCTCATGTTGCGGTGGAAGAGGTTTAGGTTGGATATTAGGAAAGCTTTGTTCATTAGGAGGGTGGTGAAGCACTGGAATGGGTTACCTAGGGAGATGGTGGAGTCTCCTTCCTTAGAGGTTTTTAAGGTCATGCTTGACAAAGCCCTGGCTGGGATGATTTAGTTGGGGATTGGTCCTGCTTTGAGCAGGGGGTTGGACTAGATGACCTCCTGAGGTCCCTTCAAACCCTGATATTCTATGATTCTATGACATTAGCTTCACTGGCATAAGTGGTAGTGTGACCAGCGCTGTGTTGGCAGGAAGTTCTCCCACCGACATAGCTACCACCATTTGTGGAGGTGGTTTTATTATGTCAACAGGAGAGCTCTCTCCTGTCAGCATAGAGCAGCTACACGAGCGATCGGCACAGCTGCGTCGGTACAGCTGTGCCACAGTAAGCTCACTAGTGTCGATATGGCCTAAGCTGATTTAATTGAATAACTGACAAAACTACGGCTAGACAAGGCCTCATTTACACTAAGGTCTCTTTACACCACTCGGGCAGTAGAAATGGGCCTTCAAGTGAGTGAAAGTTAAGGCCCCTTTACCCTGCAGAACAACGTAAAAAGTGTTAGCACCAGATCTATAAAGGTATTTAGGTACCCAAAAATGCAGATAGGTGTTGGGCAAAATTTGCAAAAGGACCTAGGTGCCTAACTCCCATGGGAGATGGGAGTTAGGTACCTGAAATCCCATGTGGTGCCTATCTGCGCCTTTAGGCACCTAAATCCCTTTACAGATCTGGTCACTAGTGTAAATGAGAATCAGACCCATCAGATTTTAGCCTCTGCTCCCATTGTTATCCAGAATTTGTTTTTGTTGCAAGCATTCTGTTGTAATAAGACAGGGAAATGAAGGAAAAGTTTAAAGGAATCAGAGGTCAATTTAATCTCTGCCACCAAGCAAACATATATATTGTTCTGTTCTTTTGTTTTCTTGTTTCATTTTTTAAAATTCCTGTAATTATGTGCAATTACCTATTATGTCGGAAATTGGTTCTCGAAGACACAGAACCTGATTATTTTTAACTGTACAAAATATGCAATTTAAAAAGTGAGCAGTTTGAGTGTGGAGAAAAATGAGGCTACAGCTGTAGGATTTTGTTATGCTTTTAGTACCAAATCACAAAACCCATTAAATTATTTATCCTACAGGCAGGCCTTGTGCTGCAAACGTTGAGTACAATTGCATAGCCTAGGAAAAGAAACGCGTGCATTTTAATTGCCACTGATTTGAACAATCCCTTCATTTCATCAGTCTTTTTTTTAATGCAAGAAATCAAAAAGGTGTATTTTTAAAATGTGGGTATGAATCACTATTTTTTTAAGATCCCAGTGACTGTGCTTGAAGCCATGTATATATGTACCTAAACCAAACCAGTTTTACAGACAACACACGCTTCCATTATCACCATGTTACATACAAAACCAGACGAACGGCAACATACAATCTGATTCTAGGTCAAAAAATGGAATGTTGTTCCTGGATGTGAGAGCTTTCTCTGAAAAAATCCCCACTCTTTGCTCATGTTTGAAATACCTTGGCTTTGTCATAGGCTATAATTCAAACTACTGAGTCATAAAATTAAACTGTTTTGCTGTGAACAAATTGTTTAAATGCTACTTTACACCAGCTATTGGAAATCTCTAAATAAGCTGTAGGCAGGCGGCTGTTATACTTTGGGTGTGGGGGAATCTTTCTTTGCCTGAGTGTGTGTAGTTCTCTCCCGTTAACTCCAGTAAGATTACTGCAGGCTCATCATGGGATACACTTTTGTGTCTCTGGAATTATATTGTGTTGCATATTTAGGACTTTTTAATCTCAAACTTATCTGAAAATAAAAATACAAATATTTCAAATTAGGAAATAACCTTTTACTCTCTCTGTGTGGGTTATTGCTATTGATTTAGTGTGCCTTTTGTGTTTATTGTTGTGCATGCTGCTCTACGTGTGCATTTAGTGTGTGCTTGTGTTTCCCTATGTGTGTGGTAGTGGTGTGCTTTTAATATGCGGTTGTGTTTATGAGGTGTGTGTGTGTGTGCACTTACGCCTGTGAACATTTTCCTGTGTGATTGCTTTAGCATTTACGTGCATAAAGAGGGTGTTTGTATACACACATTCAGACACTTCCTTGGAATGAAAAATACAATACACAAAATCCTAGAGAAGAAAGTCTGCAAAACCAAACTTTAAATGCTGACAACCCCAAGTGCCTAATTTTAGCATGAACAACCAAGGGGTCAGTTCTGCCCCACAGAAATCACTGCAAGTTTTGCCATTGATTGCAATGGCTGCCTGAGCAGGCTCAAATATCTCACTGTAATCGGATTATTTAGGTCAGAGTTTTACATTGAGCAATGGCGCTGCAAAAGTTCCTTCCATTTCAGAAGATTCGATGAGGTTGGCAGTGGGAAAGACCACATGAGCTAGTAAGAGCCATTCCATCAGTGTCATACTCCAGTATTTGACAAAGTTAGATAACTAAACAGCGGCAGAATGATTTAGCTTAATTTCACCTTGCTCTGAAGAATCTGGCTATGCTTATGAAACATTTATTTTTTCTTTCACTCAATAGCATGTTTGTCTGAGATCCAAGGTAGTAAGGAAGCTATTTGGAGGGTTAAAAACAGGTTAAAACGGAGCTCTGAGCTTTGCTCTTTCTCCTTTCAAAGGGTTAAACAAAAACCAAAAAAAAAAAAAATGGGGACTGGGGATGGGGGAGGGAAGAGAAGAGAAAAAATAAAAGGTTAGTGTTTTCTGTCCATTAAAGAGAGTATTCTGTTCTGAAACCAAATTGGTCATGCATTCCTATGGCGTTTCCTGGCAGAGGGGAAACTAACTGCAGCACCTGCCTGTCTATTGTGTGCAGGGGCTGGGCCGGTCTGAATCAGGCTTTCCTCTTGCTGGGCAGAATCTGTCACTTATTACACAGTTTGCTCATGGGCCCGAGAAGGGTCTCGGGAAGCTAAGAAGAGAGTTTCCTTAGTTAGCTCCATATGAGCTTTGTATTGAATGGAACGGAAAGTTGTTGTTTCAGTCTTTTTAACTAAGTGCCAAAGCCCTGCTCAGCTGGAGCTGGGTTCTGAAGAGCAAATGGTCAACATTTTGGGGCCATTTTTTACAGGGGACATTTTTGTTAATTTAAATTCCTCAAAATCTTTCATTTTCTGATGAAAATTTCCCATCATCTCTGATTTCTGCTTCTCGTTTTGAGTTACTGGGGTTTGTACCCTCCACAACCAGAGCCAAAATTGATTGGTCAGCTTAGTCATGATGGCTGGTCAGTGCTCTGCTTTTCCCTCTTGAAAAAAAAAAGTCACATTTTCATAGACAAAAGTGATGGAAACCTGAATATTAGTGTCAAAAATGACATTTTTCAGAAAAAAATCCTTTTGCTTAAGCCTCATTTTTCAATGAACCTCCCCCCGCATCCATAAAAGTTCCTCTGACCGCTATTGATTTCCTGGTATGACGGTTTTCAAAACTCAAACATTTTCTCAAAACTAGAAAATCTTCTGTTTTTAAACTAAAACATTCCATTTTCAAATGGTTAAAAATGAAAAAAAAAATCTGCAGAACAGTTTAAGAAATTAAAAAATAAAATTGTGTCTGTTATTAAACCCAGTGGAACAAAATCAGTTTCGAAAATTAAAAATGTCATCATAATTTTGCTTTTTTTGGCCAGTCCTACAAAGAAGGGAAGAATCTTCCCCCAAGCCTTACCCTGGGCTGGAGCCCCTTTGTAGCCACTACTCCAACCTCAGGCTGCTACACAGCCCTAGCATCCTCCCTCTACGGTAGGGGAAAGGCTGCAGAGAAGAAGCTATTAAGCAGCCACACTTCTGTGGCTCGAAGTTCCACAGAGATGGGGTGTGTGCCATGTAGTTGGTGGGTACTCCTCCTTCCCCCATTGGTTTCAGTGGAGTTGGGTTGGCAACCAGCCTGGCACAGTGGTATCACAATTGCACTGCTGCACAGAGGCATTTTGCATCTTCAGAAATGGGTAGACAACGTCACTTTCTAAACTGCTGCTCGGCGCACACTGCCCATCCTGATCTGAGTTGATTTGAATGGGAAAGATAACTAATGTGGCCTGATAACTAGAGCACAAGACTGGGCCTTAGTTCTATTTCTAGCTCTGCCACTAGATGGCCTAGGGCGTTGACTTCACCTCCCTGTACTTCCGTTTCCCCATTTGTAAAATGGGGACAATAATTCTTACCTCCCTTGCAAAGTGCTTTGAGATCTACTGATGAAAAATACTATATAAGAACTAGGTATTGTGCTGAACAAGAAAAGCTGCCTTGAGTTTGTACAGCACCTAGCACGGTGAGGTCCTGGTCTGTGACTAGGGTTCCTAGCAGCTATGGCAATAGAAATAATAAAGAATAACAGTAATTAAAGCAGGCTACTGGCAATTAGGACTCCTGTGTTCTGTTCCCAGCTTTGCCAGTGTCTCTCCCACCCTTTCTTTGCCTCAGTTTACCCTTCCATAAAACAGACCTGTAGTATTATCCCTATCTCACAAGGATGCTGAAAGCCTTGATTGATGAAATGTTTGTAAAATACTTTGAGAAAAGTTCTGAGGAAATATTATCCTGTGTACCTTTGCAAGAGGACTGAGAGCATTAGAATATTTGTTTGTGGAAATTAAGTGGCAGGCCAGCAAGTCAGCTGCAAGTGGATCCTATTAGCCCTATAATAACATATGTCAATAATCATGAATTCTGAAAGGATTCGCCCAGCGTCGCAGCTGTGTTTTTCTATTTTGCACAGAATATCCGTTCAGCAGGTTTCTATCACGGAATTCCTCATTCCTAATGGTGGAGGAATATAGGCATTGAAGAGGGATGCTGCCTCCAGATGTGACATCCTCATGCACCACTAAATTTTCTGGCATGCTTAAACTAGTTAAAAAAAAAAGTACAATAAAAATTCAATAACAGGTTGTTTAAGAGTAAAACACATTTGGAACAGCCTCTGTAATATGCTACTTAAGGGATTATCTGTGGCCTTTCATCTACTCACCTTTTCTTGTTTGTTTCATGGACGAAATACTTTCTAAGCACACACACAAACCCCACCAAGGTTATTTAATGCTCATAACATTTCGGGTGCACTTTCTCTGATTAAATCCAGTTGCATATGTTTAGGTGCTGCCATCCCGCCGGCTATCTGTTTAGATTAATGAAAGGTGCTCTTTGTAACCAAATCCCCTTTCCTCGGGGTAACCCATTCTCAGTCTCCAGAACCATTTTTGGGAGCGTACTAGACAGAAAGACAGACAGTCCTTAAATAATGTGGTCCTTGCTGCTCAGATTGATGTCTGCGAACAGATGTTAATTATAAGTAAAGCAATAGGAGAAATGCAGATGGTATAGAAAATGTCTGTTCAGATTCAATCTGTGTGTTTCTTTTTAAACTCAATACTGGTTTCATTGAAATGCTAAGTCTGTAAGAAGCCATTGCAAGGCTTTAAACAGAGCACCCCTACCCCCTTGTGGCATAATGGCATTTCTGGAATAGAAATAAACCCTCATGAAAATTATTCTCACTGGTGATCAAAAGCACCTGAATCAGACTCGGGAGCTGCACGAGAGGATTGTCGCTCTCAGAGTCCCAGGCCTCAAGTTTAATGCAGGAGGCTTGGCAGCAACATCAAGTTCTCAGTGCAGCTGTTCAGGGCATGTTGTAGATGGAGGGTTTGGCCCTGAGCTAAATGGATTAAAACAACAAGAACACTATGAACAAAGCTGAAGAGCCAGAGCGTTGATTTATTTCATAGATTCATTCATTCATAGATCGCAAGGCCACCAGGGATCACTGTGATCGTCTAGTCCAGGGGTCTGGCAACCTTTGGCACGCAGCCCATCAGGGTAATCTGCTGGCAGGCTGCGAGACATTTTGTTTACATTGACCGTCCGCAGGCACAGCCCCTTGCAGCTCCCAGTGGCCACGGTTCACTGTTCCCGGCCAATAGGAGCTGCGGGAAGCAGCACGGGCTGCAGGGACGTGCTGGCCGCCGCTTCCCATAGCTCCCGTTGGCCAGGAACAGTGGACCCGTGGCCACTGGGAGCTGCGGGGGGCCGTGCCTGCAGACAGTCAACATAAACAACATGTCTCGTGGCCCGCCAGCAGATTACCCTGATGGGCCGCGTGCCACAGGTTGCCGACACCAGATCCGATCTGATGTCCTGTACCACCCAAGCTATAGAGCTTCCCCCAGATAATTCCTGGATTCCATCTTTTAGAAAAACATCCAATCTTGATTGAAAAATTGCCAGTGATAGAGAATCCATCACAGCTCTTAATAAATTGTTCCAATGGTTAATTACCTTCACTGTCAAAAATGTACGCCGTATTTGCAGTCTGAATTTGTCTAGCTTCAACTTCCAGGCATTGGGTCATGTTATACCTTTCTCTGCTAGACTGCAGAGCCCATTATTAAATATTTGTTGCCCACCTAGATACTTGCAGACTGTGATCAAGCCACCCCTTAGCCTTCCTTTTGTTAAGATAAATAGAGCTCTTTGATTCTATCACTTTAAGGCATGTTTTCTTCCCCTGTAATCATTCTCATGACTCTTCTCTGAACCCTTGCCAGTTTATCAACATCCTTCTCGAATGGTGGAAACCAAAACTGGATATGGCATTACAGCAGCAGTCACACCAGTGCCCAAAACAGAGGTAACATAAATTCTCTCCTCCATCTCATTCCCCTGTTTATGCATCCCAGGATCACATTAGTTCTTTTGGCCAGAGCATCACACTGGGAGCTCATTTTCAGCTGATTCTCCACCACAACTCCCAAATCTTTTTCAGAGTCACTGCTTCTCAGGATAGAGAGCCCCATTTTGCAAGTATGGCCTACAAGCTTTGTTCCTAGATGTGTATCCATTTAAATTTAGCGGTATTAAAACACATATTGGTTTTTTGCACCCAGTTTACAAGCAATTCAGCTCGCTGTGTATCCGTGACCTGTCCTCTTCATTATTTACCACTCCCCCAATTTTTATGTCATCTGCAAACTGTATCAGTGATGATTTTATGTTTTCTTCCAGGTCATTGATAAAAATGTTTAATCGTGTAGGGCCAAGAACCGATCCCTGCAGGTCTCTACTGGAAACACACCACCTTGATAATGATTCTGGTTTACAGTTACATTTTGAGACCTATCAGTTGGTCCATTTTTAACCTATTTAATTTGTGCTGTGTAAATTGCATATCATTCTAGCTTGTTAATCAAAATGTCATACAGAACTGAGTCAAACGCCGTGCAGAAGTGTTTTACGTCAACACCATTACTTTTTTCAACCAAACTTGTCGTCTCACCCATAGGCGTGTCATCTCATCCAGAGCTGGAGCACTCACTGGCAGCCAAGCTCCCCACCCCACCCCACCCCACCTCACCTCCTCCTCCACTTAGCACGCCGTGTCCCTGCTCCTCCACCTACCTCCCAGCACTTGCCACCACCAAACAGCTGTTTTGCGGCGTAAGAAGATCCGGGAGGGAGGGGGAGAAGCGGGAATGTGGCACGCTCAGGGGAGGAGGCGGGGAAGAGGCGGGGCCGGGGCGGGGATTTGGGAAAGGAGTCGGAATAGGGGCAGGGAAGGGGTGGAGTTGGGGCGGGGACTTTGGGGAAGGAGTTGGAGGGGGGTGGGGCAAGGATGGAGTCAGGGCAGGGCCGGAGGCAGATGGGGGGTCGAGCACCCACTGGCACCAGTAGAAGTCGGCGCCTATGATCTCACCAACAACGGTATCAAGTTCGTTCTGCTGATTCCCTGTGCGTAGAAGAGGGAATCCTGATGCCTTGTGGTATAGTGTGCACAATGATCCCAGGACATGATGTTTGTTGGAAAGATTTGAGTGTCAACTGACTAAGGGCATCTCCATGTTGGATTTTTTCCAGCTTGACACACTTGAGTCCTGATTTGCACTGATCAGCCACAAACCCCAGGGGCTACAAATGGCCTTATAGCTGGGTGCTGTGAACTTTTGAAAATGAGGCCCAAAGCATATCAGCCTTAAGGCACCCAAAGTCACTGGCCTCTTTTGAATAGACTAGTTGAAGATTTTGGCTCATGCTGTTCTCCTCATTAAGGAACACTCATTAATTGCTTCACAATTCAGTCAGTTTGATTTAAACATCACCTAACTCAATCACAACCTCAACCAGTGGCTGGTGGTGCTGGCAGTCTGCAATTCCCCAATGTTGTCAGCTCTCATGATTTTATGAATCACGAAAATCTCAGCTTTTTTTTTTAAGTAAGTTTCTAGCCCTCACAGTTGCAGAGAGAAGCATGAAAACATGACCCTTGAATAATCTAGTGGCCTGGAAACCAAAAGATGAACCCAAAATGAACCAAAGTGAACCCAAACTGTAGTAGTTTTAAAAAATCTTGGCCTTTGCAAGCCAATTTCATGATTTGTTTGAGGCCTGACTCATGATGTTTGAATTCTCGGACTCAGCAATATTGTGATCTGCCAGGCCCCACTTCTGGAGATGGAGGATGACTTTTGGCCTCTTTAGCCATGTCCCCACATTCTTATGTGTCAATAGCAGTGTCTTCACACGTGGCCCATAAGTCCAATTGCTCAGGGGGAACCATATCAAGAGCTTTTCTATACCTGAAGTATCTCAGCTCTGATGTCCAATATCTTAGCATCTTCCAGGGCTAAGAGCAAGTTCTAAGTCCCACTGGAAATAGCAGAATCTCCACAAATGCCAGGGAAAATAAAATATATCAGAAGATCAGGTGAAATGTTCTTCTTTCCCTTCTTATGGTGACTAGCATGTGACACTGTCTCTCATGAGCAGAGTCATTTTTACTTGGTCAAGTAAAGGATTCTTATATCCCTCTGCCACCAGGATGAGATTAGTTTCCCTCTCTGTGTATTATATATCAGACTAAATATGTCTGGGGTGCGGATTCTTTTTCACAGCAAAGCTACATCTAGGGATTTGATTTTAGCGGGGGTTAGGAATGAAGCGGAGGTTCTGGGCTTGCTGAACAAGTTAATAGCAGAGCTGGAGGTTAGACAGGAAGATAGTGGAAATTGGGCATAATGTTCCAAAGGTGGATGAACATTTGACAAAATTTTGAGGAGAAAAAAAAAAATCAGGAAAAGAATTTTGATACAATTTTTTAACCAGCTATAAAGAGCGTCAAAATTTGTGAACGTAATCTTTTTTTTTTTTGAGGGGTGGGAGGAAGGGTTGCTGTAGGGGCTTACTGGAGCTAGAAGATGCCAATGGAAGGCTGCCATGACAAGATGGATTGCCAGAAGGAGTGTCGCTTCTTTGGGGGGGAGCACGTGTTTTCCCACTAATCAGCATTTGCTTCCATTTTATTTCTATGGTAGGTATGTTTCATTGACCATGAGGGCCACGTTGCCAAGGATCATCACACTGCCTGGTTTCTCATGCTTTGAGCATCATTATGCCCATTTTACAGATGGAGACACTGAGGCACTGCACGGTGAAGTGACTTGCCCAAAGTCACCCAGCAGGCTAGTCACAGGGCCAAGAATAGAACACACCACCATAAGCAGGGAGTAGAGTACAGAGCCAAGGAGACAGGGTGGGTGGAGTTGAGACATCCAGGTAGGGGGGTTTGTACCTTATTCCTTTAGTTGTTTCCCCTTTCCTCATTGTACGTCCACACTACAAGCTTGGGGTGCGATTGGCCTACTTGTGTACACATACTCCAGCTAGCTCTCATTGAGCTAGTGTGAGTATAAATAGTATAAATAGCTGCAGTAGAATGAGTAGCAGCAGCAGGGGCCTGACTGAGCAGTGCTGAGTACTTAAGCACTCGTTTCCAGTGGATTTGTACTTGGCACAGCTCAGCAATGCCTCAGCTGCCACTGCCCATGCGACCGTGGCTAAACTGCTATTTATATTTGCGCTAGCTTGATGAGTGCTTGTGCGAGTCTGTGTACAAAAGCAGGGGAATCACACCTCTAGCTTGAAGTGTCGACGCAGCCTCAGACTGCCAGACTCAAATATCAATTAGCTGGAGCTTCTGGCTTAGAGCCTGAGGTAACTTCTCATCTTTCCTGCAGTGGTGGCAATTGGCTACAAGAGGATTCTCTCTTTCAGTGGTGGCAGGAAGGAGGTACGATAGTCAATCTGAGGTTCCCACAGACCTTCTTCTCTTCACATGTGCGTGGGAGCCAGGTAGATGGAATAGCACAAGGCGAGAGCTGGGTACTTTCACCTCAAAACAGCCACGGCAGGCGGACGGCTGTGACCAGCTAATTTGTTTTAAAACACGGCTTGCCCTGTTGACACCAGATTAAAAGGTCTCTTTAAAAATGTGTTAGCTGCCATGTTTTAAACCACATGCTACCTTGCTGGTCTAGGCTTCGGGCCTGTTTACACACAAAAACCATGCCACTATGTAGATCAGTATAGATACCACCACCATGGCATGGAGGGATGCAGCTACACCAGCATAGCAGTGCTTCTACCAGGGTAGCTGTATAGAAAAAAGGAATAAAGGCACCTTTATACTGATATAACAGCTTCCACACTAGGGGTTGTACCAACTGAACTATCTCTATAGAAAACCACACTCCTAATTATTGACTCAGGATAAGAATATTGTGCCAAGCAGGCCTTCATCCCTTGAGGGCTGTGTCCCAGAACCCCTTGCACTGGCAATTTGAGTCCCAGGGCTATAAGCATTCCAATATATGTGATGGTCTTTGTCACAATTTCAGGGTAAATGCACCTGTATCCTCCCCCCACCCCACCTCCGCTCTATGGTCTACCCCAGGAGTGCCCAATCAAGTGTCAGGTTTCCATCCATCTCCTGTCTTTGGTCAGGGACCCTTGTCTCACTCCCTTCTGACCAGGGGTTTTAAGGCTGCACAGTCCCCTGCCTTAGACTGGCTTACTTTCTCTCTGAGAGCTATGAACAGTGTACTGCTAGCAGTTACACGTTACCACCCACCTCTTTCTGAGCAAGCACATTTCTTTTTAAGGTAAAAGCATTACAGAGAAAACATAATGCAAACAACACATTTACACACACTGATCATACCAGACATCACCCACCTTCCACATGTGGAGTCTGATAGGCCAACATCTGCAAGGGATGGAGCCTGCCCTTGGACAGAGAGTCATTTGCTGGATAAGAAAGAAGGCCCTGTGCTAGTTCATGCCTTTATATGCCACAAGCCCTTTCTTTGTCTGTTGGCTTCTGAAAATCCAGTTTGAACCTGTACCTGTGACCCTCCCAAGGTGATGGTACCTCTCTGCAAGTGTTTACAACCTACATGATTCACCTTACTCATCCACCACTGTCCTTGGTTCCTGGCAGAGCTGTGATCACCCTCCTGCCTAGAGTTGCATACAATCCCTGGCCCACCATGATATTTAAATTTAAGTTTTGTGTAGTGAGCTATAATTAAGTTCTAGTTTCAGGAGCTTTATGTGCTATGAGGAACAGCTAACTTGAACTGGCTCATAGTTCATAAAATTCACTTTTGTCTTTCAATAGAGCCTAGAAGCCATAATCATGGATCAAGACCCTATTGTGCTAGGTGCTGTACAAACACAGAATAAAAAACAGTCTCTACCCCACGTAGCTTACAATCGAACATTATCGATGTATAACACAAATGCAACTTGTCATTGCTGTCCTGAACTCATAATGTCTATTCTCCCATCAGTGGTCTATCTCTCATTAATGTGACTGCGTAGAGTTGGTTGAAAGTTCAAATTTCAAGATTTTTTAAAGGAAAAAAAATGTTATCTGTGTGTCTTGCCCAAGTACAATAGGGTCCCCCAAGATAGTACATGGGATTGCAGTATCTGTCACAGTCCTGTTTACAATTCATTGAATGCAATTCCTTTTCCATTGTCCTTTTGATGTTACTGCTCAAGTGCACTTGCCCACTAGTCATCGTTCACTGCAAACATTTCAGCCATTAAATCAGGGAGCCCCAAACAATACCATGTGACTTAGGTGACCAGTCATACACCATCAACAAAAATGAGTACCCAAAGCAAAATTCTATGAGGAGCCTAAAGTTCAACCACACTATTCAGTTAAATCCTTCTGAAGAATCAATGCATCTGAAGAAGCCCAGCTTGGTTCATGCATGGTTAGCAAACAGAAAAAGGGGGTAATTTCTTTCAATGATATGTTCAGCTCTAGTTAATAATGTCCCTGTGTGTAGCATTGTTCCGCACAACAGCTCCTGTATCCCACTTCAGAGATGGCTGAATTGCACTGATGGACAATTTGATTATTTAATACAAAGTCTTTAGGAGGGAATGTGAGAAAGAAATGGAAGAGATTTTTGTCTGCTGGAATATTCAAGAATAAAGTACGCCCAGGAGAGTGTGAATCAATCTAATATTTCCAACATTACTTGAGAACACATCTTCAATTGATTTCTAAATCTCTCTAGGGGTAGTTTCCTAAATTAAACTTAATGATGCTGTGTGTCAGTGGAGATCTATTAGATCTAAAAGACACGGGAAAATATGTGAAAACGATGGGTTTCGTGCCTGCACTGTTTATAAAGTTTAAACATAATTTTTCCAATTAAGTATTTTTTTTTCTCCTCAGCAATGCAGAAACATTTAATAACCAGTGAAAAAGATAATGGGAAATCCCACTGACATATTCATAAGGATCTGTGCTTTTGGTTATTATGACACTTTGCTGTTGTAAATAGCATCTCATACAGCTATTGATTCACAACATGGCCTGCAGTTATACCACCTTGTGCGGTGAAGCTGCCAGATCCTGCAGCTGAGCAGGACTGGACTGGTTTGATAGGAGATATTTATGCTGCGGGTAGCAATGTGAACGATTCAGTAGGGTGCTGCTGTCTCCTCTGTTTTGATGAGCCACTGGGTAGTGAATGGCCTGTGCTGGCAGAGGGGAAGCTATGAAAAGTCTAGATTGTAAACTCTCTGTGCAGGAACTGTTTCTCACTATGGGCACGTCTACACTGCACTCTCCTTTTGGCAGTGTGTAAAGTACATATACTTTGCCAAGCCTTTCCCCGCTGCCTCCCTCTTGCCAGAGCCTTTCATTGGCACAACTACCTACACACCTCAGTGTGGACACAATCTGCTTTTCACTGTGGCTTGTAGTTCCACATATCCTACGCTCTGACACAGGAGGTGTGCAATGTAAATATAGCCTGCATGGGTTTGTACAGTGCTTGGTACAATTGGCCCTTCATCTTGGTCAGGGCCTTTAATAATAAGATCCTGAAGCATGTTGCAAAGGAGGCAAGCACCATTATCCCCATTTTACAGATGGGAAGACTGGGAGATGAAATGATTTGGTCAAAGTCATCTAGCAGTACAACCAGGACTTGTACCCAGGTCGTCGGAGTCCCTGTCCAATGCTCTTTTCATTAAACAACACTGCATCCTCCACCAGGTGGGAGAAAAGATGCCCTGTAAATTTTCACTAGCAGAGAGCTGTTGGGGACACTGGTGTGCTGGCCAGCATACAGCTGTGTACGTATACATCTCTCTGCCTTTCAACATTCTCCATGTTGTATAAAAGCAGCCTCATTTCCTCACTTACTTGAGTATACATTTCCTAGCAGAACTGGGAATGGGTGACAGGGGATGGATCACTTGATGATTACCTGTTCTTTTCATTCCCTCTGAAGCACTGGCATTGGCCACTGTCAGAAGACAGGATACTGGGCTAGAAGGACAATTGATCTGACCCAGTATGGTCATTCTTATGTTATTAACTAGATTAAGATTATAAAAAAAAGCTAATAAGAGGTATAAACTCTTTTAGGGCATAAGCCACTCACTAGCTGATAAGGAAGCCTCACTCCTGTCTCAGAAGTATCTGGTACTGGCCTCAGGATATTGGGGTAGATGGACCTCTGTCTGCTCCAGTATAACAATCATCCCGGACCATTGGAAAAAGGCAAATAAAGTGCCCATATTTTAAAAAGGGAAGAAAGAGAACCCGGGGAACTATAGACCGGTCAGCCTCACTTCAGGCCCTGGCAAAATCATGGAGCAGGTCCTCAAGGAATCCATTTTGAAGCACTTGGAAGAGAGGAAGGTGATCAGGAACAGTCAACATGGATTCACCAATGGCAAGTCATGCCTGACCAACCTGATTGCCTTCTATGATGAGATAACTGGCTCTGTGGATATGGGGAAAGTGGTGGATGTGATATATCTTGACTTTAGCAAAGCTTTTGATACAGTCTCCCACAGTATTCTTGCCAGCAAGTTAAAGAAGTATGGATTGGATGAATGGACTATAAGGTGGATAGAAAGCTGGCTATATTGTCAGGCTCAATGCATAGTGATCAGCTGCTCGATGTCTAGTTGGCAGCTGGTATCAAGCGGAGTGCCCCAAGGGTTGGTCCTGTGGCAAGTTTTGTTCAACACCTTTATGAATTATCTGGATGATGGGATGGATTGCACCCTCAGCAAGTTCACATATGACACTAAGCTGGGGGGAGAGGTAGAAACACTGGAGGGTAGGGATAGGGTCCAGAGTGACCTAGACAAATTGGAGGACTGGACCAAAAGAAATCTGATGAGGTTCAACAAGGATAAGCGCAGAGTCCTTCACTTAGGAAGGAAGAATCCCATGCACCGCTATAGGCTGGGGACCGACAAGCTAAGCAGCAGTTCTGCAGAAAAGGACCTGGGGATTACAGTGGATGAGAAGCTGGATATGAGTCAGCAGTGTGCCCTTGTTGCCAAGAAGGCTAACAGCATATTGGGAGGCATTAGTAGGAGTATTCCCAGCAGATCAAGGGAAGTGATTATTCTCCTCTATTCGGCACTGATGAGGCCACACCTGGGGTATTGTGTCCAGTTTGTGTCCCCATACTACAGAAGGGTTGTGGACAAATTGGAGAGAGTCCAGGGGAGGGCAACGAAAATGATTAGGGGGCTGGGGCACATGACTTACGAGGAGAGGCTGAGGGAACTGGGCTAATTTAGTCTGCAGAATAGAAGAGTGAGGGGGGATTTGATAGCAGCCTTTAACTACCTGAAGGGGGTTCCAAAGAGGATGGAGCTCGGCTGTTCTCAGTGGTGGCAGATGACAGAACAAGAAGCAACGGTCTCAAGTTGCAGTGGGGGAGGTCTAGGTTGGATATTAGGAAAAACTATTTCATTAGGAGGGTGGCGAAGCACTGGAATGGGTTACCTAGTGGGGTGGTGGAATCTCCATCCTTAGAGGTTTTTAAGGCCCGGCTTGACAAAGTCCTGGCTGGGATGATTTAGTTCGTGTTGGTCCTGCTTTGAGCAGGCGGTTGGACTAGATGACCTCCTGAGGTCTCTTCCAACTCTAATCTTCTATGATTCTATGTAGCTCTTCCAGTTGTTTTTCTTCCTCTTTTGCTCTCTTTTCTTCCTCGTCTCCTTTTGCTCTTTTTTCTTCCTCTTTATTTATTGTACTTCTGACTGGAAGGGATAAAATATAACTTTGTGAGACCGGGTAAATTCATAAACATACATTATATTCCAAAACCTTGACCCCTTTAAAAATGAGGGGTGCCCAATAATTGAGGCATCCAAGATCACTAGTAACTTTTGAAAAATTAGGCCATTAGGTAGACCAAAGTTTTGTCTAGTGAACTATAATCAAGTTCTAGTTTCAGGAGCTTTATGTGCTATGAGGGACAGCTAACTTGAACTGGCTCATAGTTCATACAATTCACTTTTCTCCTTCAATAAAGCCTAGAAGCCCTAATCATGGATCAAGACCCTATTGTGCTAGGTGCTGTACAAACACAGAATGAAAAAGTCTCTGGCCCAAATAGCTTACCAATGAACATTATTGATGTATAACACAAATGTAACTTGTTATTGCTGTCCTGAACTCATGATGTCTATTCTCCCATCCGTGGTCTATCTCTCATTAATGTGACTGTGTAGAGCTGGTTGAAAGTTCAAATTTCAAGATTTTTTTAAAGGAAAAATATTAACAGTATTCAGAAAATATTATCTGTGTGTCTTGCCCCAGTATAGAGCTTGTTGGAAAGCTTGGGATTTCAGGATTTGTACAATACTAACATTTTAAAATTGGAAAAAATTGATTGAAAAATATCATATTTCTTCCCTTTTTTGGACATCTCAATTAATGGGGATTATATATATGAATTAACGGGAGAATAACTCCCTCCAAGATTCCACTGTAACTGGAAGTGTTCTATTATTCTTATCTAGTAGTAATCCTGGGTTGGTTTTATTGTTCATTTGTTTTTAAGGGATTGAGACAGATCATCACCTTGAGAAGTGAAGATCTAGAGTGCGGGGGCAACAAAATTTAAGCCATTAGAAAAGACAAAATCAGTCACGTGTCACCCACTGATCAATGTGTACGATGTCTTCCCACCAGTGCCCCACCTGAACTGTAGCAGCTGGGAGTCTGTGACAGTTCCCATCTACAGAGCCCGGCTTTCTAGGTCCAGTTGTATAGACTTATGCTTTCAGCTCGGGAGGTTCCTGGTTCAAACGCAGTGTTAGCCAAGATGGCGACCATCATAAACAGGATACAGCAGGCAACTCTACCACTAGCTCTTCATGACTGGGAGCTGTTGTTATATACCACTGAATAATGGAGGCTGGGTCACTCCCTAGGGTCTCAGGCACATCTCTCTCTGGTGGACATAGCCCCTCTCCATGATTCCAGGTGGTTCCCCACATCCTGCTCTCTGAGAAAAGCTGCTTGCTCCCTATGATTTGCAAGAGCTTCTCATGCATCACCCACTGCTGCTGGCTTCCTGCCACTCCTGGTCCCAAAATGAGCCTGTGCACCATCCATAGCAGATGGCTTCCCGCTCTGCCTGAGAACATGCAGGTCCCACATGTTGCCTGTCCCTATGATTCCAACTAAACCCTCTGTTCTCATCACGGAGTGCAGCTGACCACAATGCCAAGCAGCTGTCAGGCACCATTCACCGCAAGAGGCTGCCTCCATCATTCCCCATAAACGGTCCATT
Organism: Chelonia mydas; assembly: GCF_015237465.2. Taxonomy (NCBI): domain Eukaryota; kingdom Metazoa; phylum Chordata; order Testudines; family Cheloniidae; genus Chelonia; species Chelonia mydas. Next base: position 11,311,592 of record NC_057851.1, on the reverse strand, counting down.
TCAGGAGGCAGGCTACTTGGTATACTACAGCAATAGCAAGTAAAATGCACAATACACATTACGGCTGGCTGGTCTCTTCTGTTACAAATAGAGCAGGGTGGCCAACCAACAATTAAAGAAAAAAATCAGTTCAGGTCAATCAAAATATTTCATTGCAATCGTTCTAAATCATTTCATTTCGAGGTTGACCTTTTTATTCCTATCTTTCTTTTTACCAGAAATTAAATTTCTAAAGGAAAAGTTGTTTCAAACTTAAAAACGAAAATTTTCATTTAAAAATGTCACAAACTTTCGAAACAGGAAATTCATCCAAACCTGCCCTTTCTCACCAAAATTGTTGTTTCCACAAATTGGCCTTTATCGACAGAAAAGCATTTCATCAAAAAATCCCAACCGGTACTAGTTTAAAAAAATAATTAATTAAAAATAAATTAGTTAAATAAATAAATTGGTTAGTCTCTAAGGTGCCACTAGTACTCCTTTTCTTTTTGCAAATACAGACTAACACGGCTGCTACTCTGAAACCGGTACTAGTTAAGAGCATAAAATGGGGGATTTCAGCCTTGAAATCCACCACCATTCCACCTGTGCATTGCTCTCTGGGAAGGGTTTGTGCACCCAGACCCATTTTGCCATGCAGAAGATCCACAGAACAACAAAAACTGTTTGTAGACCACAATCAACAATAATATTGTGTTCAAAGGCCCTAAGGAAGGTCTTATTACATTCAGAAAAGTTTTCTTGAGAAACACAAAGTGGCTGGCTCGAGTGCTGTGCAGCAGTCATCCACCGAGAAACCAAATTAGCACTAATTATATTATGGCGTGCTGTTGTGCGATCAGTGTGACTTCACTGAAGGAAATGGGCATCGGTGTCACTAGGTGGCATAGTTCTGACACATTTACAGATCATTAGCCAGCGCTAATATCATTTCGCAGTGCGCGTGGCTGGAGGAGGAGGGGGGTCCCCTTTAACATCACTCAGCTGTATGTGATCTGTGAGTGTAAACTGCTTATCGGCTCCCGATGGGTACGAGCTGCAAGCTGAGCTTTTTCACCCGGGCTTGAAATTAACAACAACGAGCGGCTGCGCACCTCGCTGGAATGGCATTTAAATCCAAAGAGAACGAGGGGAGGAATAAGAGGAGGGCCCCCATCCTGAAGGCACTTATGCACATGGGCAAATTTAAGCCCTTGAATAGCCCCTTTGAAGCCCTGGGTAATGGTCTGTAAAGGTAAGCAGGGCTGCAAGCGGTTGTAGGATCAGGGCCTCATTTGGGACCATCCTTGCTCAGCAACAGGTTAGTGCTTCTCTGGGAGATGTAGGCAGCATGATGGATAAAGCAATAGGGAGCAGATTTACAAGCAGTTAGAAAATGTATCTAAAATGGGGTTCATAATTACCACTTGACAGCAGGGAACACAGCCCCAGTCAATGGAACCAGTACTCATTGACACCAGGGATGATCTTGGCCCTGTTTCTCCATTGTGCACAAAGGGCCTTCCCTTATAATAACGTATGCTCGTTCTTCTCACAATACTTAGCATTTCAGCCACATTACTGTTTCCAAAGGGCCTTACAGATCTCTGGGGAAATCCAGGCTCCTCTGAAGTCAATGGCAAAGCTCCTAATGGCTTCCATGGAGCAAGATTGCCCACCATTCACTTTCCCCTCCACATCCCCAGTGCAGTACGTCAGTTTTAATGTTCTCATCATAATGGTCTTACTTTATTGGCTGGAGAGGCAGAAATGCTAAATATTTAAGCCCAGATTCTTAAGTCCAGACAAGCTGCCCTTGGCACAAGAAGAGAGGTGGGGAGAAACAAAGGTTCCAGAACCAGACGTGGAAACACCAGAATCTCCGAGGGCTCCTCGGATTTTTGGCAGCTGAGGATGGCTGGGACATGAGGAAATCCTACCCCGGGAGTTGGAAAGTGGAGAGATGCAAAGCTGCTACTGTAGCCCTCTGCAAGAATTCCCCCTTCACCTGCCTGGCCCTGGATGGGCTGGATCCACTGGGCTTTTGGTAGCTTTGTGGTGCTCCAGCCGTGGAAAGTAGCCGGAGAAGAGTTGAAAATTGGACCCTTCAAGCACAAAGCTGAGCTACAGGATTCTTTGAATTCTAACTCAGGATGTGAGGATTCAAAGGGAGCTGGTTGGGGGCCAGACTCAGCAGGAAACTAGCAAGAAATGAGAGCTCTGATGCAGTCAGTCGTCTGCTCCGAGACCTCTGAAAGTGAGGACCTGAATCTTGAATTTGACATGACGAGCAAGGAGAACCCCATGCAGGGGGCCACAAAGTGGCACGGTGTGGTTAGAAGAGCAAAGGAGACGTTATTTTTTATGACAGCAGCTGGAATATATTGAAGCAAAGAGAGATCAGAAGAGAAAGGCCGGAGAGAAAAGGAGGTTCCAGTAGGAGGTTCCAGGCAAGAAATGACCGGGGCATGGGCACCCCACTGGGAGGGAGAGGAGAATGGGGTTTAGAGAGATTGCAAAGAATGATGCGGGAAGAGGAAGAGAAGGCAAGAGGGAGGTCAAAGGAGCACCATTGCCCAGGGGCTAATGCACTGTCCTGGGATGAGACTTGGGTTTTATTCCTAGCTCTATCACTGATCTATTGTGTGACCTTGGTGAAGTCACTTCCCCTCTCTGCATCGCTGTTTCCAACTCTTGTCTACCTCAATCAATAATACTCAACCATCTTACTCAAGGAGCAGCATTATTAATTATTACTTATTATTTTATTATTATTATGTATTTGTGTTGCAGAAGCACCCAGGAGTCCAAGTCACGGACCAGGGCCCCATACACTAGGTGCTGTACAGACAGAACAAAATGGCCCCTGCCCCAAAGAGCTTACAATCTCAGTATCAAAGACAAGATGCAAAGAGAAGGGATGCCATGCTCAAAGTGGTGGGTTAGGAAAATGATCTTTCCAGCAGCCTGCTGAATGGATCCGAGCGGGGCAAGATTGCAATTGTCAAGACCGTAAAGAAGGATGCGGCAGTAACAGCTGTGACATGAAAACCTAGACAAGCGTTTTAGTGGTGCGGATGAATAGGAAAGCATGTATTGTGTGAAGCGTAATGTTTGAACATGGAAGGTGCTGTATAAATGCCAAGTATTATTAGTTTGTAAAATGGGACCCAGATCTTGGTTGGGACCTCCAGGTACTAGTGTAAGGCAAATAAGGTTACATTAGATTAAATGAGTAGATTAAGTTACATTAGATTAGACTAGATTAGATTGATAGATCTTGGATATATGTCCATCTCTGACAGGATGCTTATGGGAAACTTCCTGCATGATATTGTCATGCTTGAGGAATGATTTGAATATAATTAAAATTATTTATTATTTCTACATATATATTTTAACATAAAACCGTACATTCCTCGCTCCCCTATCCTTTGTCTGCTTACACACTTGTCTGTCTTTCGAGCTAGGCACTCCCTGAAGCACGGACTCTTTCTCCTCTGTTTGAAAAGCAGCGAGCACATTCCCGGAATGAAGGCATAATATATGTGTTTAGACCATTCAGAAGTGGAGGGGAGAGGAAACTATCCTAGCTCTCAAATCACTGCGATCACACTTTACTTAAGGGCAGCTTTCAGTGGTGTATAAAGGGTTAATAAATGATTAATAGACATTATAAGTCTGCTCCAGACATGAGAAATGTTAGTTATAGATGGTTATAAGATGCTATAGAGGGTTATTAGCCATCTAGCGACCTGTTGGACTCTATAACTGCGTCACCCTTTATTAAAGCATTTTTTCATCGTTTTAACCCTTTATAAACGATGCACCTTTAATATACAGGATGACCCATCTATCCCTAATGAAACCCCGACATTCTTTACATTCCAGAACTGTCTGGCAGCAAAGGGGATATTTATCAGCAGAACTGCTACAGTTGGGGACCACAATTTTACCTCCAACAGCAAGGAAAGCATTTCAGTGTGTTGGGCTCTTGTCCAAGACTGACAGCACAGCAGAAACTTTTGAACAGATCTATTTTTGTTCAATAACTTTCCTGGAGATGGCTGATGGACGTTAAAGAGCGGATGACTCAAAACTGCCAACTTATTTTGAAGGTTCCCTGACAACAATTGCATGCTCCAGGCTCTTATCCAATTAAAAAGAATTGCTGTCTAAGATTTGGTGTGTAATGACCGTCATCTTCACCATCACCAGGGACTGAATTTAGGACTTTTAGAGATAAGAGGATAAGCCTCAGCAGCTTCAGCCAAAGGACTGCATCCCGCAGCTCTTGTCTGTCGTGGACTCATTACTTCTGTGGACCAGGCCCCAAAAGGGACACAAACACTGAGTTACACAGACAGTGTTTACAGATCTTGGGACATCCTTTGGAGACACGGGGGCACTTTCGTACAGATACACTGTTCCTCCACATTGCCTCCCAGACAGTGCTCCATCAGCATGGCTCAGGCTGCTGAAACACGCCTTGTTCATGGACAACAGGGAAGTGGCCAGCAAGAAGCAGGGAGGAACACTTTCCTTTCTACATGGTCTCACGTCCCAAGTGCTATTTTATAGGGAGACTAAGAGCTTGTCTACATGGCACCGCAGCCTGGCAGATGGGGATGTGAGTTGTAAGATGCCATGCGCTAACTGTCCCGTTGCAGGTTAATTCATGGGTAAATTAAAAGGTACCTCATTCACATAGTCCTGTTTGAAACAGAACTACATCAGCACAAACTAGGTATCTCATAAAAAGAAAAGGAGGACTTGTGGCACCTTAGAGACTAACCAATTTATTTGAGCATAAGCTTTCGTGAGCTACAGCTCACTTCATCGGATGCATCGATGAAGTGAGCTGTAGCTCACGAAAGCCTATGCTCAAATAAATTGGTTAGTCTCTAAGGTGCCACAAGTCCTCCTTTTCTTTTTTGCGAATACAGACTAACACGGCTGCTACTCTGAAACTAGGTATCTCATAGTTCACACAAGCAGGGTCTATATGGGGCAGATAGAGCACAACACGGTGAAGTGTAGTACGGTTCACACCCTCATAGACTGAACTGTGACGCTGTGTAGACAAGCCGTAAGGGATTTGCTCAAGCTCACGCAGGAAGTTTGTAGTGGAGCACGAAATTGAATCTCTATCTCCCAAATCCCAGTCAAGCACCCTTACCACTGGAACGATCAACCTTTCTCCTTACCAATTATACACAAATCAGCCCAGCAAACCTTTGCCTGGATTTTGAACTGAATCTTTCTGGAAGTTTGAGAAAGTATTTTTTTAACTGGCTTTGGTGGCATTTCAGCAGTTGCAGGCACTGTGTGGAGAAGCAACACAACGTAACAGACAGACTATTCTGCTCAAACTTCATAGCTAGAATGAAGTTCACCCCTGGGCAGAGGAGGCCAGCACACAGTCCCACGTAGGTTTTACATGGGACTGAAATAAATGTATAGTTCTTATGCTGGTCTACTGCACACAGGTAAATTAGTGTTGCCAACACTTATGATTTTACAGTAACTCTCATGAAAGGTGGTGTTTTACTTAAACCCCCAGCTCCTGGAGTCATGTGATAATTGAGAATTTCACCTTTCATTAAACATAAAATTTCACGCCTTCCTGGTTGGGAAGCAAAATTCAGAAACATGACCACTGGAGCCTTAACGACCGGAAAGCAATTAGAAAGAACTCCCTCATGCACCCCAGTTTATATTTTTAAAAATCTCATGATTTTTAAGCCAATCTCATGATTTGCAAACACTTGAAGTTGGGGACAGGGACTGTCTTTTTGTTGTGTGTTTGCACAGCACGTAGCACAATGGGGGCCTGTTATGTTTCATTGCATACATCCACAGACATTAGATAAAAAAACAAAATACTCTTGCTGGAAGGTCACAACATAATAATACTTAGTTTCTTAGAATTCAGAACAATAACACACAAGAGCCCAAAATCAGAGTGAGACAAAGGAGGTTGCTCCCTAAAAACCAGAGAGGCACAACTCATCCCACCTTACTCGAGGCTGGCTGGCTGCTGACTGACACTCCTAAGCCCAGATCCCATGCTTCCCTACAGAGCCCTCTAGGCTGCAAGCAGGACCAGGACAAAACACTGAGCAATTCAAGTGATAGGTCTACTATTTTAATACAGTTTTCCATACACCACAGGGTCCAGGTCCATGAGGCTCCTAGATACTACTGCACTACAAATATTAAATAAATATAATAGATTAGTTGTGAGTGGAGGGTGGGAGGAGAGAGAGCTGAGATCAGAATCCTCCTTCCTCCAAGGTTCAGAAATCATTTCCAGGCCCTTATACTTCACAACAGTCTTGAGCTTTCATTGAGCTGACGTACAACTAGCTGCATCCTCACTCTCATTCCCTTTCTCTGTTTTCCTTATTAGTTTCTCCTTAATGAAAATGAAAGAGAGAGCGGGAGAGAGTGTTAAGAAAAAGGGGTTGGACTAAAAATAGTTACTGAAGCCAGGATATATTACAGCAAACTGCTTTTGCCTCTGGTTGTTAGTGGAGTTTCCTTTGTTGTCTTCTTTGATTGTTTCATTTATATGGCAGGTTAGACAGCAACAGACTCCTGTTATTGCCTTTCTGAGTGGTGGGTTTTTTTAAGGCTCAGAACCCCTCAGGGCAGTCACTCCCCAACCACAGCTGGTGACAGGAGGAGGGTTTTTTTTGTGTTCGATACGTAGAGCTGACTGGCGGGAAGATTAACAGCAACGCTATTAAGTGGGATACACTGTCTCCATTTTTAAATTGCTTGGGTCTTTAATAAAAGAAAGAGAGAGAGAGAGAGAGAGAAATCTAGACGGTGTAACATCTTCTGGATGTTCACATTCCATTGTGCCAGATGCTAAATTACTTTCTTTTTTCCCCCACACACTTTCCCTGCCTTCATAAGTACATTCTGGTGCTTAATGCTATCTCTCAGTGCTCAGAACGAGTCCTTTAATCAAACTGCAATGGTGGTCCGTTAAAAGGGGAAGATTAGTGGGCCCAGGGTTCTGCAGTACAGTATGTCTGCGTGAATCAGAAATTCTCAGTCCTCAGGCTGTTTTAGAAAGTTCTTCCAGGAAACTTTGCATCATTAGTGACTTTCTTGCTTTCTATTAGTCTTTCAGCTAATACCATCAGAGCAGGAAGCTGGGCTGAGCAGATTTATAAAATGGAGGAGGGAAAATAGGGTTGCCAGGTGTCTGGTTTTCAACCAGAACGCCCGGTTGAACAGGGACCCACGCAGCTCTGGTCATCACCGCTAATTGAGCTGTTAAAAGTCCATTTGGCGTTGGGCTGGCAGGCTCCCTACATGGTTCTGCATGGCTCCCTGGAAGCGGTGACATGTCCCTCGGCTCCCGGACAGCGGGGTAGCCAAGGGCCTTCACGCACTACCCCCACCCCAAGCACCAGCTCTGCCACTCCCATTGGCTGGGAACTGTGGCCAATGGGAGCTGCCGGGGCAGGGCCTGTGAGCGGAAGCAGCACATAGAGCCGCCTGGCTGCCCCTATGCCTAGGAGCTGAAGGACACGTCACCTCTTCCAGGGAGTCACCCGTGGAAAGTGCCGCCTGGTGCCCGCACCCCGAACTCCCTCCTGCACCCCATCCCCCTGCCCCAGCCCTGAGCCCCCTCCCACACCCAAACTACCTCCCGGAGCCCACACCCTGAACTCCCTCCTGCACCCCATCCCTCTGCCCCAGCCCTGAGCCCCCTCTCACACGCAAACTACCTCCCGGAGCCCGCAGCCCAAACCCCCTCCTGCACCCCAACCCCCTACCCCAGACCTGAGCCCCCTCCCACACCCAAACTACCTCCCAGGGCCCACACCCTGAACCCCCTCCAATGCCCCAACTCCTGCCCCAGCCTGTTGAATATGAGCGAGTAAGTGAGGGTGGAGGAGAGCGAGCACAGAGGGAGGGGAGATGGAGGGAGCAGGGGGCGAGGCCTTGGGGAAGTGCTGGGGGGAAGGGGCGGGGCAAGGGTGTTCGGTTTTGTGCCACTCGAAAGTTGGCAACTCTAGGGGAAAATAAGAGGCAAAACTTCTTCAGTGAAGGAGATGATATTATCCCAGGAATATGTTCGGCAGTAGCTCGAAAGTACAGAATCAGAATATAGACAGGATTTCAAATGTCAGGCCCAAGTCGCCCCTTTCTCACTCCTGGGCAAAGTAGGCATGATTCTCTTTTACCCTGCTCCTCATGTAGTCCTATATGCCAGTGCGAAGTGAGTATAAATAGCAGCAGTTCCAATCTGCTAGCATGTTATACCCACTTTGTTCAGGCCTCACTGGAAGAGAGGAAGGATGGTCCTTTGGTTGAGGTACTGGTTGAAGAGGGTGGCGCAAGTCCCTGCTCTGCCACAGACTTCCTGTGTGACCACGGGCGGGTCACTTATTCTCCTCGCAGCCAAGTTCCCCATCTATAAGAAGGGGGTGTTAGTATTTCTCATACTCACAGGGGTGTTGTGAGGATAAATACATCAAAGAACGTGAGAGATGCTCCGATACTATGGTGATGGGAGGGGCCACATAGGTACCTAATTAAAATAAAACCTGATTTGCATTTTCACTGCTCTGGCAGTGTAAAGGAGCCTTGGAGTAGACATAAATGTAATTTACATTCACTATGAGACTGCTTTGCACTCCTAGAGTGGGCCTGCTGCCTTAGCATAACAGAGAATTAGGCCCACAAGGTGCAAGGCTGTGGGGAATGGGCCCCCTGCTGGTAGTGGGTAGCATACCATTCCCTTTGTCCAAATCTTTGCAGCTGTGCGTGTCCCCCATCTAGTAGAACAAGCCTACTTTCTGTTCTTTGATACCATCGACCCTCTCTGACATCAGTGAGGCAGGTGACCCTAACCGCAGCTCCGGCCATCGCAGGAAGGCATTAGAGATGCAGACTGGTGCTCCTAAGAAAGCTTTCCTAGCCCAGCCAGCTGCCAGGTAAGAGGGAAAGAACTTGCCTCTAGCAGCAGATAGCCTTACCTGCAAGTTTGTTCGCGTGCTAGGTTTGTCAACCCTCCAGGATTGTCCTGGAGTCTCCAGGAATTAAAGGTTAATCTTTAATTAAAGATTATATCATGTGATGAAACCTCCAGGAATACAGTCAACCAAAACTGGCAGCCCTAATGTGTGCATGTGTTTCATGGATGACCAGAGAACTGGGGGGGGGGGAGGGAGAAACAGGGTTCAAATTTTTCACCCCATATTTTTGTCAAAATTCAAGATGTACCCTGGACTGCTAAGTTCCCATTTAGGCTCCTAAATAAGAGTGGCCTGATTTTTTCAGCTCTTTAGGTGCCCATGTTTGAAAAGTTTGGCCTTGGTCTATGTGATGTTAGCCAACTGTTGGCTAACCATTATTCTCAGCACATAGCTGGCCATCTAAATCGCATGGTATTGTTTGTGCTCACTGATTGGATGACAAAACTCTAGCACGATGAGGCAAGCACTCCTATCACCAGTAGAGGATAGCTATATTCCGGGATAGCTGTGAAAACAAGTATTCGCACAAAGAGTAGCCTTTTGCCAAATGTTCATGACAATGGGTTTTTGATTGCATACCAAAAAACCCATTCCCATGAATGAACAGCAACAAAAACCTGATGGAGTCAAATTTCTGTTCAGAATTCCAATAAGCATTTGCAAACACTATTTTATTGTGTTGGCCCAGCTGTACAGATGAGAACAGTGAAACAAATACTAGGCCAGATTCTGATCTCATTTGTCCGATTAGCTCCATTGCCCACAGAGGAATTACTCCTGATTTACATCAGTATAATTGATATAGAAATCTGGCCCACCGGCAGTATTTCTGTGTTAACGCGTAACCATTTAGCTCTCTTTTTTTGGTGGGAGGGGGAAATACATTCAAAGCAAAAGCAAATATATTCATGTGCCATTATTATTGAGAATTCAAATGCATGGAAGTTATAATATTCAGACATGGTTCCCAGAGCAGCTGTCATTCAGCCACCATGCACATATATATGAATGTATGAATTTAACTGTATATATGGCAATATAAAATGCAGTAATACGTGCAGGCAAAGCAATATTAAATGTGAGGTTCCCCAGTTATGGTGGTTTTGGGAATTATAACTTTGAATTTCCTGATTTTGCTATGGTTTCGTTTTTGAATCATTGGAGACTGGATTGGGAACCTATTTAATTTTGGTACATATATGGCCCCCATTACTGTAGTATCTGACAGGTTTCAGAGTAACAGCCGTGTTAGTCTGTATTCGCAAAAAGAAAAGGAGGACTTGTGGCACCTTAGAGACTAACCAATTTATTTGAGTATACTGTATGCATCCAATGAAGTGAGCTGTAGCTCACGAAAGCTTATGCTCAAATAAATTGGTTAGTCTCTAAGGTGCCACAAGTCCTCCTTTTTTTTTTTGTAGTATCTGTGTGCATCACCCTGTTTAATATAGTGGCAAGAGGGGTCAGGTAATATCTTTTATTGGACCAATTTCTGTTGCTGAAAGAGACAAGCTTTCAAGCTATACAGAGCTCTTCTTCAGGTCTGGAAAAAGTACACAGAGTCTCACAGCTAAATAGAAGGTGGAACAGATTGTTTAGCATAAGTAGTTAACACATATTCAAAGGTATTCACTAAATGCCCCAATAACGACTATGCAGGTGACACCAGACAATCACTATGCTCTTGAATGGACTCACATAGGAAAATGATGAAAGGCTAAAGCACTCTATCAGCTGTGGGTGAACACTTTTCACAAAGCGCTCACTCTACATCTGACCTATCAGTCCGCATCCTCAAAGGAAACTTGCACAACACTTTCCAAAGATGAGCCTGGGAGCTTAAATTCATAACTCTGCTAGACACTACAAATCATGGTCTTAATACAGACACTGGCTTTCTGGCTTATTACAACAATCTGTAACCCACTAATCCCCCTATTTGTCTTATGACTACAGGGGTATTAATGGGACACAACGTTGAATAGTCCCTTCGAATGTATGCTAAGCAATCTGTTTGATCTTGTATTTAGCTGTGACTCTCTCAGTACGTTTCCCAGACCTGAAGAAGAGCTGCGTATAACTCGAAAGCTTGTCTCTCTTGCCAACAGAAGTTGATCCAATAAAAAATATTACCTCACCAACCTTGTCTCTCTACATATTCTAAGGGACCGTTTAAGGTGAGGTGGCCCCTGCAGACATAGGACAAAAATGGGGCGGTTAGTGAGTTACAGATTTTTACAATAAGCCATAAATCCAGTGTCTTTGTTAACACCGTGATTTTTAGTATCTAGCAGAGTTATGAATATAAGTTCCCAGGCTCGTCTTGTGAAGGTGTTGTGCAGGTTTCCTTTCAGGATGAGGACTGAGAAATCAGGTATGAAGTGATGGTTTTGTGAAAAGTGTTCACCCACAGGGGATATGTTCATCCTCTCAAACCCCCTGTAGCAAAATGTCAGTATCCCTATTTTACAACTGGGGAAGTAGGACACAGGGAATCTGGGGGGAAAACAGGAAAATGGACCCAGTTTTTCTGACTAGCATCCTAACCACCGGGCCATCCTTCGTCTCTTAGCAATGGCCGATAAAGTCATTCAGCTTTAGGTGCCAGCTCCTGGCCTACCCATGTTGGTAGAGACTGTGATGTGAAATGAATTGGGTGGTGTGAGACCATGCACAAGGACCACAATAGCAAATGGTACTTTTGCTGGCATTCCAAAAAGAGAGGTCATGGTCTGAGAGGGCTCAGAGAAGGAACTCTCCCTCATAGCCCTAGAAACCAAACCTTGATCTCTGGGCAATGCACGAGGGCAGACGAGTGTTAGCACTGCGGCTGCCTGTACTGTACTTATTCAGGGCTAGACAAAGCCACGAAGGCACTGGGCCCTGCGAGGAGGTGGCGTGGAACCTCACCATACCAAGGGCAGCACCAGGAAACATTCTGCGTTAGAGAAACAAAACGCCTCCCTCGTATGCCGCAGCTGTACATCTGCTAGTGCACCCATGCATGGCTGGACAGCTCTGCTCTGCAGCAGAGCTTGACGAGATGAGGCACAGTCCTGACTCCATCAAAAGCACACCTCTTCTAGCCCCTTTTGGCGTACCCCAATGTGAGCAGGTAGTGGGCAGCCCTTAGAGCTCAGGGACTGCCGTTTCGGCTGGCCCTTAGTTGAAGTATACAATGGCTGAGAAAGCTACCTATGCCCTTCCCGCCCCTTTCCACTGTGCACCTGCTTAAGAGCCAGGCAGAATTTGGCCCTATGTAAATACATAGAGAACATCACTTTCCCAACAAATTTCATGGCACCTAAGATGATCTGGTAGTTAGGATGCCAGTGAAGCAATCTAGGAGACCTGTGTTTGACTCTTGTCTCTATCACTCACATCCTGTATGATTGGGAGTGTGGACATTAGTCACCCTATATCTCACTTATAAAACAGCGATAATAGCGTGGTCTTTCTGTATGTACTATAGAGTACCCTCAACAGACACACTCCCGAAAGATTTCAAAAGCAAAGTGGCGGCATGTCTATTTCAGAGTGACAAATGGCTGCTAATGTTTCTCATAGAAATGCTTGTGTAGCTTCACTGAAACTAATTTATAAAACCTTAACTACTGTAGCTAATTTAACTCCCCAATTTCAGACAATACACTGAATTAAAAACTGCACTTTAATGTATGTCAGTTTGTCTAGCTGCTGACAACCAGAACGTGGAGAATAATGGAAGCATAGCTATTGCTTACTCTATTCAAAATGTTTGTGGAATTCATCAAATGAATTATTTGATTAATTTATTCATGAATTATTTGACCAGCTTTATAAATAGGGCAAGTAATGGGGAAAACAGAAGTTGAATGTTTTGATAATTGTTTCAATTACTCATTTTGAACAAATTATTCAACAAATATTATTTTGGTCAGAAATACTGAGAGGCAGGATTGTCCAGTGGGTAGGCTACCAACCTGGGACTTGGGTTCAGTTCCCTTCGCTGCAACAGACTTCCTGTGTGACCTGAGCCTGCTCACTTAGTCCAGGTGTGTGCCTCAGTTTTCCCATCTGTAACATTGGGAGAATAACACTGTGTTGTTAGCATAACTGCATTCAAAACTGTGAGTTGTTCAGAAAAGATGGCAATGGAGGCCATATAACTACTTTCGGTATCTAGCTGCAGTACAGATTTTGCAGTGTGTAGCTGCACCTATTTAACATCATTTTATTTATTCTTTGAAAAGGGTTTGGCCCAGATTCAGGGCCACTTAAGCAGTTGCTTGACTTTCAAGTCAATGACATTTACACATGTGCATAAGTGATTTTCTGAATAGGGGCTTAGACTAGGCATTTTTTACTTCATCTCTTCCAAACCTTAGTCTCGTTCAGTGATCCTAGCATGTTCTTATCTTTTCCCACATTAGCAGCCTGAAACCCAAGTCCTGCAAACTGCACCATGAAGGAAGAGCCCTGCACCTGTACAGAGGCCAATGGAGTTAAGGCGGGTACGACAGCAACTTGCAGAATTAGAACCTCAATGGTACATGCACCAATGACCTCTTCACAGATTCCCGTGCAGCCAATAACCTCCTACTCCCTTTCCCTGCTTTCTGCAATTTCCTCCCACCCCTAACTGTCAGATTAATTCGGTGTCCAGCCTCCATCCTGGACATCGTCTTGGCTCTTAGGGTATGTTTACACTGAAGCACGAGTGTGATTCTCAGCTCGGGTAGACAGACATACTACACAGGCTCAAGCTAGTGCATTAAAAATAACAGTGTGGATGTTGCATGAGCCACCAGCAGTATGGCAATGTCCACACTGCCATTTTTAGCATGCAAGCTCAAGCCTCACTAATATGAGTCTGTCTACCCAAGCTGGGAATCCCAGCTGCAGTGTAGAAATACCCTTAGGTGCCTGCCCTGCTCCCTTTCAATTGTGTGCAGTCTAACATGCAAGGGAGGCTGGACCTTCGCTATCTGGAAGCTTGATGAACTGGCTGCAGTGAAAGTTTGCAGCAGCCCAAGATGAATGACACTAGATTTATGTATTTGTACAGCACTTGGTACAAGGGAGCCCTGATCCTTATTGGGAACAACTGTAATACAAATAATTACCAGGAATAACAAGGGTGACGGGCACACAATTGAAAGGGAGGAGAACGACCAGCCTGTTCTGCAACAGATTTGGAGCTGTTGTGTAAATCATTTCTGAATATTGTGTGTTGCCCAAGTTATCGGGGTGCTTACTCATTGGTTTAACTCAAAAGGGATCTACCTGAAATGCAGGCAGGAAGGAGAAAAATCATTCAAGATCATCACCCACCTATCAGCAAACTCTTCAGAGACTAAGGGACGATGCCAGAACTGTTAGCTTTGATTATTTTGTCTCCAGGTCTCCAGCCAGCCTACAAAACTGAGTAGACCAGGACCCATGAAGCACAGCAGAACAAAGAACTGAAGTAGAATTTAGAAAGGAGGAGAACAAGAGGGAAAACCAGATAAAAATGAAACTCAGACACAGGAGCCCCCTGAGGGTGCGGGAGTGTCTGAAGAAGTTAGGCCGGTCTGGGTCACCATCATGGGATGGGAAGACTCTATGTAAGATAGACATGTGTGTAGACTGTTTTAGAAACCTTTTTCCTCTAAAAGCTTTGCTCCTGTCATTAAATAAACACTACTTTGGTCACAGACTCCTGAAGGGAAGAACCGCAGGTGTCCGAACTCAGTGGGACATGCAGGGTAAGCATGGTTTACACACAGGACACAGTAGCCAAGGGCCTGGCCTAGGAGTGTGAGAATTGCAGAAGTCCACCCCAGGATAAAGAAAAGCAGCAGGCTGACAAGTGAAGGGGGCACTCAGAGAGACCACAGATGGGCCAGAGGTGAGGGAGCCCTGCAAGCGTGACAGGTTCAGAGAGACACCTCAACACAGAATTCAATATTAAGGGCCCCCGTAGGCCAACCTTTATATTATGGAATACTTGTTGACCCAAGCTGTCCCGTTGAAGTCAATGGGACTCACATGAGAAGACAGAACTTGCTAATGTGAGCAGCTATGGGACAATCGAACCCATCGGTGGGGAGGGACTTTATGGTGAGGACTGACAAGTTAGGGGAGGGAGGGTAGCTGGTTCTAGAGACATACTATGGATGAAGCAGTACTCGAGAACCACTTTTCCCAGGAGGCCCTGTCCCCTCAAGTCAGTGGTGTGATTCCTGTTAGCCTCTGAGGAAGTTACATGGGCATATAGAGGGTGAAACAACTGCCCAACATGGCATAAGTCTAGCCCCAAGAGGCGTGTACGCAGAGTCCTGCGTTGGGTACAGAGCCACACCATGCTGGGGGGGCGCAGTGGGTGGAGTTCAGTTCAAGACGGCCCTTGGAGCTTTTGGGTTCACAGTCATGATGCACTCGCTACAGAATCCCTTTGTGGGTTGCAGCAAACCCCCACACACAAAGAGCTGGCCACCTCCGTTAGCCAGATGGAGGGCTGGAATCATGACTCTGCCTCCAACCCCCCCATGCAGACCCCTTTTGGGGCAAACTGCACCCTTGGAAACAGGGACAGATCAGGCCCAGACTACTGTAAATGCAAAGAGTGTCTAGCAACTCTGTCTAGCCACACAAGGGGTGGGCAACTCTCCTTATGCCTCAGAGAGGTCTATCTAAGGCACACTGCCTCCTAGGCATCCCCTGGGTAGTGTCCCGAGCATCCTTGAGGCTGTGCCTAAAGGCACAATCTAGCCCTTCGTGGTGATTTAACACTTTAAAGATGTAGAGTGCTAAATGAGTGCCATGTATTATTATTATGTAGGAGAATGATACAAAATGACTTAAAATAAAAACAAAGGCAGAGCACTCTTGGAAAAGTCACTTCTCAGAGGTATAGAAAGAATCCCATCAAGCCCAGCCTTGTTTAGAGTGACAGAAGTTGAGAGTAATATCGGCAAGAAACACACTCCCACCCTTTAAACCAGATTCCAGCCTCTCTCTTCTTTCTCATTGCAAAGCCTTTGTCCCCTAGCCAGCAGCCTGCCTGCAGGCTACATCCAGCTTTCTAATAAAGCAGCCTCTTTGTCAATGACAGTAATGATTATCTCCTACAGCTGCCCGTGGTGTTGCATTTTGTAACACAATTTGGCCTCCTTTGGCCCCAGTTAGTTCTATTTAACATACTGCAGGGGTTCACTGTTTGATCTCTAATTGATATAATTGACTGGGAATAATCAGGGCGGCTTTACGGATTTTTATTGATAGCTAATTTTCCTTCATCCATTGTTTAATTTGATAAGAGTATAACCTAATTTATTGCCACTCCGATAGGGATCCATTACCCTTTTGACAAATGCTTCTGGGGCCTACTTGTCAGCATCTGATTTGAAAGAGCTGTTAAGCCTACAGAGCCCATCATTAGTTAATGGCAGTTTAGAAAGCTAATGGCATTATAAATTAAGATCAATAAGTACATGGAAATTACAGTTGTTCACCAAGACATCGCTATATTATTAAACAAACATAATCCTGTACCTTTGCTTAGTACACATGCAGGGAGGTTCTGAATTACTTGCAGAGCCTGATAAAGCCAGGTGATTAGCAAAAGAAGAGCCCCTCCCCTGTACTGGAATTACAAGACTAATTCCTTAAGGATCGTCACAGGCATAGAAAGAAGCCAGCGCTGCTTTATTTTCCTGTATAAGCAACCCGAGGCCTCACAACACACTTGCAGAAAACAATACCCCTTTCCCTTCATCATGTGTTTGATCTGATCCAACAACACTTTCAAACGCATAATGCAAATCAGGAAAGGAGAGGCTCCTGGATTTATTCCATGGATAAAGAAAAGCAAACATGGTATCTTGGTAATCTCACACTGCATCTTCTTAATTCCTCACAAGGCCTGGCTGGCATTGAGTGATGTGTTATCACTGTGCATCTATCAGGGTAATGGAGAGGGAGGATAGGGCAAAGGACTGGGAGTCAGGAGACCTGGATTCAACTCTTGGCTCTGCCGCTGACCTGCTGTGTGACCTTGGGCAAGTCACTTCGTTTCTCTGTTCCTCTTTTCACCCTTCTCTGTCTTGTCTATTTAGACTGGGAGCTCTTCATGGCAAGGACCCTCTCTCATTCTGTGTTGGTGCAGTGCCTAGCACAATGGGGCTTCCACCTCTGCCGTGACCTCTGGGGCTTCTTGTAATATAAATAATAATAATGAAAATAATACTGTGGCATTCTGGCATCCATATGCATTTGTAGGCTTGATTCTGCACTCATAGAATTCAATGACAAAGCTCCCATTAACTTCAATAGTGCATGATCAGGCCCTTAACTGTGATCAGATGCTAATCCCTTCCGTTACTGACAAAATGTTTTATTTCTATTTAATACTAAGGGTTAGAGTTTATGGGTTACAGCTGGTGTAAACCCGGAGAAACTCCAGTGAAGTCAATAGAGCTTTGCCAGTTTACATCAGATGAGTGTCTGGCAGTTCAGTGGAGATAACTTACTTCAATGGAATTACTCCGGATTTACACCAATGGAAATGAGAGCAGAATCACATCCAAAATATAGACAAAGGATATTATTATTTTGGATTCACTGGTTATTGCATCCATTTCTACCAGCCGTACAGCAAGTATTTCCAAGCAGTGAATGTTGTGAACACCAAGGAAAGGGGACACTTGAAGGAAATAAGAGATCTGACACTATGTTCCATTCTGAGTACCTCACTATTAGGATTCATAGATTCGCATATTCCGAGGCCAGATGGGACAATTGTGATCATCTCGACTCCTAACACAAGCCCTAGAACTTCCCAAAAATAATTCCTAGAGCAGATCTTTTAGAAAAAAAACACCCAATCTTGATTTAAAAACTGCCAGTGATGGAGAATCCACCACAACCCTTAGGAAGTTGTTCCAATGGGTAATTACTCTATTAAATATTCACGCCTTATTTCCAGTCTGAATCTGTCTAATTTCAACTTCCAGCCAGTGGAAGGAGGACATGGATACACTGGAAGGAATCTAGGGAATAGAAACAAATGATTAGGAAGCTGTGGGGATTGATCTGAGAGGAAAAATAAAAGAACTAAGGATGGATCTACAGATCTTCGAAAGAAGGGAGAGGTTTTTATTAGGATGGTTCCATGGAATATAACTAGGAGCAATGGGCTGAAATTGAGAGAAATTGTGACTAGATATCAGAGAAGTCTTTCAAATAGGGTCATTTGTCAAGTGTCAGGATAGTCTCCCAAGGGGGTGATGGGAGACCTATCAGGTCATCTCAAAACATTTTTGCCATGTGGGGCTGAAATGACACAACAGCAGCTGATGGAGTTTCAGTGCCACTGAATCTGAACCCACATCCCTCCCTGGTTTCTCTTTGAACAGGAATCCCAACAGTACCTCTCCTGCTCATTCTTAACCATCTTTGGATGAAAACAATGGGCCACATTTACCCCTGATGGTAGCCCCAATGGAGCCCAGTAGAGATCCCCAGGTACGGATTTGGCTCACTCTCTGTTCCTTGTCTGTTTTTCTCCTTCTAAAGTTGCACTTCTGGTTTTGACATAGCAACCAGTTTATTATTCCCACACTACCACTTAATTACCGAAAACAGGCTTAAAAGCCCCAATTCTCTTTTCATACCAGTTTAATTCTAGTGTAACACCCCTGGCTTCAATGGATCTACTCTGAAATTACCTGAGTGTAAAGGAGAGCAGAATCAGGTTCATGGCACCCACATTCAGTGGTCTCTGAATCCATTGCTGCCTCCCAACCCCTGTCAAAATCTAGCACTACGCAAAAAGAAGCAACCCAGATATTAGCAATGACATACTGAGATCTTTCTGATTCTGTAATACCATTTTTAAGACACTCAGGATAAGACGAACTATTAAACTTGTCAACAGTTTGTCCGTCATGACAGTAAATTTGGCTGATTTCTAGATAACCAGTTTATTGGGTTGAGAGACTATTGGGATTTTTAGTTGCTTCCGTAATGAAATAACATATCTTCAGCCAGAAGTTATTTACGGTGGCCATATTCATCTATCAGTAGGCATAAAATATTCTGATACTGCAGGCTACGTTCAAGTTTATTATTTCCAACAAAGTTTTGTCTCTCCGATTATTATTTATTGTACGTGCTATGTTAACACTGAAGAGCCCAAGCTGATACTGGGTCACTGTTGTGCCAAGCACTGGACAAACACCCGGTGAGAGACCCAGCCTCAACGCAGACAAAGGGCAGACGGGATAAATAGAGACACAGAAAGTGAAGTGATTTAGCAAAGTTCAGCCAGCAGAGCAGTGGCAGAGGTGGAAATAGACCCAACATCTCCTCCAGCTGGAATCTAAATAGCGGGATGAAAAATAAAATATGGTAGGTGTGGTGTCATATCTGCTGTCAGGTGAAAAAAAATGAGTTTTTACTGCTTTGAATTCACAGTCCTGCAAAACCAGCATAGCAATGGGAGCACAAACCCACTGTAACAGTGGCTTGCACAAGATCAACAGAATTCTGACCTACATGCCAAAGTTTGCTCTCTCCTACATCTGTGCAACCCCAGTGGACCGAATTCAGCTCCTATACCGGTGTGAAAACAGAGCAACTTCAGCGGCGTTAAAACTGTGTGAAGTGGTATAAAGTAAGAGGAGTAACTGTTTTTAACTGCTGAATTGTGTCCATTCACATGCTCAAAATGATAATAATGAGGTCTCAACTGCTCTTCAGCTCTCCTGTATTTGCTACCTATAGATTTACCAGAAGCTAATTTAACAAGTTGAAAAATTAAATCGATCCCAAAGTCTTTAGTTGCACCATTCCAAGTCAGGAGTAACTTAGGCAAACTCTATGGGCCTGATACGCCTCTCACTTACCTCAGTGAGAATAAGGAATAACTCTATTGAGGTCAGTGGGCCAGATCCTCAGCTGGTGTAAATGGGCAAAGCATCATTGGCTTCAGTGGAAGTACACCATTTACACCAGCTGAGGACCTGGCCCATCAACTTCAATAGATTTAGTCCAGATTTACACTTTAGAAGAACTACGCACATTTACACCAGCTGGGGATCTGGCCCAGTGGAGCTATCCTCTGGCAAAACCAGGGAGAGTAAAATTAGGCCTTCCAGTAATTATTTCTTCACTTAAATTGCTTCCTGACATGGTGCAGATTTGTCCTACGCTGCTTGAAAATTGAAATAATCACTGAATTCATATTACTCCACCACCACCTTAACAGAGAAAAGCACTCACACAACACCAGTACTGTTGCAAAGAGAAATTTAGGGTGGAATTCACAAAGGCCAGATCCTCAGATGGCATAAATTAGCTCTCCATCATTGACATGAAAAGCCACAGGAGCACCACCCACTTACACCAGCTGAGGATCTGTCGAAAAGACACCAAAAAAATCTACTACCCTTCCAACCATTAATGGAATAGCACGAAACCAAGAGACAAGAGGACGAGAGTGGGGGAAGAGAAACTAACCAGGCAGCTTGCTTGGAATAAAGCTGGCAAGATTACGAGACACATGTACAATTCTCCACGGTCCCTAAAGTCTCTTGCGAAAAGGTAGAAATGAACTAATTTATTAGTAAAATCACATCAGGGGCAGTAATTTCATGTTAGTGAATTTACATGTAATAACATTAGGTTTCCAGCCCTCGGTATCACCACCGTGTGGCCCTGCCGGATGATGAATGAGCTGCCTAAAGAAAGATGATGGTTTGATTGTTTTCACAGCAAACAGATCAGCATTTTAATTTCTTGCCTCTGTGTTTATTGCTTATTTGGGCCCGTGCTCCGCTTGTAAAAACTTGGCTAAATGGAAATGAATAAATGTAATTACTGCAGGTGACAGTGGAAATCTGTGTGGGTTTTTCATATTGCCTTTGCCAACATTAATCTAATCACTGGAGAATATGTGTCACTGCACAAACACACTGACAGAAAGCAGAGGCCTCAGTGAGTGCCAAAGATACAGCAGCTGTGAAGAGTTCCAGCTGATGGGGGTCTCTCTGTGCACTGGCATATACATGCTTCCTACAGATACTACATAGTATGCCCAGTATAAAAAGAAAGGATTGCATATTACAGGTGCTCGAACTGAAGGGAGGCATCACTGTTGTTTGTATCTGCCAAACCTCTGCATTATTCTCTTTTAAACCTCTCCCTAGAAACCACGGCACGCACAAAACACTTGACAATGCCTAGGCAGCTGGTGTGCTGCAAATGCTACTTATTACACTAGCCAGAGCTTGTCTCACTGTTACCTTGTGCTCCCCTCCATCTGTTGGAACCACCTGCTGTCTTCTTTTTATACTTTGATTGTAAGCTCTTTGGGGCAGGGGCTGTCTTTTCATCATACATGTGTACCGCCCCTACCCAGCACCTGACCCTGACTGAACCCGCTAATACACATACATATTAGATAATAATAATTACATTACCTAGAGGTCTTCTTGCCAGGATCATGGCTCAGTTGTGCTAGGCACTGTGCAAAGTGATAGTAAGAGAGATGCCCTGCCTCAAAGAGCTTGTAATCTAAAGAAACAAGACAGACAAAGGGTGCAGGGGGGAGAAGGGGGAAGTACTATCCCCACTTGACAGATGGAAAATTGAGGAACAGAATGATTAAGGGCCAGAGCCACAAAGGAAATCAATGGAACTTTGGAGCCTAAGGACCTTTGAGGAGCTGTGCCTAAGTGACTTGACAAAGGTCGCACAGGAAATGTGTGGCAGAGCTGAGAAGTCAAATCAGACCTCCTGAGTCCCTGTCTAGCACCTTAACCACGAGACCATCTTGGGTCTCCAAAGAATAATGTGTTATGGCCATTTTTCATCCCCAACACTTTTCTGTTGTTGATTTCCATTATTGTAGGGGGTGCATCTTGAAGTCTTTATGGAGACCACACTCCAACTGGTGCAGGGAGAATAGGAATTTTGTCTTGGTAAGAATGGAATCAAGAGTTAGTGAAAATTTCAGGACGTACCATTTGTTGGGAGCTGACAGTCAGTGATGCCAGCACGAGAGGTGGCATCTAGGCCAACACCAGGGATTGAATGGGGGACCTCCAAAGCAAAAAAGATGAACTGCTTCAAATTGAACTAATGATCCAAGCCCACAAGGTGGCAGCTACAACAGACTCACATTCTCTGTGGATTGGGCACAGCGAGCAACACTGTTCTATTTTATACCAGCTCTTATAACACGCTCGTCAGTGTAGTTGTGAGTGCCTTCCCGTAGCACATTAAGCAACATGGCTAACACTGTATCTGTCATGTGTGTTTTGTTCTCTCTCATCCCCTATACAGGAAGAGAACTCTGCATGCAGGTAGGGTTTGGGGATTGTTTGGGGGAGGGAGTTTAGCTGTACATGCTGCTCTGTGTTCATAATAGAGAAGGCAGGTCAAAGAAACATGCCTCCCATGTGGAGCGGAAGGTGGGGACATCTGCAATACACATGACACACACTGACCAGGAGCTGTCGTGGGGGATAGGGAGGAACAGGATAGCAGTAGCATGAGGTCTGTGCCTGCATTGTGGGGAGCAACCCCACAATAGTAAAACGTTGGAGGCACATAGTACTCCCCAGTAGTTGCACCCATGTTGACAATCTTCCCAGCTTTCCACAAACTCCCAAGAAGCTTACAGTCTAGTCGAGACAAAATAAAGAGAGAGATGGAGTCAACAATCATATCTGATCCAAAGCCATCGCAGTTGGATTGGGGGATTCAAGGGGTCCATAATGCACTGTGTAGCCTTAATAACATCTCAGTTACGTGCTCGAATCTAGACTACGTGAGTAGTGATCAAAGACAGCATCCTACAAACTCTGACTCAGAGAGGGCTGGCTTGCAACCAGCTAAGCCATAGATTGCAAGAGGGAGAAGCATAAAATTAATCTAATAGGTCTTTGGCATCTCTAATGTCTCTGGTTCATTAACCTGTCTCTTATTCCCTGAACTGCACTGTTTCATGGAGGTGAGGAAAGCAAGGAGATGGCTGTACTGCTTCTGACTTTAGAAGATAAGAACCGAGTAGAAACACGGAGCTTTGTTTTACTTTTTTAAATTAAAGTTTGGTTAGAAAGATTCTTGTGTGTCTCCAGAAATGATTGAATTTTGATGAAGTGCTTAGAGGTGCAATATGTGCTCGATAATTTGCCAGAGCATTTGATGGAGAGAGAGAGAGCGGGGAGCTTTTTCATGACACAATCAGTATTAACCCAAGGTTTGTAAAACAGGAAAAAAAAAAAACCACCCACGTTTTTAGTTGGGGAAATTGGTTTCCGTTTAACAAAATGACTTTGCAGCCTTCTTATAACGTTTAGATTCTGGCAAACTAGACTCACTTTGTTTTCAGCATATGGCTTTTCAGACAAAAGTTGCTTATTATTTTTTATTACAGTAGCACCTAGAGCCCTCAGCTGAGATCAGACCCCCATAGTGCTCGGTGCTATAAATGCACATGGTGAGATTCTGTGCCCGAAAGAGCTTACCATCCAAATAGACAAGACAGAGAAAGGACGTGTTTATCCCCATTTGACAGATGGGGAACTGAAACACAGAGAGATTAAATGATTTGTCCATGTTCACACAGGAAAGTCAATGGCAGAGCTGGGAACTGAATCCAGATCTGAGGCCAGTGCTCTACCTGTAAAGCCATTGTTCTCCATGGCATCAAGGCTCTGCACAGTTCTGCCCTGGCCTTCAGCTCTTCTTTCATCTCCCCTACTGCACCTTGTGCTCTGCCAATACGGCATGCCCTACCACCTCCTCTCACAAGTGGGCATGCTTTTTCTTGTGCCATGCTTGGAATCCAGTCCAGCCTATACCCTTACTCATCACTTTCTTATCCCTCCTCAGAGCTTATTTCATTCAGTGAGCCTTCCACAGCTCATGTCTACTCCTAACCAGATCTTCAGTTGGTGTAAATTACCATAGGTACAGTGAAGTTATGAGAGCTACTTTGATTTACACAAACTAAGGATCTGGTCCCTAATCTACACCTCAGCATTGTTCCTTCAAATTAGGCTATGTTAACTGATAATACAAGTAAGTAAATAACCAAACAAGAAACTATCAAGTTGTGTCTATGAATAGCGGTATGGGAAAACTCCTTATGTGAGGGTAGGTTGAAAAGATGGTGTTTTTAACTTAGAGAGCAGACGAGTAAGAGGGGATATGATGGAGGGACAGAACATAACAATCAGTGTTGAAACGGTAGATCAGAACACTCCTATTTAGTTTCTGTCTAAGAACAAGGCGGCATGCCATTAAATTTAAGACTAATAAAAGGAAATGCTCTTTTACATAGTGTGTGATTAACCTGTGGAACTCATTGCCACAAGATGGTCAGTGAGGCAAAGTGCAGATTCAGAAAAGCATCATTCATTTATATGGATTTAATGAGAATATTCAAAGTTACAATAGATTATATGAAAATACATAAGGGCTATGGACCCTGAGGCTTCAGAGAATAAGGCAAACTGCTTCCTTATGAGGGTTAGGAACCAACTTTCCTTGTGAGTGTGTTACTCCATAACTGTCCACTTGAGTGGACTCAGACTGAGAGCGTCTCACATTGAGTTATCTTGAGTTCAGGTTGTTTGGTTGGTTTTTTAGTCAATATGGCCTACTTTGTTGTCGACATTGGCAAATCAAAGTTTTTTTAAAAAATCAATTTGGGGTTTTTGAATTTTTAAATAAAATTATTGAAGATGTGAAACAAAAAGTGGCTTTGAACTGAAAAACTGGAACTTTTCATTTAGAAAATGTCAAAGTGAAAGGGGTTTTTTTTGTTTTGGTTTTTTGGCTTGTGTTTTCAACATGAAGCATTTGGCAACGCCAACATGAATTTGCAACGTGTTTCAAGGTTGTCAAATTTGCATTTTTTTGCCAAAAATGTTTTGGCTGAAAAATTAGGTCTAACTCCACTAGGGAGCATAAAACCCATTACCTTTCAATGGGGAATGACAGACTAACTTCCCTAAGTGTTGTGTTTTTTTGACAGTGCTACCCTGAATTCTCTCTCTCTCTCATACACACACGCACACATGTGTAATACTGAACGTCAGCTCAGTTTAGGTAGTATTTTGGTGTCATTCTTTAAAAAGAAGAATCATAAAAGACCTTTTAGCAAAACTTAATACAAATAGAAACATTTTACAGACAACATTCATCCCCAGAAAGAAAACAATTATTTCTGGATTGAGGCTAGGTCTATGCTGCATAGATTGTGGCACCATAGCCCCCTAGTGTAGACACAGCATATGCTGCCAGAAGGAGTTTTTCTGCTGATGTAGGAATACTGCCTCCCTGAGCAGCATGAGCTATGCTGACAGAAGCACTCTTCTGATGCCATAGCTGCAGCGACACTGAGGATTTGTCGGTATAGCTATGTCCGTCAGAGGATGGTGTTTTCACGCTAGGGTGACCCGATGTCCTGATATTATAGGGACAGTCCCCATTTTTGGCTCTCTTTCTTATATAGGCTCCCATTACCCCCCACCCCAGTCCCGATTTTTCACATTTGCTGTCTGGTCACCCTATTTCACGCTCCTGACTGACAGACCTATGCCAAAATAAGTTTTAAATGTAGATCAAGCCTCAAATGTGCCCCCAGAGAGCTGTGAATTGCAACCTGCCAACATTGTAACAGTGCATGACAACCCCCCAACAGAGAAACCACTAGACAAAAAGTAAGGAGAAAAGGAGTACTTGTGGCACCTTAGAGACTAACCAATTTATTTGAGCACAAGCTTTCATGAGCTACAGCTTCCGATGAAGTGAGCTGTAACTCACGAACGCTTATGCTCAAATAAATTGGTTAGTCTCTAAGGTGCCACAAGTACTCCTTTTCTGTTTGCGGATACAGACTAACACGGCTGCTACTCTGAAACTAGACAAAAAGTGAAATTCACCACTGTAGTTTTATCACCTAAAATGAGTGAAGTGCAGAAGACACACCCTCGTGAACATATCGAGAGTAGAAAGTACACTCGGTTTTTAAAGTTTTAATCATCTAGTTATTGAGGTTTTTCAAATTAATTTTGCTATGACAATGTCCTTTTGAAATAAATTCGTACTTCTACAACTGTGGCACCAATATCTTTGTTTTTGAATCATGGATGTTTTAAAATCAAATTTTCCTCTGAATTTTTAGTTTTTTGGGACTTTTCCCCCTCCTCTAGAGATAAATGATACAGTAAATTTGGAAAGTGCTTTGCCTATCCAATTTTAATTTTCTAGTATTAAAATGAAGTTGTTTTTGCAAAAGTATGTGAAGAAACGTATTCTTCTGTTAACAAAAAAAAAATGTTTGCTTGGAATAAATCTGGGCAATGGGCTTAAAAAAACAACTGAAAGTAATGTGCTCAGTATTTGTTACCAGTGGCCAAAAATGTGTTTTAATGCATTGAACTTCTGGTCATTCTCCCAGTTTGGACCAGCTGGTTTCAATAACAAAGGAGAAGCTCCTGGTAGAATGAATCATTGGCATGGGATAGAAACTTTGTCATGGGAAAGTGGTTTCTACTTCTGAAGTGCTTCACAAAAAATAATTCATTCATTAGGATATTCCGTTAATGATGACGTGTAATAATATCTGGGATAAGCCTGCATGTGTTGTCTTGTTTACGCCTTTGCCTTGATGATTTGATATCTGTTTGAGCCTCAAAAATATATGTATATATTTTAAAGGAAATATTATGCGTGCTTCATAGAGCCACTTTGGATGAACAAGGGGTAACTAATACTGCTTAGATCAGTATGAACAGAACGCTGTAAATCACATTCTAGAGAGGGGTTGGTTAGAGCACATACACTACCATTCTATA
Organism: Chelonia mydas; assembly: GCF_015237465.2. Taxonomy (NCBI): domain Eukaryota; kingdom Metazoa; phylum Chordata; order Testudines; family Cheloniidae; genus Chelonia; species Chelonia mydas. The sequence continues at coordinate 11,284,774 of NC_057851.1, read as the reverse complement.
CAAGTTCCTCTTATCTACTTATTAACTTTTTTCAAAATCTAGCTAGTAAAGCAGGAGCTGATTGTGGGAAATGGCACATTTTTATTGAGTGTCCTGTTGGTGGCAGTAGTGGAGTTATAGTACATTTATTACACCAGCACAATTAAGCTACTCTTTGACCCAGGTAGAGCTACAACATGCTGTTTAGCAGAGATTCAATCGCCAGTGAAAATCTTCCAAAGCATGTGAGTTTGTTGGGGATTCAACAGTTAAGCTTACATCGGAGAGCAAGAAATGGGAGGGAATGTGACGCATCAATGATCATTGATCCCCATAAAATGAGAATCTATATGGGGACCAACAAAGCTGGCTCAGGAGAAGGTAAAGTTAAGTACTCTGCATGCTGATCTCATCTGTGACTCTGTGTGTGGGTGGGTGAGTAGCTGTGTGAGAGGGTATGTGTGTGATGGAGAGAGAGAAAGAAAGAGTTAAAGAAGAGGGGGTGTGGATTAAGCCTCAGTGTTTTAAAGTCATTTGTTTGTCATAAGCCTTAGAGAAAGGAATAGAGAGAGGGAGCGAAAAAGACAGCTGAGGAGGAAGGACATAGTCTGAAAAGATCAGAAATCCATTCCTCTCTAAGTGCTTTCTTAGAAATAACTTTTTAATATATGGTTTCAGAGTAGCAGCCGTGTTAGTCTGTATTCGCAAAAAGAAAAGGAGGACTTGTGGCACCTTAGAGACTAACCAATTTATTTGAGCAAAAGCTTTCGTGAGCTACAGCTCACTGCATTTTCCACTTTATGCATCCTTTTCTTTTTAATATATCTGTAGTGATAAAAAATTATACATGGCAGGGGGAATAAAATCACAGAACAAATTCAGAGCAAGAGCACATTTAAGTACTTTGCTTTGTTCCTAGATGTCTGTGGGGGAAGGAGGGGTTGTGGGATATTTTTCAGTGTGCTTCTATTTTTCCAAGAGTTACTAGTGACTTTGAATGCCTCTGTTTTTCAGTGCCCAAACTGAAGGGGCCTGGCTTTCATAAAGTGCCGAGTACCCGCCTTCTGGAAATCAAGCCTCTTTAAGATGCCCCAAGTTGGGCACCCAAAAATTAAACCTCTTGAAATCATTCATCACTTCTGAAAACCTAGCTAGTGTGAGCCTTGTAGAATTAACATTCTTAATTATGGGAGAAAGAGAGGGGAAGGGTGCTGGTTCCTCAACAGGAGAGATCTGAAACCGGGATTCTTTTCCCACAGAAAATTTTGATGAAAACAAACAAAAAAAGTCATTTTCATCAAAATTTTTCATAGAAAATTTTGGCATTTCAGCAAAAAACTGAAATCAAACCACAAACTTCATTTTTTGGCTGCATGTTTTCATGTTTTCAGTTGACTATTCAGTGTTTTGAGAAACGAACTGAAAATTTTTGAGAAAAGCAGGTACTTTCTGTGAAAAAAAATCATTTTTGTCAAAAATCCAATTTTTCCTAAAAAAAAAAAAAAAAAGTTTTGATGGACAATTTTCATGCAGCCCTACCCATCAGCTCTGTGTTAAGGTCCTGGCTATGAACTGGAGAGAAGGACTCTCTTAAATCCAGACCGCAAAGAAGAAAATGAAGTGAGGGACCCTGTTCAATCCTTCTTCAAGAATGACCCTTGCTGGTGAAAAAGAACAGAAGAGAGGCAGAGATCGGAGTTAGAAGGAAGATAAACTCTGTGTAAGAAAAAGGGATTCTCCAAGGCAATATCCCATTCTTGGGGAGGGAGCGTGGTCTAATGGTTATAGCAGGAGTCTGGAACTCCTGGTTTCTAATTGATTTCTGTGCCTCAGTTTCTTCATCTGTAAAATAGGGATGATGTTACTTAGCCACCTTGGTAAAGTGATCCAAAATCAATGGGTGAAGAGAGCCAGAAAGTATTATTACTAGCATCAGTTTCATCAGAGGTGACATTAGCTTTTGAGGGAACATCTACACTGGCAGGAAAGGTGTGATTGGGCATACCATGCTAGCTTTAATCTAGCTAGGATGGGTAACTATAGTAGTGAAGATGCGGTGGCACAGATTAGCACTAGCAACCAGAGTACAAGCCTGCCAGGGAGGCTGAGTACTTATTCTGGTTACTAGCCCATGCTGAAGCTAGTGTGGCCACATCTACACTACTATAGTTACCCATGTTAGCTAGATTGAAGCTTGCATGGCTAAGCCTACCCATCCTACACTCACACCTTCCCTTGCAGTGTAGCCATACACCCTGGACCCCACCGGTGAGGCATGGGAGGAGCCGGGAGGTGGTGGGGATGGAGGGAGGGGGAGCGGCCATTCTCTGCTGTATCCCGAATGCTACAGGCGAGTTAATGGTGGCCCTGTGAGAAGTCTGTGTTCCTGTGCAGCTCCCAAAGGCAGGACAGATACTGCACAGAGGAAAGGTATGGGCCCTGCCCCCATCTAATTTGTTGTTACACATGATCCAAGGGCAAACAGTAAGGAGGGCTGGAGGTAAAAAGGATGAGGCTTACTGCCACACCGTGCTGCAGGTCCCCAGAGTAGGTCTGTGCACTGCATGGTGATTCAGTTAAGGAATTAGTACAGTTAAGAAACATAAAGCTGTAAGACAGGTAGCTGGTTCCAAAAATAAAAAGCCAGGGTTCTGGGTGGCAGAGAAGGCCCTGGGGGCACAGCCGCAGGAGCTGTGCGTTCAAGTCACAAAGGTTCAGATAGGAGTCAGTGCATGGTTCTTTGTGGTTGGTCTTGGCCTTTGCAGGTGTCCCAAGAGCTAGGCGGATCCAGTGGCTCTTGGACAATTAGTCCCTTTCTGCATCTGAAGGGAAATGGGACAATCTCTCCCCCCACGCGCGCGCACACACACACATGCCTCCTCAATATAAGAATAAAGAGGAAACTTTACAGGCTTGAGATCTGGGTTGTGGGACTGGAACTTGAGATCTGGGTTGGGTTCATAGCTCTGCAGTACACACTGTGTATGACCTTAAGCAAATCCCTTAATCTCTCTGTGCCTCAGTTCCCCTCTAATCTTTTAGGGACAGACAGCACCTCTCAGATGGGGGGAAAGGGTCCATCATCCAGCCACAATGGCAGAGGGGAACATCTTGCTGGCATATCTGCTCCTCAGCAGCACCCTGTCCCTGTCCAGCACAGGGAGCATGTCAGGGGAAAGAAGGAGTGTGGTGGAGCAGTTACGGACCTTGCACCAGAAGCATAATTTAGAGCAGCCAGCCACTGTCTAAATCACCTCAGGGCTGGGGCCAGCTCTGAGACTCCATGATGCCTCCCCCGGCATGGATTTGAGCTCTGGCACAGGAGAGAACCTAGTCTCTTTGAAGAAATCTCTTGCTATGGAGGATCAGCGCCTGGCTTTTATGGGTCTGAGTTGATTCTCTGAAGAGGAGAAAGGAGCTGTGAAGGGAGATCAGATCTGTGAAGGGAGAACGGGGAAGCGCATTGCACAAGTGAGTTGTAGAGACTTGTGCTTGAAAGCAGGCACTGCATGGTGTATAACCTTACTTTGCTTAAACAAACACTCTCAAAGGCAAAGATTTTTTTATATATATATTTTTTTCTTTTTACTTTTCCAGGGAGCCTAGAGCTTCCATAAGCAGCTGGCAAATCTGTGTTTTCTCTGTGACATTCAGCAGTAAAGTTCCTTGAAAGAAAAAGGAAGAAGAAACAACAACAACAACAAAAACCAGAAGAAACCTCATGATTCCCAAGTGACTGAACTGAAATAAACAGAGTCAATGTGGAAACTAGTGTTGATTCCTGCCCTTGGATTCTCACTCACTTTGACCCCACGAATAGCAGCGACATTCCAGAGGGCAGGGGCATGAGAGGCAAGAGGAGGCCATGTGAGATGCGTGTAGCAATGCGTCTGTTATAAACATCATGCCCTGAAGCTAATATCACAAACCACGTTCTAGTATTTCCACTCAGCTGCCATTAAGACCTTAGGAGTGGTTGATCTTATTTGTTCCCTCTTTATAAGAGCTGTAGGAAGTCACCAGCTTACAGGAGCGCGCACAATTGTTTTCTCAGTGCATATAACTGCACCCAGTAGGAGAGTACACATCCATGTTAGTGACGGACTCAAACCAAACACCCATATCCAAACACCTGCACCAAGCAATGTGAGGGCCTGTAACGCAAATGAACCCCATCTTTACAAAGGGAAGAATCCAAAACCCAGTTCTGAAAACCTGTGAGTTTTTGGGTGTTGGAAATCTGGATCCAATCTCACAGTCCATGCCAATCTCTAAGCAGTTTAACATATAGGGCAGAGTCTGATTAGTCCCTCCACTGTAACTCTGGAGTGACTCCATTGTGGTTACTGCACTAGTGTAACTGCGATCAGAACTGGGCCCACATTGTGGTAAGTGACAATGAATGACATGCTAAGGTACCAATTCTATTTGCAAAGTAGCTAATGCAGAAACTTGCAGAATATTTGAACTAATCATTTTAACTCTGGTAAATTCAAGAGTGGTGTTTTTTGTTTTTTTTTTAAGTTTCAGTACCATGAGCATGGGTGTAAGTGACTATGCATGTGGATGGGAATTGCATTTTACATTGATCAGTGACAGGCTGCATGCAGAAGGTTGGGAGGAGCACTGTAAAACTGGATGTTTATCATCTCCAGATTATCTGAGATCTGATATATTTAGAAAGAACCCTTTTTAATTTATATTTAAATGAATTCTCTAGCCTTTGACTACATTTTGTTTACATGCTAGTGTTGCCAATTCTTGGGATTTTCATTGCGAGTCTCATAGAGATTTGATGTGTTTTTCTTAAATGAAATGAGCCAAATGTCAGGGGGAAGTGAGTTCTACACTGGGTCACCATAGCAAAGATTCACTAGCCTGCTGACTTCAGGTGAGATAGTGCAACCCCTATGCACTGGGTGGTAGGTGAGCACAAAAACTGCCAGGCAAAGACTCCAGGAGGAGTTTGTGAATAGAATCACTACTAGTCCCATTCCGAGCTTTATAAATAGGCTTGGAAGGATTCGATTTTTATCTGTCACTGTCGATAAGCATAGATTTAATTTTACACACACAAACTGAGGAAAAAATATTTCCAGCCATAATAAATAGAAATGTACAGATACGTAAAGTAAGAAAAATGCTACTGAGAACGTATTAGAGTGTGATTTAAGACTATTCTACTTTGTATGTTATGACGTGCGACGTTGGCAATTAGTGTTTTAACGGTTATGAAGCTTTAACTCTTTGAATCTCAATGCCTACTGTCATTAACTAATTATGGTCTGACCCCCCCTCCCCCCCTCATAACTTTCTGCAATTGTGAAAATTTAAATAGAAAAAAATACTATAAAATAAAACACTGATATATACCATCAAAGTTACAAAAAATAAAACAAAAATTGAATTTATAAACCATTAAATGGAATACACCACTTAATAGGCAGCCAATATAAAAAGCCAAAGCAGGCTGATGACGATCACAATAGCTCATGTCCATGAGCAATGTGCTGCCGGTTGGGGTCGGTAGTACTGTGTCCAGAACATTTACCTATAATATGTTTTCATGTGTCTATATCTATTTTTTAAAACTCCCACCTATTCTTCATCACTTGGTCATAATTTGTGTTATAGTTGTGTCTAGAGATCACAGCTATGATTGGAGTCTGTTTTACTGGGCACCATGCAGACACCTGGTAAGAGACAATATTTTCCCCCAAGGAGCTTTTAGTCTAATAGACAAGACAAAGAATGAGACAAAAAGTATTCTTGTCCCCATTCTACAGATGGGGAATTGAATTACAGTGAGATTAATCCAACAAAATTCACCCAGCCCTGTGGCAGAGCCAGGAGTTACACCCAGGGCGGTGGAGTCCCTATCAGTATCTTAACCAGAGGACAATCCTTCCTCTAAAACATCTGCTTTTAGTCCAATTTTTTTTAAAGTGTTCTGAAATGTGTAGGCTTTTTTAAATTTAAATTGAATTCAGCAATGTTTTATTAAACTACCATGGGTTCAGCTCCTGTTGCTACAGTTTCAAGCTGAAAAGACTGAAAATGACCTCTTTTGCTTTACTTATTGTGCCCGCAAGGGCTGGGGGGGAGATACCAGTGAAAGGAGGACACTCAGGCCTAAGAATAGTAAACTATGCTTTATTGAAGGAAGGAAGAACTTACGCTCCAATCTGCGCGGGGAGCCCCTAGGACGCGTGGAGGGGCTGCAGGGGACTCTGGCTGTTCGGGACAGCTGAGCAGGCAGGACTCCGCCGGGGGGAGTCCTCTGCGGCGCTACATTCTCCGCGCTTATCTCGGGGTTACATGGGGTCACAGCTGGTTACATTCTTATATATATAATTTATGCTTATTACATAAACTGACTCGTTTACAGGCAAAAATATGCTGAGCTATGCTACAATATCTTTTGGCAGGGTCTGTCAGACAAAGTTCATTGAAACTGCCTGCATTCTCCGCTTACATCCAGTCACATACCCAGTCCACCACTTAGCTCCTCGCCGATCTTCCGCAACCTTGCCCCTATACTTATAAACCCAATACACACTCACCGCTCCTGAATGCTTGTCAGTCTTATACTTCTGTAATCTTACAATTTAAATCTATTTAATATAAATTGATTATCTATGAAATAGCAACTTAATTGACCATAATACCAAATAACACAGTGAAAAATGGATGCTAAAATGAATTAATTGGCTACAAATAGAACAAAAATATTAATTTGCCTAGGAAGAGGAATTCTTAAATTTCTGGAGCTGGAGAACGTGGAAGCCCTGATTCTGGAGTACTCTGCCTGGCAGGCTGCCCCAGAGCTGGGAAGTTTGGAAACACTGGCTTTGAGTAGCAGAGCAGCCATGCAGCTGGGAACGATTTTCTGACAGAAAACTCAGAATTTTTCCAGCAACATTGACATTTTCTCATGGAAAATTTTAGGGTTTTTTTTTTTTTTGTCTAAAAGCAAACTGTTTTGATTTGGATATGCTGTTGCCTTATGGAGTTATAATTTTGCTGCCTTATCTCCTATGAGCCAAGCTCCATGACCAGACTTCTCCCATCATGCACCATGACCCGGGATTCCCATGCACACTGCCTCCTTTCTCCAAGAGGGAAGAACATGAGAGACTTAGTTCGACCAGGGAGCCCGACCTATAGAAGAGAATGGGAGTATTAGGCACCCAAACTACAATTCCCATGAAGCATCGCAGCAGCACTTCCAAATCAACATTTTAAGTTTTCAAATTTTGACCAAAAAATGGAAATTTTCTGCAGAGGAAAAAAATTCTTACGAGCTTTACCTACAACATATATGAAAGCTTCAGCGAGCTGGTCAAGGCAACCAATCATTCTTCTGTCTTAAACAAGCAGCTAAATGTATGAAAGGAGCTTCATCTGTCCCATTAGCCATCAGCTGCCTATCGCCCTAGGCAAAGAGAACATACTGGGGGGGGGGGTGTTCTATTTTCTTTTTCAGTTGGCTAGTTCTGTTTGAGTCAGTGGCTCAGATTAATTACTAGACGATAAATAACAAAGCATAATAAGAAGCGAGGCAGGGGTGAATCTGATTAGATAAATGAGAACCAACCCAGATTTTCTCCCCAGACTCAGACACGGGTTTTTAATGAAGTTTGAAAAAGTAGAGTTAACTTTCTTTCACTTTTGCTCACCTGTTGGATTTCTGGGCTCAGCCCTCTGAGACACTAGCCAATCTCGATGCCAAAGGCAACAAAACAGAAAGGATTGTCCCCAGTGCACTATCCTAGGACTTAGATGACACAGGTTTGAGTCCCTGCTCTGCCACAAATCACTTAACCTTTCTGTGCCTGTGAAATGGGGATGATAGGACTTCCTTACCTCATAGGAGCAAGTATTGTGAGAATGAAGACTGTGAAGCACTCAGGTGCTAATGAGGGGCATGTAAGTATGTTAGATAGATAGGAGACATTCAGTTCTTTTCAAGCTGAAGTCTATTATATACTCAAGGAAGCAGGGAGTCTCTGGGGTTTCAGTGAAATTATTATTTCATATTTGTATTACCGTAGTGCCTAGGAGACTGCCCCCAAAACATTTGCAATCTAATTAGATGACAAGAGACAATAGGTGGATACCAACAGTTGGGGGACCACAAGGAAACAATGAGACAGTATAAGTCAGCATTACAGGCCATGGTCTCAGCACACCAGGAGCCCCACTGATGTCAATTTTTTTGTAGGCATCATGGCAAAGGAGAACTTTAAGGAGGGATTTGGAGGAGGAGAATGAGGTGTTTTTCATGTACAGGGAATGCTTCTCGTGTGTGTGTGTGGGTCATTTAATAACTACATCAACAATATAACAGATTAAACTGGCTGCAGAAGCTTACCCAGAGATCCCCTGGAGTCTGCCTGTCTCCAGTTCTCTCCAGAGCTCAGCTCCTCTGAGGTACCCTCTCCACAAGAATGTTCTGGCTGAGATTAAAAGTAGAAGCACAACATTACCCCCAACATGGCTTTCCTCATATTTTTTTTCTGGCCTGCCCCAGAACAGTAGGCACTTACCAGCCAAAAGAGTAGTAGATACAGCTGCTAGTGGTAAAATGGCTACTTAAGGGTAGCAGCTGATTGGTTTTGCCAAATTTCAAGGGCCAACATCAGAAAGGCATTCTGGGAAAAATGTCCAATGTAAGACAACACGGTGCAGGGAGGGAATTAGTAAGACATCACTAAGGAAGATGTTTTTATAGAGAAGAGGTTGTTTTGGTCTTTCAACAATCAGTGTTGCCAACTTGTATGACTTAATTGTGAGTCTGATCGCATTTAGTGATTTTTCTTAAAAGACTCAGCTCCTGGAATCATGTGATTAGGTGAGAATCCTAGCTTGCTTTCAAATGAAAGTTTCTAGCTCTTTTAAATGCTGAGTCAAGTTTCAAAAAGTGACGCCACCTCCCCCGCTGCCCGCACAAATCAAGCACTGGAAGGAAGGGACTGTTACATGATTCTCGATCACTTGAGGCTGGCAATAATGCACCACAATACACAATTAGGATCAAAATCTGAATTGTGGGCACTTATGGAACCAAACCTTTTGAGTTTCCTCTAATAAACTTCCTACTCCCTCTTAGGGGCCCTGCAGCTGCTTTTGCCCTAAAACTGCTCTTTTGTTTTACAGTTACAGGGGGAGATGTGGGAGAGACCAAATTCCCTTTGTCCTTGTCTCCCTCTTCCTTTACCCACTGCCTGAAAAAACTAAATAGACAGAAAATATCTAATGATCTACAAACCCTAAAAATAAAAGGAAAAATGGAATTAAGGACATGTTTTTTTCCACCGCTCTCCCTTGATCATTTTTCTTATGTTTTGCATCCTCTTCCCCAATTCTTCCTCTGTCTTTTGTCATGTTAGGCCCTGATCCAGCTAAGATAACCCTGGGCCTGAGCAGAGCTTCACTGAGGTTCTATGTGAGTGTGAGTGTTAGCCCGTGTAAATCTTTTTGCAGGATCAGGGCCTTGGTCTGTGACAGCTTCAAGGCAAGGACTATGTCATGCTCTGTCTGTATAGCACCTAGCTTGTTTTGAGTATGTAACTCACACATCTCCTGGGTGTGGTGCTCTGTTCCCTCTAGCAGCACCGAGACCACTTAGAAATTAATGAGTCTGCTACAGCCCTAGCTAAAAGCCATGTGGCTTTTAGCTCATGCAGTAGAGGTTCATGCATTTAGCTCCAGAGATCCCAGGTTCGATCCCACCCGCTGACGACCAGGGCCTGTCAGTGTTGCAGGTACAATCACAATATTGAGAATAAACTATCAAACGTGACTTCATCATAGAGTTTGGCTTCAGATCTAAATCTAAACCACCTTCCCCCCCAAACAAAGCTGGAGACATTCTGCATTTTGATTCAGATGCATCACTAAAGAGAATAACTCAAGACATACAATTCAGAGTGAGATACCAACAAAGGGTTGCACTCTGCTGGTCCACTTCAAGCCATTTCTAATTAAGACACACTTAAAAAAATAACTATTCTTAACTTAGCTTGTAACCTAAATGCCAACAAATGAGATGCTGCTGACATTGTTACAGCATCTGCAGAGATACTATCAAGATATCTCATGATCTTGGCTGTGAAACCTCATAGTAGAACCACTCTCCATTTTAATCCATGTGCCCAGATTTCTGGAAGCCTTTAATTAACATGCAGTGGAGCAAATTCAGGTAAGTGTAAATGGGTGTCCTTCCTGTTGAAAAAAGAAAAGGAGTACTTGTGGCACCTTAGAGACTAACAAAGTTTCAAGAGAACTTTAGCTGTGATGTAAATGGTGATGTCAGATGTATCCGATGAAGTGAGCTGTAGCTCACGAAAGCTTATGCTCAAATAAATTTGTTAGTCTCTAAGGTGCCACAAGTACTCCTTTTCTTTTTTCAGATGTGAGTGAGTCACAAGAGGTGTACATTAACTGGTGTAATTGCACAGACCTGGAATTCAGTAGGTGTGCAAAGTGAGTGTATTTTACACACCAAGGGGGAAGAATGGGAGAAATAAGGGACAGCAGGAAAGAACTAAAAGAGGGTGCAACTTACCATCACACCATTCACAGCACTTCTGGGGCCAAACACGGCCCTGGTGTAAGTGAGTACAACTTCCATTGATTACCAAACAATGCACATTACACAAAGTGCTAAATCAGTGCAAGTGACACTACTTTGCAACTTTCACCTGATTTCTGATCAATTTCCATCCAATAGGTAGCTTATACCACCACTGAGTCAGGCCCTAAATTTCACTATTAAATTAAAAAGCAAGCAGGTTTATTGCCCACCTGTAACAAGTTAAAAATCTGATAAGCCTATACAATGCTGAATCCCTCCTGAGTCCCTCCTGACAGTGCAGACTTTCAGAGGAGATATAAAATTAAGGTCCAGACTTTGTGGTCATTAAAGATTCCCCTGGCAGCAGTCCGTTTTGCTAAGACTAAGGGTGTTAATCCTAGAGTCTTAGCCAAAATCGAACCCATTAACAAGCCACTAGATGTTAACAACTGAGCGAGTATGGAGTCACTTAATAAACTAACAAACAATGAGCCCGATGTCGCTCCCAATGGGAAAATTGTCCAGTGGGAGGAAGACTGGGGCTGGTATTTGAGGAGAGTAAAAATTAGGCCTCATGGTGACTTGAAATATCATCATGAAAGCTTGCGCCATGGAGCCTTTATCTGAGGATTGCAAAGACTTTTACATATGTTAATGAATTAATTTAGGCTCACAGCACTGCTGTCAGCTAAGGACCTGATGGTGGTAGTGTTATTTAATTTCTGGATCAGACCCAGAAGTTGAAGAGGTTTCAGATCTGATGTTCCAACTTGTTTAGTAGAGGTCGATGCAAGTTGAGAACTAGGGATCAAAATGCAAACGCTCCCAAAGACTAAGTTGGGATCCAGAGCTTGAATTCATGACCATTTCTACAGAACACTAGAGGCCCAGAACAGAAAAGATGGTTGAGAAGTGAAAGGTCCCCTTCCCCCCTCAAATAAAAGTCATTGAAATTATTCTAGTTTTCACGGAAAAACAAAAATGGTAAATGATGTTTTATGTGTGTGAGAAATATTTAATCAAAAAGCCATTTTTCTTCAGAAATAAAGTTTAGATGCAAAGTTGTCATCCAGTGGTTGTCTTAACCACTCATTGGAACATCCCACACAGGTTTACACACATACTTAACTTGATGCACTGTCAGCTCCTAAGAGCTAGGCGCCTAAATACTTTTGAGGACCTGGGCCCTCATGTGCATAAGTCCTTCCCGGAATATGGCCTAAATTTGGAGGTTGGTTCTGAAGAATTAAAATTGGGCTGACAGTGATTGGCAACACCAGAGCCCCCTGATCTCTTTTTTGCCCATTTCATCCAACCCACATAGCCATTAATAGGTAACGAGTTTAGTTGATGGTGAACATTTTTATGATGGCCCCCACAATATTTTAGTGTCCACCTTGTCCCAGTGATATCTTTTCACTGTGCCTTTGTGATATTTCTTGTTGTCTATTATTATTTGTTTGGGCCCAAACCAAATCCCAGACCGAAACAGCCTCAAATCACAGGTGCTAGGGCTTGATCCTGGAAGTGTTACACACTACCGTGAGATGCTTAGCACTAGAACTGGTTGAAAATTGTCAAGTGGGATTTTTTCTTCATTGAAAAATTGCCTTTCTTTTTTGAAAAGGGAAATTTTCATAATTTTTTAAGAATTCTTTTGTCTAAAAAAAAATTGTGTTTTTGTCTATTCAGGGTTGTTTTTCCTTTCCCCCCTACTTTTTCTCCCCTCTTTTCAGTGGCACAGTATTAAAAAAGAGGAAAAGAAAGCTTGGGTCAATGAGGAACAATATTTAAAAACTGAAATCTGGCAGTTTTTAAAAATGTAAATTTTCAAAACGGGACATTTTTCTCTTAGAATGTCCCTGGAAGTGTTTGGATGAATCATTCCTTTTTGAAACCCGTGGAACAACAACAACAACAAAAAAATCATTCTGACTTTTTTTTAAAATTTAATGTGAAAAATCGTTGTCATTTTCTGGACAGCTCTGCTGAAACCCCTCAGCCCCAGCCAGCTTCTGTGGGAGCTGGCACATTCCACAGAAGAGCTCAGCAGCATGTTGCAAGATTGAACCCTATGTCAGTAAGTTAGCCATCCCCTCTGTTTTTTTATGTCAGTTTTCTGGTTTTAAAAATAGGATATTATAAAATCACAAATATGGCAGAGGGACTTGGGCGCTGAGGGGCCAGTACCTCGAATAACATAGTTGTTGAAACTGACTAGTGTTTAAATTGGCAATGCCCTTTTAAGCTTCGTATCTGTGATGCACTACCTTGCTTAATGAGCTTGCAGACCCTTACACACACAAATAGCTATACACATCCAGTAGGCTGTATTGAAGTCAATGGAACCATTACTTATTATTATTAATTATTATTATTTATTACCATAGCACCTAGGCGTGCCCACTACTGGACCAGGAGCCCATTGTGCTGTACAAACACAGAACAAAAGAACAGTCCGTGCCCCCAGAAGCACCTAATCTAGATAGAAGACAAGAGACAACAGAGGGAGACAGACAGTCAGGTCAGTACAAGGAAGAATAATGGTCAGCATGACAGGCAGGGATCTCAGCACACCAACCGCCCAACCATTGTCAACTCATGTGACTCAGTTTACTCATGTCTGTAACGGTTTGTGAGACCAGAGCCTTGCTTTATTATTATTACTGCGTTAAACTGCAAGTAACCTATATATGTGTATGCTACACTGTTTGAGCGCCTGATTCGATCCCTCTCAGCAAAGTCCATTGTCATCTTGATTAAATAAATTAAACCCAATGGGAGCAGTTAGGGGTCCTTTGTTAGAAGGAAATAGAACATGATTATTCCATAGGAAAACCATGGCTGGAATCCAAGCCTCCTATAAATCAGATTTTTTTTTCCCTATGTGCATTTGTTTATTTAATGAATCCAGTGCTGGTGAGAGGTGCCAGATTGATGGCTTTGGGGACCAGAGTCTTCTATTTAGCCACAGAAATTACCCAGCAGAGACAGGAGCACTGTAAACTATGCCCACATTACATAACCATGTCTTACCCTTGACCTGAAAGGACCATCTGAGAAGGTAGCTCAGTTTCCTGGCCTTTATATTCTGACTCTCTCTGCTAGGACTGCCAGCATGGGAGGGTGTCAATTAGAGCTTATTTTAACAGACAACATGGGCATACTGTTAAGAGGTTCATTTAGGAGCTGAAGCTTAATTATAAAGCTTATTGGCCTTGAAATCTCACACGCACAGACTCTCTCATAAGGTTACTTCTGGCATGACTGGAAATACAGCCCCTCTCTCATTTTTGGTTCTTTTTCTTCTGAGCCTGGCTTAGACTGGGAAGGGCTGAGGCTAATGGAAATGAAAAAAGAAAAACCAAAAGGGAGAAGTTGACTGCAGGTTTTTTTTAAAACCACAATCCTTAAGGTTTATTCTTATCCAATCTGATTCATGCCTCTCTAATTGTTATTCCTTCCAAGAAGTGACATGATCCCAAAGACGCCATTGGTTACTTAGACAACATCCGTCACCACTGTCTGGCTTGATCTCATTGCATCATCACTGTAATTTTGGGCAATAAAAATATTATGCAATTTCCTTCAAAAGATCAGAAACTTCACCTTTAAGAGGTGTCGTAGCTTGACTTTGGATTCCCTCTTGCTCATATGTAGAACTTGATATATGAGGGCATAAGGATCTGACTTTTGATGTTTCAGGACCTTATGGTGCTCAGCATTGTCGGTAACACCCATCTGCTGTCCTCTAGAGCAGACTGAAAATGCAAAAGACATTTTCATGAATATTTGTTCTAAATTCCTTTCTTTCAAAAATGTAATGATTGTGTTGTTGTTGCTGAAGTTAAAAAAAATTCAAACTAGCTCCAGAGGTGGTTTAAAAATAGGCCCCAGAATTCGTGAAAAGTGCATATTGCTGAATTTTAACCTTTGGTTGAAAAATGTCATGGACAAATTGAATGTTGGACAACGTTGACTAGCTCTACTGTGCCGAGGGGAACAGAACTGTGGAAGTCTCTAGGAAAGCAGTGAAGGGACCCCCTGGGATGAAGGGCAAGGAGGCTACAAAAAATATTTCAACATCCCTGCTGTAGAGCTGCCAACTGCCATCCCTGCAAACTACACATATGGCCAATTTGCCACATGGGTAAAGGGAATAGGCAGAAAGAACATGAGGATGGCATGTTCCCCCGGACATTGTCTCAGAACCTGCACGGCATGTTCCCCCGGACATGGTCTCAGAACCATTTTATGTAGAGGAATTAGTTAATGCTACTTTAATTGTTCCTCTCACTCTCACCACCAAAGGAAGGAGCCACGGAGTGCAGCAGCCATAGAGCAACCTAGAACAACACAGCATATTTGCTACTACTATTTCAGAGGAGGAGCATGAGGGATAACCTTCCTGTATGTTGACCTGAAACTCCTCAGGGTTATTATTACATGTTCACATGGATCCTCAAGTTATACAGTAAATGCAGGGCTCACCGTCTGCATTAGAGGCCCCACTCAAGGGGTTTTGAACCAGAGCCTTTGAGATGTTAGCAGGCTCTTCTACTTGAGCTGAAGGGCTAATGCTCATTAGTGAGAAGCAGAAAAGTCATAAACAGCGTTTTTTGAGTTGGCCAGGATGCTCTGGAACACAATTCCAGCACTTTTTTGGGGAGCCAGAATGGTGTCCAGTGCGTCTGATCATGGTAAAGGAAACCAGTGATTATTCGTACTAAAAATATTGGCCTTTTCAGAGTGCTGCATTACGCCCAGTGTTCCGAGACTACTTCTTCTAGGACTCGCGCACTGGTCATAATCCGCTTCTGCTCTAGCAGGAGAAAGACATTCACTTTTCCAATATGGATTATACCCACATGGAATTTCTGTCAGCCCTCAAGGAGGCTGCTTTGAAAACAGTGCCCCAAATGCCACGCAGGCTATGAGGTAAACGCTCCCCATATATGCCTTTTCAGGAAACGTGGAGACCTGACTGATCTCAGATTTCCAAGCATGCATCAATTTCCAACATCCAATGCTCTTTGTACCAAGGCGTATGGGGATCTAGCTATCTAGAGCTCCACTGATAATCCTATTCTGCGTGGTATCTGTGGAATCTTGTTATTAGAATGGCAAAATCATAGTTGCTACACTGTCCCCGTCTTAATGTTCTTCTTTATTGGCTCTGTCAGGAGCATCTTCCATTTTAATATTTGATAAATATAAAGAGACAAGAATGCTTTAAAATACTGCCTCTACCGCTCGCGAACCAAACCTGTGCATCCTCCTCAAATTAATATCACACCCCCCCTCCCCACCATGCCCCCCAAAAGAGAAATCAATTTTAAAAGACAGCAAATCTATGTTGTTTATTATTATTATTATTATTATACCCTCAGGAGTGAAAAGTTGAGGAATTGCTAATAATCATTTGGCTCGAAAGACAATGTTTGGGATGGTTTTGTACCCATGCTGCAGCTTTAATTTTCATCTGTTCTAACATTTTTGTCATTAAAACTGCATGAATATCTTTTTTAAAAAGCCATAATACCTCCTCTCTGCTAGGCAGAATTTCCTGTGTTGGAGATTTCTGCATTGTCTGACCCCATTTCAGTCAATTTTCCATATCCTGCCTGTCTCGTATCCACTGAGGGAACACACTGATGCTGTGTTTATGCTAATTTTATGCTCTCTGAGTTGTGTCTGTTATTCAAAGCAGTTATTGCCAGTAATCTTATTTCTGCTGGAGCCCCCAGGGCAGACTAGGCCTCAAAATCGGGCCTGCAGACGGAGTCAGAGCCATCATAGCCTGCTGGTAAATGGCAGTTCTTTCCCGCAGAATCTGATATCAGTTACTTCGCAAACACAGTAATAAAATGAAACAAATCAGATTTTCAAGTAAATAAACCAGACTTCAATGGCAGCGACAATGGTCAGGACAACAGGATTTTAATAAGTGATACTGTACACGGGGAAAATATAAACATACCACATCTCCTTCCCCCGCACCACCAAAAACAGCTGCCTTAACTCCCATTAAGAAACAAACAAACAAAAAACCTACCCCTGGATCTCATCAAATCTGCTATCTAGTTTAGATGACAAGAGCTTTCACTGATGGTATGTATGGAAATTCCATTGAAATGGTATTCACAATGGACCAGGTAGCTGTGACATTACAAAGAGTGGGCAAAGAGATGGTTATTGTTGTTTTTCTCCCTTACCATATCTACAGAAAATCATGAGAGAATTTGTGCACTGAGGCACTGGTTGACAGTTTCCAGTAAGAGGAAGAAGTTGATGATCCTTTCTCTCACCAGGTCACTGACCTAGTATTTAGAAGAGCTGGGTTCCATTCATGGCTTTACTATGGTCTTTCTGTGTGACCCTGGGCAAGTTGCCCGACTACAGAAGGGATGTGAACAACTTGGAGAGAGTCCAGCGGAGGGCAACGAAAATGATTAGGGGTCTGGGGCACATGACTTACAAAGAGAGGTTGAGGGAATGGGTTAGACTGTAGAAGAGAAGAGTGAGGGGGGATTTGATACCAGCCTTCAGCTACCTGAAGGGGGTTCCAAAGAGGATGGAGCTCGGCTGTTCTCAGTGATGGCAGATGACAGAACAAAAAGCAATGGTCTCACGTTGCAGTGCGGGAAGTCTAGGTTGGATATTAGGAAACACTATTTCACTAGGAGGGTGGTGAAGCACTGGAATGGGTTACCTAGGGAGGTGGTGGAATCTCCATCCTTAGAGGTTTTTAAGGCCCGGCTTGACAAAGCCTTGGCTGGGATGATTTAGTTCATGTTGGTCCTGCTTTGAGCAGGGGGTTGGACTAGATGACCTCCTGAGGTCTCTTCCAACCCTAATATTCTATGATTCTATGAAGTCACTTAGGATCAGGTTCTCAAGCATTCATCACCCATAAAGGAGCTCATGATTTCAAAAGACCACATCTCCTATCTAGGCATCTACGCAAATGCCAGATACACAAAAGCAGAGATGGTCAGGAAACATATTTTGTTCTAGCAGGAAAAAAATGGTGAAAGTGAGTCTCTTCATTTTTGCAGAAGTTTTTCTTCAAAATTTTGCTGAAAAACTAATAACTGAACATATTTGGGTTTGGGCCCGAATTCTTCAGTTTTCAGTTGCAAAAAACTCCCCCAAAATTGTACCAAAAAATGACAAAATGATCTGATGGTTCTTTCTGGCCTTGAAGGCTATGAAACATTTCCCACGGAAATTTTTGGTTTGCCCCAAAATGCCGTTTTCATTTTAAATCAAAAAAGTGTTTCAAATGAAAAATGTCAATCAGCTGTATTCAAATGTGTTCAGTGAATTGTGATGCGTATGGCCATGTTTTCAATTTACTGGACTGTTTGAAAACCTTGGG
This sequence comes from Chelonia mydas, assembly GCF_015237465.2. Classification (NCBI taxonomy): domain Eukaryota; kingdom Metazoa; phylum Chordata; order Testudines; family Cheloniidae; genus Chelonia; species Chelonia mydas. The sequence goes on along the minus strand of NC_057851.1, from coordinate 11,266,835 downwards.
GATTTATTTTGGTGCCTACGTGGAAGCTGAGGTCTTCTGAAAATTGAAGCCTTATTCCCATTTCGGGTGGGGAACTGAGGCACAGAAAGACCAATAATACTTCCTTTCTCTTGCCCCTTGTCTGTCTTGTCTAGTTAATTATACACTCTCCAGGGCAGGCACTATTTCCTACGACCTGTATGTATAGCACCTATAACAATGGAGCTCTGATCTTGACCAGTAGTCTCTCCTTAAGTCATGCTTCTGATGTGAAGCCTGAAAACTCTAGCTTTTCTCCTGGAGTAACAGCATCCTAAGAGAAATTCTGTGAGAAACCACAAGATGCTCTGATTTCCAGCTAGATCACCCACATTATCTTATTGGTATAGCCTTTGTTCTCCTTTTTTCCTTCTCTCCGGTGCTTGTCACCATCTCTTGTCACGTCTCAACTAAACATTGAATCCAGACAACTGAAGTCAGTGGGAATCTTTGTATCAACTTCATTTGGATTGGATCAGGTCCTTTCATTTAAATTGGGGCCGAGGTACTCAGGTGATGCTGCCTTCAATCACACTGGTATAATTGAAATCAGTAGAGTTACTCTGAATTTACACCAGCGTAACTGAGTGCAGAATTTGACTCATTTTCCGTAAAGCATCACAGACACATCAAGTCTGGTTTTATCTCAAATTCTTGGCTTTCACTGATCCCATGCAGTCTGGTTTTAGACCTCGGTATGGTGCAAGAGAGCACTGATCTGATTGGTGGATTATCTTCTTTTAGTGGTGGTTAAAAGACCTGGGGTAAAATCTTAGCCTTATTACAGTTGTTGGAAGTTTTCCCACTGGCTTCAGTAGGGCCAGGATTTCACTCCTGCTCTGCAAGCTGATTCTTTTGGTGATCAGCTGCCTTGAGACCATGAGGTATTGCTGACAAGATTGAGGATCTAGGCAGGGAGATCATGCTTCAATGGGTCCATTCTTTTCTCATATGGTGATTGCTCATCTGTCCTGAGGGCTCTGCTGTAAGGGCACCTCAAGCTTCCTCTCTTCAATATGACTATGAAGCCAACAGGGTAGATAACAAGATGGTTTGAGCTGCCATGCCATCCATAAGATCACAACATTCAGCTCTACATTGCTCTTTCATCAGACCCTGTCCAGGGGTGAAGATAGGACGGGATGGCACGGGACGGCGTACTGGTAAGAAGCTGGTACCAGCCCGTACGCAGCCGATGTTAAAGCACTGCTGTGCAAAGGACCCTCCTTAAAGCACTGCCATCGTTACCCCTTTTGTCCCCCCAAGGTGGCTGACAGGGGGCGGCAAAAGGGGCAGCTGCCCCGGGGCCGGCGATTTAAAAGGGCGCAGGGCTCCCGGCTACTGCTACCACAGCAGCGGCCGGAGCCCCGGGCCCTTTTAAATCACCGCTGGAGCCCCAGGCAGTGCAGGCCAGGCCACGAGCTGGCTGCGGGAGGCTGACCCCCAGTCCCACCCCTTCCACCCGAGGCCCCGCCCCATCCGCCCAAGGCCCCGTACCGGTAAGTATTTAATATTACTTTCACCCCTGACCCTGTAAAAAGGAGTACCAGGCCCTTTGAGGCCCCCCTGCTGGAGGCTTCACGGTCCTACCCACGACCTTGTTAGCAGCTTTATGTACACATCGTAAGAGACAATGCCGCCCCCAAAACATTTACCGTGTAAGTAAACAAGACAGACAAAGGGTGGGAGAACCAGAGTATTATCCCCATTTTACAGATGAGGAGAGGGACACCCACAGGATAAAAATTTTCAGAAGTACCTAAAGCCTGGTCTATACTTAAAACATGCACCCAGGGTTCTGTTGGTTAGAGGGTGTGATTTATTTCATCAGCATAGCTATGCTGTGTAAGTCCTAATGCTTACATTAGGACTTACACAGCATAGCTGTATAAGTCCTATAGTTAGGACTTATACAGCTTTAGGACTTTTTTTTGTAAGTCCTATAGTTAGGACTTACAAAAAAAAAAAAAAAAGTCCTTTTGCGAGTATAGCTTATTTTGGTCAGGAAACCAGTGTGGGCTGTGTCTGCATTCAGAGAGATTTCAAGTAGAACTATACAGTAATAGCAAACCTTTTCTAGTGACAAGGCCTAAATCACTTTAAAGCCTCAGTCCCAGAAGTGATTTGTAGCTCGATTTGCACCAAGATTTAGGCACCTGTGAAGATGAATATAAGTGGCTAAAGGGATTTTCAAAAGCATTTAACTATCACTGAAATCGTGGGATTTTCAAAATTGCCTATCGGTCTCGTTAGGTGCCTAAACACCTTTACAAATCTGGCCAGTGGCCCCTGCCCTGAGGAGTTTACAATCAATGGGAACAGCACAGGAAGCCCCTCAGAGCAGGTTCCTGGGGTCTGTTTCTGCTTTCACTTACACCGGTGTTGCTTTGGTAAAGCCTTCATTACTTCAGTGGCGTTACTCCTGATTTCTGCTGGTGCAAGAGGAGAATTGGACCGCTTCTTGCTGGCCATATACAAAGAGCCATTGCCAAGTGATTGTGCTACAGAAATACTAATAAGAGATGGGCCTAAGCAAACCTCTGGGATACGGTCACACCTGATTTGGGAAAATTGGTTTCCCACAGCAAGACAGGCAGATGTCCTGACCATTAGTTAGACCATGGTGCCTCCCTGAAGGAAAATGGGATTTTTCAAAAGCACCAGAGTGGCCTAGGAGCACAAATCCCATGGATAGGTGATCTAGGCATTTGTGAAAATCCCATCCCTATTTCTTTCAAATCAGAAAATTAACCCTATCATTTCAAAGTAACAGCGGTCTCTTTGCCCATTGCTACACAGTATCTTGCTACATCAACTTACAGATGCTAGTTTATTGTAATAGGAACAGTTAAGATATACCAACTACAATGTATTCTCTTGTGTTTTATCACAGTGGCGCAAACGAAGGCTTTTGCAGGAATCACGGTGGGTGGGACAACAATCTACATAACTCAGCAACAGAATAGGTAGCTTTGACACTTTCCAAAGATGAGGCTGATTTCTTAAGTCTTAATATGAATTCCACATCCCAGAGATATCGAGTAAGAGCAAAAAGAAAAGGAGTACTTCTGGCATCTTAGAGACTAACAAATTTATTTGAGCATACGCTTTCGTGAGCTACAGCTCACTTCAGTAAGAGCAGTCCATCTTCCAGAGCGTTTTTCTCTTCCTTGCTTTGTGCATGTTACATTGTTACCTGAAGCTTCCCCATAACCACACAATCAGGATAAATGGGTTGGGTTGTTTTTACATTGCAAATATCATTAAGGGAAGAGAAAATTTTCAGCCTCACCCATTTTCCTGCATTCTCCAATGTGCAGTCTAGATATGTATTCTTGGGTTACCTATGCCTCTGAGAACTACAGTTCTCTCCACCAGATGTCCATCAGCAGGTTGCTGCATGCTTCCTATGAAAAATCATACGGATTATAACAGCCAGCCGGTGTTCAACTGCTCTTTATAATCAAATAACTGTGGACACTCATTCAATAACTGAAAAATACTCCAAACAAAAGAGAAAACCAATCTGACTTCATACCTGTTTGTTTGGTTTTTTTAAAGATATAAAGCGCTCATTTTAAGAGTGCCAGGAATTTGTTTTCACTAAACTTAATGAAGATTGATTTTCCCACTTCCCCCACCCCCCAAAAATTGCTAAGTATTTGTCCTAATCTGGATGCTGTTTAGAGGGTTTACAAATATTTTTCTTTTAATTTTGCTGGAGGTGCAAAGTTCCAGGTGGCTCAGATTAATGGCTTGCTGCAAACAAGGTTAATCATCTGCTTTACTGTAATGAAGCAGAAATATGTATGTATAGACACATACACACCCCATAGATACCTCAGCATATATACACACACTTTATTTTATATATATATACACACACACAGAGTATATATACACACATATACTGTCTGAAATCCCAAATACTGTGTTCAAACATCTCTCCCTCACATATAGGCTTGGGAAGAATTTAGTGCTAAATAAATGCTGCCTCAAACCAGGCAAGATAAAACATAAATCATTGCATTAAAAACCTCTAACAAGTCTATCTGCTTTTTGAAATGACTGGGAGATGAAAGAGAGGAGTCTCATTTAAGAAGGCCCAGCGGAACAGTTCTGCATTTATATAGCTGTTATCAAAAGCAATTCATTTGGAGATCAAATAGACTGACAGATAGGACAAGCTGGGGATCACTGCTGCCTTCAGGCAGCCAAAAGCTAGGATGGTTTCCCAGTACCATCACTAATATTGGGTCTAGTCAATGCTCATGTCTATTACAGCTTGCAGTGACTGCCAGCTGAATGTTAATGTATGCTTCTTTAGACTATTATTCAGTGCCAATTTGCAGCTGAGGGAGCAAATAGTGTGCGTTCCTTGGTCAGCTTTTTTGAAGGTATCTCCTCCTTTGTGCTGAGTGTGTGTCTGATTAATATTTACATTTTTTTAAAAAAAAAAAGGGTAACAGCACTGACAACAGAAGACAATGGAGCCTTTCCTGTGTCCTGTGAGCAATGTGCTATTCTACTGAGATTAATAGCACCCAATTTGTCCAGGTGTTCAAGATGCACTATTTTGTATTTACAGTAAGACTCTAACACTGTTTGTTCACTCTAAATCAGGAGACAAATGCAATATATTGTAACAAATCCATGGCTGCCTGAGCCTTTACAGCTGCTTGCTCAGAATTCCACACCCTAAGAGGGACCAAGGTCCTTTTTTCTCCAAAATCACAGCCCCTCTTCTCCCCATGACTTCTTGAGCAAAAGAAAATTTTCTTTTGGCTCTTAGCAGTACAGGACCCAGGACACACTGCTGAGCAGTTCTGATTCCATCCAGCAGAGGGCAGTGGGACACGTGCACGCTAGTCCAGTTCCAGATGATTGAGCCCACCAAGGGAGCGGGTATCCACTTGTCTCTCTTCTGTTGTTGGTTCAGGAGGAAAAATGCTCCCCAGATGAATAAGAAAAGAGATGGAACCAGAGGTTGTGGCAGATAGCAATGGGGAGCTTTCAAATTATGGGGGAGACAGAGGAACTCTCTCAGGAAAATAATTGTAATTCCTTCGTTTTGTTTGTTATGCTAGTTTTTAAACTCTTCGTGATCAGGTGAGGGAATCATAATGCAGGGTGCTGGAGGCATAATCGGTGATGGGCCACGAGGTGAAAAATGGGGAGTTGCAGGGGGGAAGCAAAGGTCCAACAGGAAGAAGGGGTGAGTGGAGGCTGCAGGTGGGAGGAGATGATGGAACATCATGATGAGTAGAAATGGCAGAGGATCGGGCAGGGATCGGCAACCTTTGGCATGTGGCCCATCAGGGAAATCCACTGGCGGGCCGGGACGGTTTGTTTACCTGCAGCGTCCACAGGTTCGGCTGATCGCAAGCTTCCACTGGCCGCGGTTCGCCATCCCCGGCCAATGGGGGCCGCGGGAAGCGGCATGGGCTGAGGGATGTGCTGGCCGCCACATCCCGCAGCCCCCATTGGCCTGGAACAGCGAACCATGGCTAGTGGGAGCTGCGATCGGCTGAACCTGTGGACGCTGCAGGTAAACAAACCATCCTGGCCTGCCACCGGATTTCCTTGACAGGCCACGTGCCAAAGGTTGCCGATCCCTGGCCTAGAAGGTAAGGAGGACTTAGGCCCTGACTCAGTAAAGCACTTAGGTCAGGTCCTTAAAGGTATTTAGGTGCCTAACTCTCAATGATTGCAAGAGGAGTTAGGGGCCTAAAAACCTTTGAGGACCTGGGCCTTCAGCCTCAAATAACTTAGAGTCCTATAGCACCATCCCTTTACTACATCTGTCTTTCTCTCTCCTGTTCTCTGCTTGGCCTATTTTTTGGTGGTGAAAACAAATTGGCCTGTAGGTAATTTTGTGTACCTGCTGACCCAGGAAAGGTAACCAATAGGTGAGAATAGCAAGGATACCGGGTTGTATCAGTTGTTCTCCCAGTGCGTTCAGCTCCCTGGTGAAGAAATTCAGTGCCGCATGTGGACGTCAAACAAGAATGGATGAAATACTAATTATGGTAAGACTTTTTTTTTTAAAAAAAAGCTATCTGCCCACATGAGACTCCAAGTCTTCAAGCAAGTCTCCTGTGAAACAAAAGTAAGTTTTCAGATTTGAATAATTTCCCTGCAACGCAGATAAATCTTCCATTTCTATGTTCTCCCTCCATCACTCTTCCCCCCACAACAGCCCCGTTTTGCAAACAAGAAAAGAAACACTATGAGTCATTTCGCTGGATAACCATGCAAATGAAACAGAAGATTTAAATGTCTTAGCAAGGAGATCAGAGACAGTTTGAAACAGCTCTAAGGGGCATTAGAGTTATTATAAGGTAATTGGGATGGGTACATTACATGGGTTGGTGACTTCATTACTAATATTCCGGGCCAGATCCTCAAATGCTGTAAATCGGCATAGCTCCATGGGAAAGTTGGTCCGCTTTACAGCAGCTCAGGATCCATCCCTTTGTCCTTAATATGAATGTTGACAATGACTTTGTAGAACATTGTAATTTAGTTTATTTTTGTCCTTGTGTATATGAATCCAAATAGCGTTTTGGAGTTAGGGATTAGGATGTGAATTATTTTTTTTGTTAAAGACACCACATCTATTTCTCTTGGGGATTTTGAGGTTGAATGTGATCTCTTGCCCTAGAGACAAAAATAACAGGCCTCAACTGTATAATTTTGACATTGTCAGACCATTAATGAAATAGAAAATAAAGCTCCTGTATCTTATATCTATAACTTATTTATTGAACTCTTGCTGTTCAAAATCAGCACATCCAAACAGAGATGCTCAGCCATCACACAATAAAAATAAATAAAAATCAATAGACAGCAATGTAATTACCAATTGAAAATTCATGAACACACATCACCACCTCATACAATAAACTCAACGAGGCACATGGCCCAGTCTATACCTCTTCTCCCTTATCTTCAGAACTGGCATTTGCATCAAAGATTAAAGGATTGGCCTACACCAAAAGACAGAGACCTGTGTGTGTGTGTGTGTGTGTGCGTGCGTGCGTGCGTGCGTGCGTGCGTGCGTGTTTTTACCAGTAAGATCCAATAGCAGAAAATAGAAAAAACTATGAAACACTTTGGCTAAAAACTGCCCACCGTCCCCCCAAAAAATTCGCCAAACCTTTTCTTTTTCTTCAGTTTTAAGCCAAAAAAATGTGGTTTTTCAAGTGTTAAATTTTCTGCTGCGAGATTAAATGTTTGAGGAAAGTAGACACTTTCTGCAAAGTTATTCATTTAGTCAATAAGCCAATTTCCTGGTAAAAAAATAAAATACATAAATAAATGAAAGTATTGAAAATTTTCAACCAGCCTCAGTTACTGACTCAGTTGGAGACTAAGTTCCAGAAATCTGCTAAGTTCCTCCAGGGGTTACTAGGAGACCTGTTTGCAAGTGTCGTCAGTAATAATTTTGGGGTGGCAGGGAAGATGGGGATTAAAAATACAAAAAATTCCAAAGCCTCCACCCTGCCTGGGCACGTAGATGCTTTAGTTGAGGGATGAGCTTGTGGTTAAACCACAGGGCTTAGACTCGGGATTCTTTGATTCTATCTCTGACTGTTCCACAACCTTCTTGTATGTCCTTGGGCAAGTCACCTCATCTTGGTTTGCTTTTGATGCTTGGGGGAGTGTTGTGAGGCATAGTTCATCAACGATTACGAAGCACTTTGAGATCCTTGGATAGAAGCACTCTAGAAGAGCAGGGCTTTTTGTCAGCACTGAGATGCTACAGTGGTTAACCCCAAGAGAACAGTAGCATTGGTTCATATGGAGGGGGCAGGCAGCAGAGATCTGGTGTGGGGACTGGGGCTTGCATTTCATTCATACAACACGTTATTGTGCCATCGACATCACCTCATGGGGGTTGGCTTGAAAGACTTTGGGAAGGGTCATGGGTAGGGATGTGTGGTTGGGGTGGACACTGAGGGTACTGCTATGCGAGGCCACTGCCCAAAACCCATCCAGAGGGGAAACTAGCCAAGGATGGCACTACATACTGCACATCGGACATGGGACTGTGGTGAAGCTGCTGCGTGGGCTGAAGACCAGGATTGCACCTCCCTGTGTCCCAGCTGGACTCCCCTGCACAAGGCCCACTGCAAGTGGATGCACTTTCTGAACAGGATTATACGACTGTTCCTATAACGGTCCAGTCCCCTGTGATAGCAGGAGACTGGACTCAGCAACCGAGGACGTCCCTTCCAGTCCTCTGTCCTTATGATTTGGCCGATACTATGACACAGAAGTGGAATCATATCACAGTGGAATGTCTTCAGATTTTTTTTTTTTTTTGGTCTTCTTCATGCAACCCAGCCTCCCGTTCCCCATCCCAGTAAGAGGTTGTTCAAGACAGGGTAAGTCTGCCTTGTAGCTTTTCACAGTTTTGGGAGATGGGGCCTGAGTGTGCTCTGCATTGTGTGTCAGTGTGTATTCACCTCAGACCCGACTCACTCAAACAAACCAGCAGGGGCAAAGTTTTCTGCTGTAAGGAAACCAAGAACAGGGTTCTAGACCAGCAGCCTCCTCTCTGCTTGCCTCATGCTCACCACTTCAGTGCTACAGCTTCCTTTGCGGGGTGAGCAGAGGGTATTTTCTGGAAGGAAGGATGTTCTCCCAACATGCAGCAGCTTGTAGTTTACAACTTGCAGCTACCACTGCTGCTGCTGAAGGACAGGGGAGGTTGGGCGACATTAGCAATCAACACACATCAGTAAACCCTTTAATGAGCACGTGTGTGTATGGAAAATGCCCATGGTTTTAGGATTCTGCTATTGTCCCTGGTTAACAAACACTTTTCTGACATGCCAATTTCAGGCTGCAGCCATAATGCATTTTGACTTATTTACATAGATTTTCTATGGCGTCCTCTGCAGGTATCATACGCACCACTTTCCAGTAGAATTATGTGGGTATGAAATTCATTAAAAAAAAAAAAACTGACATCCCTAGAGTGCAAGTAGAAATCCTGCATTATACAACCCAAGATGCTACACCAATAAATAAAGCTTGAGATGATGCATATTTGCCCCATTGAACCAAATACAACAGCTGATGTCCAGGGAATTATGTATATGATGCTCTTAAGGGGCAGACTTGATCATCTGCTTGATTTTTTTTTCATCTGAAACACACACGTGAGCTAAGATCAAGAGTATCATCAGCTTATATCAGCTACATTCTTTAGTGGTGGTGGGCAGTTGATTCTCTACTATTCAGGTTATTGTAATGTGCCCATCTCATTATGTGCTCTCTGAGAATCTTATATACATCATCCTGCTAAAGCAGAGGAGCGATTTGATGAACTAATGTAGGCAGTCCCCCTCTGCCCCAGTTCTAACTACCAATCATCCTGAACCACAATTAAACCTTTTCAGAATAAAGTCAGGTCTAAATTGTAAACGGGTGCTGTACAAACGCAGAACAAAATGATGGTCCCTGCCCCAAAGAGCTTTTCATATAAGTATAAAACAAGAGGCAGATAGCTACAGCAGGAGGGGAATGCAAGGAAATTGGTCAGCGTGGTAGGCAAGAGCATGCTAGTGAATGAGAGGCAATAGGTAGGGTTGGGATAAGCTGTGTAAAGCCTTGACCATGAAGACAAGCAGCTTATGTCTGATATGATAGAGAAGAGGGAGGCAAAGAGAAGGGTGACATGTTAAAAGCAATGGACTAGGAAAATGCTCTTTTCAGTAACATTATGAGTGGGGAAAGATTGCATATATCAAGCCCAAAGGCTTGGATGTTGCAGTAATGGAGATGATGAGTGTTTAGCTAGTGCTTTTTAGCTAGTGCTTCGTTTTCACCTGCACATCGGAACTCTTGGTGCTTAGCCAAAACCAACCTGATAGAAGGGGACATTTATCCCATTGTAAGTCAGGCGTAACTCCACTGAAGCCCACAGAGTTGCCAGTATAAAATCTGTGTAATTAAACTCAGAATCAGGTCTTTGTCTTTTGAGGTCCAGCCATCAGTAATTTCTTCCTTCTGTAGTTGGCCAGTCTGTATTTTAAGGCTGAACATACGCCTGTGTTAGTCACTGTACCATGCAGTTCATTAAGGTGTTGTACCAGTGCATGTAAAAATGAACACCAGAACCCTTTCTCTTGTCCCCAAGGCTGTATCCAAATCCAACACCAGTTCATAAGCAGCCAGCGGCAGACACAATATGAAGCTGAGAGAGAGGTGGCCTAGTACAATGCTTCTCATGCTTTTTCATGGTGTGGAGTGTCTTTTAGAACAGAGGTTCTGTCCAGGTCAACTCCTGTTCCAGGATACCAATCCCACTTTCGCCTCTTCCTAGTGACAGACGAAGTGCTGGCTGCATTCATAACTACTATTATTATTACTCAGATTGTAAACTCTTTGGGGCAGGGACAATCATTTTCTTCTGCGTTTGTATGGGACCTGCTACAACGTGGTCCTGGTCCCTGACTGGGGCTCCTAGGTGCTACCACACTATGATTTATAAATAGTGGTAATTAAGGAGACAAAATGACTCCCTTTAAGGCCGCTGAAGTCACTGCCAGATCTCTAAGTGACTTGTCCCAGGTCACGTAATCTCTCTGTGCATCAGTTCTCCATCTGGAAAAGGGGATGAGAATCCTTCCTTTGTCTGTCTTGTCCATCTAGAGCAGGGATTGTCTCATCCTCTGTGTGTACACAACACCTAGTACAACGTGGCCCCAAGCTTGGCAGAGGCCTTTAGGTGTCACTGTAATACAAATTAATAATAATAGCAGCGCTAAGTATTTCACCGTCAAATCTTTGTAGCCAAAGGGGCGTTATTGTGGGCAGACCCAGAGGACTCTAAGGCATGAATGAAGAGACTTCGTGACAGGTAAATGTTCCTAGTTTCAAGTTCAAGCACCAATTGTGGATTTCTCTCCAAAAGACTACTGCAGTCTGGAAGGCCAGTGAAGTTATTTTATGCTTTGCTCTCTCAAAATCAAGACTGTCCTGTCTAGAAATCCAAGGAGGCCTTTCTCAGTCTTTATAGCAATAATTCTTTCATACAGCCAATGTTATTCGTCACAATGCGCAATCGGTTCTGTATTAGAATAGTAAAGAAGCCCACTGGCAGCGTGAAATGACTGATCTGCTGGGTGGAGATATCTAGAGCTCTGAGTCCCAATAGCCCTGTAGCTTGAGGCATGGGAGAATTTAAGTTGGCGAGGCGGAGGAGGGAATAGTGATATTAGGGGATCTGGTAATTCCTGTGATTTGACAGCACTTCAGCACAGAAGATACCTTTTTAATCTTGGCGCTTTGAAAAGGCAACAAACTTGGCTGCATATGTTGTTGTTATTTATCTGAAGTAGCGCCTAGTGGCCCTGATCTTGGTGGAGACTACACTGTGCTAGGCACTCAACCAGCACATAGTCAGAGATGGTCTCTGCTCTGAAGAGCTTACAGTCTAAAAAGAAACAACAAACAAGGGATGGAGAAAGGGAGTATCTTTCCCATTTTATTCATGGGGAACCAATGCACAGAGGGATGAAATGACTCACCCAAGGTGAGTCTGTGAGAGTGGAATTGACCTGAGATCTTCTGAGTCCCCATCCAAGGCCTTAACTGCAAAAGCATCCTTCCTCGCTCTGTATTTATTATTGGTATAGTCTACCATACTTTTTTGTGTGGAAGGCGTCTAGGACAGAGAACTTAGCACAGGGAAACAGGAGAACTAGGTGCTTTTTGCTTATTCCTTTGCCACGGATTCCCTTTGGTGACCTTTGAGTTACTTAACTTTTCTGTGCCTCTGTTTCCTCTTCTGTTATCTGGGGATAACTGTCCCGTGGGATGGGAATTCTGGAATTTCATTTTGGAAACTGTCAAAACAGCATTTCCGTTCAACCTTTTCAAATCATTGCCACTGCTCCCTGAGTTGGGAAGCCAGGTAGCTCAGGGAGCTTAGGATGTGAGTGTGACAGTTCTCAGGATACCCAGGAGTGAGCCTCAACTTGTTATCTGCTGTCTCCAGCTCCTTAGCACCCCCAGCCTATCCGCCATTCAAGCCCTCTCCTCCAGGCCATGCCAGCCCTGTCTTTGCCTTGAACGGTAACAATACAAGCACCGCAGTCCCACTGAAGTGTTCCCCTGTGTTATCCAGCCCAATACTGGCTACTCTTAGCAATCCCAGATCCTCTGGTCCCACAGCAACAGCATAGCCCTCTTTCCCAGTTTTACCTTACCTCATCGCTCCTGCAAAACGCAAAGCACTTGAGAGCACTCAGAATAAAACCAAAGAATGTTTATTCAGAAAGAGTAGAGGTTCCACTAGAAACAAGAGAGTGGTTACAAAATAAAACAAAATCATACAATGCGAATTAGGGGCCTATACTCATTAATAGTGACCTTTCCTATCTAACAATGTATATTGCCCCCAACCCCCTCCCAGAAAGTTCAGTCTGTTGCAGAGCTGGCTGGCTTCTCAGGAACCAGGATCCAAGCTTTCATGAAACACCCCTGCTTAAGTAGCTGTCTCCTCAGTGAATGGATGCAGAGTGTCTTTCTCCACCCTGTGATACACTGAATCAGCCTTTTCTCTATTCCCAGGCAGGGTCCTCCCCTCACTGTCCTGTCATTCCTTTTCAGTTCCAAGTGGTTTTGAAGTTTATAGTTTGTCATTGATGGTTTTCCATTGACTTTTCTGGAGTGGTACAAAGGTAGACCACTGAGCAGTACATTTTGTAATTGGCTCGCCAGGGAGGGTGACAGCGGCCCCCCAGCTTGAACGGGTCACCACTGAGACATGATTTACTGGTGATTCATTTTGACTCCAAGACCATAAGACACGATATTCAATATAGTTACATTGTCCCTAAAATGTTACGCATACACACATCTCGCAACGACTATGAGTCCTGATAAGTTACAAGCTCTCAGTGGAGATCGTGCGTGCTACCCTTCATGGATAAATACCATGAAAGTGGTGTAATGAGTTTGTCAGGTCAGAGACAGGAGTGGCTTATAAAGAACAGTGAAGACTTTGCAAGTTGGCATCACTGTGTCACTCCAAGGTTCCTAGGGCTTCCATGCTGCCCAGGAATACGGACCCTGGAAGCCCTGAGAGCCCGTCTCTGGGGAAGTCCACCTGGCGGTCTACTGATAGAAAAATCTAAATTCACAGAAACAGCAAAGTCGGAATAGAGATCCTCCTTTTCTGAAAACACAGGCCTGAACACTGCAGCTAAAGGATTATGATGATAGTATAAAGCTTCTGACACACAGCTGAGCATTTTCGATTCCATCCAGTAGGTAGCAGCATTGCACACACCAATTCATTACAGTAATTATAATGCTATCTCAAATTAAATGTATCAGAATCATCTCTGGACCTGCTACTAAGCCCCATGATGGACATCTAGAAAGTCCTGACGGACAAGACTTAAATGGGAGTTGCCATTTAAACTGAAGCTAATCATCATTGTTGGGTCTGAAAACAAGAAGAAAGCACAAGGCAGAACAGAATGAAGTGTAGTATTCTTTCCCTGAAATGCACATCTTTTTCTTTGGGATTAAAACAAGGTTTGCATTTTAAATTTTCATTTACTAAACAGAAAAATATTTTACTAGGAGGCAATAGTATTAAGGAGAAATTATTCTACATTTGCCCTCAGGCCTGGCAAAGACAGGATTTGATTTGCTATGTTAGGCTGGAATCTGGATTGATACAAAGAGATGAGAGGAGTGTTTAATAAAATTTACATTTCATTTTCTCACTTGACACCAGTCTCCTGTCAGTCACCAAGAGGAGGAAATACGACAAATAACTTTTGTCAGCACCTAGGCATGAAAAGACAGTAGTGGGAGGGGGAGCAAGAGTTGGGGGTGGTGGTTAGTATAATTTGTATTGTATATTGTATATATGTGTCATCTTCACTGTAGTCTGAAATTGACAAAGTGCGTGGTAGGAAAAGCACATTCATCCAATCACACACAATCCAGTCACGGGGATGGACAAAATGACCTACTGGGAAATGAATCAGATAACCCAGGCCCTAGTCCTTCCAAGCATTTCAGCATGTGCTTCAAAGCTGGCATGTAATCATTCATATGCTTAAAGTTAAGTACGTGCTTAAATGGTTTTGTGGATCAGAGCCCTAATGAATGGTGAAATTTATCACAGAATAAGATGCAGTACTGGACAAGCAATTCCAGTAATAGGTAGTAATTTGCTTGGATGGGTGCATCACTAATATGAACACTGTTCGGGACTGGGCATGATTTTCTGAAGCGCTGACAACCCATTGACTTCAGCTGGAATTGTGAGGACTTGGTCCTTCCGAAAGCCAGCCCTTCTCTCTGCCAGCAGCCTGGACGAAGGAGAGGTGCCCGAGAAAACTTCCACTACCAGGGGGCAGCTGGTTTCTTTCACAACTTCCTTCAGCAAGCAACGCTCTGGGTTTGAAAAGGAAAGTGTTGGCGGGAAATTCAGATTGCTTTGAAAATAATTGGATTATTTTGACTAAAAAATTGCCCCCACCCCAAAAATGTTTCAGTTTTCAAAACAGAAAACAAACATTTTTCCATTTCTGTTTTTTCCCCTCATTTGTTGTTTTTTTGCTCCTTTTTATCCCTCTTCTCTCTTCCCCCACCCCCCAGTGGCAAGATGAAAAAAGGAGGAGGGGGGAATAACAAACCACAAAATAAAAACCAGAAACATTTCATTTCCCAAAACTGTTCAGCCTTTTTGTTTTGATTTGGGACTAGGTTTACACTGGCACTGAATATCCGTCGTTCCACCTGACGGGTACCTCTCCCCTGCCTGTGAAAGTGTGATCGTAGCTCGGGGAGGTATACTTGTGGTAGCTTGCTTTAAACCTAACTAGTTCAGGTAACAATAGCAGACATGGCAACACGGACTAGCAACCAGAGTACATACCCAGCTTCTCCTGAGGGCTTGACCTTCGGTGGCTAACCCATGCCGGAGTCCAAAACCATCAGGAAGCCTGGGTACGTACTCTGGTTGCTAGCCTGTACTGCCATGTCTACGCTGCTATGGCTACCCACTCTAGCTAGATTAAAGCTCACATGGGCATGCCAACCCATGCTACAATCACGCCTTCACTTGCAGTGTAGACGTACCAGAAGTGTTACTTCTCATTTAAGACCCAATCCAGTGAGGATTTAGGTGTGTGCTTCATTTTACACCTAATGGAACTACCCACAATGAATCTTTGCAGGATCAGGGTCTTTGACTACAAGCTTGTCTCTGATTTGCCTGTAAAATACCATGCATACCTCTAGCACTGTGGAAATAACAAATAATCATAACAAATAGTTTTATTTGTAACACAAAAGGGCAATGAAAGGGTTTATAATCTCACTGATGCTGTTGGGAGAAGGGGGAGTTGAAATTTTGTTTTAGGAACATGATTCTTTCAACCCAGACTGCAATTAATTTCACTACATCCCCAGTTATCTCCACTCCCTAACCAGCCTTGTCATTTTAATTTTTCACAGGCTCTCTTTTTTTCCCCTCTCTCCACGTGTCTGTGCCTGTATCTTGGTGAAGTCTCATCAACTCTGGCCCAAAGCCGTAGGCTAATTTGTCTGGAACACGGCTCCCTCTCCGCCTCAGAAGTCAGGGGAGAAGGGAAAACCCACTGCCACGTAAGAAAACTTGCTCACGGCAGCATCTAGGGATTCTCACAGGCCAGGCGTTTGGGGCTAAAGTAACACACCAGTTCAGCTACCTTATCGGTTGCAACAGTGTCAGCGTTCACGTGCTAGTGGGCACAGGACTCCAGGTAGCTGCTGGCATTTTTATTCTCCATGGGTGGAATCCTGGCCCCACTGAAGCCCATGGACATTTTGCTATTGACTTCAGTGGGGCCAGGATTTTAGCCCATGTCTTCCAACCCTGCTCAGAGCAGGCTGTGGTGCTTAAGGCTGGGATTGCCAAAGGAGTTAACTGCCCAACTCCCATTAAAATTCAATGGCAGGGGGTGTCTAGCTCTCCTAAGCTTAAATTTCCAAAAGAGCCTAAAACCTTGCTGGCACTTTGTCTACACGAGGGCTGCAAGAGAGGGAAAGTCCTCGTATAGAGAAGGCCATTGGCTCTGATAACGGAATTCCCTGTATTGAGCTACTTGAACCCCACTTCAGAATCTTCCATCAACTTGACCCATCCCCTCCAGACCCAACACCTCAACCTGGGCAACCCAATCTCCTCCCAGCTCTCTCCTCTGGTCAGGCTGGCTTTTGCTTTCCTACTCGACGGAAAACGTAACTCTTCCCCGCTTCTCTCTTCCTCTGCCCACATCTTCCTCCTTCCCAGGCTTCATGAGTGGGCTGGTTTCTCCTCAGTGCTTTGGTCTTGCCTCCTCCGACTCACTCCTGCATCTGCTCCCATCTGGCATCGGTCCTCTCCATTCCACCAAGACTGCCCTCCCAGAAGTCTCTAATGATGTTTCCTCTTCCTTCCAAGTCTAAGGTTCTCCCTCTATTCTCATTTTCCATGATGCCTTTGACACCATGGCGGGTGCTTTTCTTGAGACTCCCTTTTCTTTTGGCTGCTGTGACTTTGTCCTTTTCTGGTTCTCTTTCTCCTTCGCTCACCATTCTTTCAGCATTCCCTTCGGTGGAACCTCTTCCTTCCCACCTCCCTTCTCCATTGATGCTCCTCATGGGTCTCTCCTTTTTCCCTGCATTTCCCCCCTGTACACTCACTCACACCAAAAATTAATGGGGCAAAAGGCAAGCACAGAAAGTGGATCTGTTTGCACAGAATTCAATGGTACTTTTATTTATGTGCACAGTGCTAAGATAACATAATCAAGGGCATATCATAAATGCAGATACCACAGACTGTGAGTCAATGAGAGGAAGCATGATCTTATCCATCTATGCTAAGTACTTGTATAGCCCCCATCACCATAGTATCTAAGCGACTCAGATTGTAATAAATGTATCCTCACAACACTCCCATGGAGGCAGGGCAGGGCTATTATACCTGTTTTACAGCTGAGGAACTGAGGCACAGAGAAACTATGTGACTTGCGCAAGATTACGCACAGGAAGTCTGGGGCAGAGCAGGAATTCCACCTGGATCTCCCACAACCCAGACTAGTACTTAAACCATTGGACCATCCTTCCTCCTCAAAGTAAGGCCCTGGGCTAAGACTCAAGATATTTGGGTTCATTTCCAAGCTCTGCCACAGACTTCCTGTGTGACTTTGGATACATCTGTTAATCTCTCAGTTCTTCCCTTGTAAAGCTGGGATGCCTGGGAGCTACCTTGATTTACACCAGCTGAGGATCTGTCCTGATGAAACTATGAACCGGGGTGGTGCAGGAGTGAGTGTTGGTGAGTCTACATGTGACTGACTGTTCTCTGACCCAATCCTGAACCAGCGCCCCAACATGATCATAAGGAGGCCATGGTGCTTTGGTAAAGGTCTTCTTTCAGAGGAGACATACAGGAGGGGCCAGGACCACGTGTGGGCCTTTCTGTAAAAATAGGGGCCAGCTCTAGAATCCTAGATGACCTGGACTGACCCTGGGCAGAGTTAGCACCTGCTTCTAGCTCAGTTGCTTCCATTCGCTCTATTTCCTTTATGGCTAGTGACCATCAAAGTCCAGTAGCAACCTGGGCACTCTTAAGCCTCTTCTAGTCTCACCTAGTGAAAATAATACAATGTGAGGGTGTGCATGGCCGCGCATTGGGGATCCATCTAGGGAGATCTCTGCTAGCCAGCACCCTCTCATGGATGTTAAAGGTGTAACAGCATCTCTGCCTCAATTTCTTCCCCCCCCAGTCCACCAACAGTTGCTTGGCCAAGTTCCGAGCGGCTTCTTCTTCTAACTCCTGCCGACAGGTCACTTATAGTTTCTCCCCTTCCAGGCCAATAGCGTCTGATAGACCAGGAGTCCAATGACCCTAGCAAAGGGTTGAGAATCCCAAGCCTCTGTGGTGTCTTTGTTAGAATACAGATATTCAGGCCTGCCTGTAAAGGTCTATAATTCAAGAACTTCAGTGTATTTTTTTCACTTAGTTAGTTATAAAGGTATAAAACAAAGAATTAAAATCACAAGTCCGCCTCTGTCTGGGCCTTCTCTCTAGGATAGTCTGAGGCCTTGTTCTTCGGCTAAGGCCTTTGGCTAAGCAGCAGGGGCAGCCATAAGCTGGGAAGCGACATTCCAAACTAGTCACACTGAAATAAGGTGCTATTGGGCTGCTAGGAAGACGATCCTGTTCTGATAGCGCCCATCACCACCAGATAAAGAAAATGGTTAAAGAAAACTTAGTTTAATAGCAAGAAATCTGTCTGGCAAGAAATCACTTATCAATGGTTGTGGTTGTGAAACCCTCATTTCTGTATTGTTTTACCTTTATGGCCCCCACTTTTCTATTGTTAATCTGTCTGGTTCTCTAATTGCTTCTGTCTGCTGTATAATTAATTTTGCTAGGTTAATTAGGTAGTGGGATATAATTGGTTAGAGAATTATGTTACAATATGTTAGGATTGGCTAGATAAGATTTCAGAAAAATGATTGGTTAAGGTATAGCTGAGACTATTACGCTATAAACTGGGGTCAAACAGGAAGTGGGTGGGAAAATTGGAATCATGCTTGCTGGAAATTAACCCCAATAAACATTGCATTGCCTGCGCTTCGGCCTTCTGGTCTTTTGCTGCTTGCTGTCGGCATGACAAGAACCAGGGAAGTGGGAGGCTGGAGGGAAAGCCCTCTAACAGTCCTGATCCCCTTAGTCTTAGGGGTTTTACTATCTCCTTTGCAGGAGAGGATAGAGGAACCCAGGCCCACCCACTCTTCTGTGATCCAGCCCAGGGAACCTGCATTAAGCAGCTGGGACAGTTCCTCACAATCCCTTACTGCTTCCTACCTTTCCCCTCCTGTAGACCTGTTCCAGACTCACATTCTCTGATTCTCCATGCCTGGAAGTCCAGCTGTCTGGTGCTGAAGACATCTCCTCTGAGTGGTCCCTCCCTCCTCTCCTCTGTAGCCTTCAGATCCCCCAGCTGTTCCTGGACCAGCAGTTAGCCAATGCTGAGGAGACAGCTAGCCTTCCTGTTAACCCCTTAGTGGCCATGGTAGAATGGGGTCTATGTGCACAATGACAGAATTCTTTCATGGCTAAGGTGATCGGGTTTGAATCCAGCTGAGACTGGCAGTGACAGTACTGAAGGTTGTTACCCTCTGATGGCTTTTCAATAGGCTATATGAAATGTGCTGGCAGGCAGGAGCTGGCATTTAGTCTTAGCGGACAGGCCGCTGACTGAAGGGACATGGTGAATGAATCATTCTCTCACTACCAGAGAGGGTCCCTGTGGAGCAGGACAGAGGCAGAGTAGAAGGGCTGATGTGGGAAAGTGTAACTCACTGGCCACGGCGTGCTCTGAGTAACCTTCTGCGCCCGGTCCGCAGAGCAGCAGACTGATCCAAAACCTCACTCTTGAGAAAGAGCTCTACACACTGATGCTTTCATCATGATTCAATCCCTACTGTGCCAGGCAAAATGGCTGCGGTCACATAACTTGGGCCTTGTCTGGAATTTGAACTGCTGTGACTCTCAGATGCTTGGGACGAGCTGCCTCTGCCTACTGGCCAGCATCCCTGAAGCTGGCTCTTTATCATAAGCTGGAGACTCTTGTGTTTTCAGTTCTAGAGGTCCCCACTTTAATCCCTGGTGTTGGCCCAAATGGCAACCATGACACAAGCACATTCTGGACCTGTTCTATAGATGAATGGAAATAACATCTTGTGCTTCCAGAGCACCCTTCACCCAAGGATCCTGTGGTGCCATAATAAAGTCTCCCCACCCTCTTTTGAGGTAAGTATTAACACTCCCCATTTTACAGCTCAGTAAAGAGAGGGACAGAGAATTCCAGTGACCCATTGTAGAGAGTCACTCAGGAGGAGAAACCAGAAGAGGGGTCCAAGAAGAGCCATGAGAATGATGAAAGGATTGGAAAACCTGCCTTATCATGATAGATTCAAGGAGCTCAATCTATTTAACAAAGAGAAGGTTAAGGGGTGACTTGAACACAGTCTGTAAGTGTCAACATGGGGAACTAATATTTGATAATAGGCTATTTAATCTATAAGACAAAAGTATAACAAAGATCCAATGGCTGGAAGTTGAAGTGAGACAAGTCCAGATGGGAAAAAAGGCATAATTTTTTTTAACAGTGAGCATATTAATCATTGGAACAACGTATCAAGAAATGTGGTAGATTTTTCATCACTGGCAACTTTTAAATCAAGATGTTTTTTCTAAAAGATATACTCTACTTCAAAAAGGAAATTATTTCACGGAAGTCCTATGACCTGTGTTATAAAGGAGGTCAGACTTAGATGATCACAATGGTACCTTCTAGGCTTAGAATCTATGAATCAGACCAGCCTCCCGGTTCATTATTATTATTATTAACAATAATGGCAATGGTCACGATGTGCTAGGCATTTCCAAACATTCAGGAAGGGAAGGCTGCTGACCTGAAGGGGTCACAGGGTAAGGCCCTAATTCAGCAGAGCACCTTCTGAGTTTTAAGCCATTGCTTAGATCCATCTCTATTCAGGAAAGTACTTAGGCATATGCTTAAGCCACAATGAAGTGGTACATATGCACCTACTTTTCTGACCAGGGATGGATTTAAGTACTTTGCTAAATCAGGGACTAAGGAGAGCGGGAAAACAAACGATAGACAGATCAGATTTACTGCTTTAACCCCTAAGAACATGTCTTCACTGTAAACTATCCTAAAATGTTTGCAAGTGTCCAGTGCTAATATGCTTTTTCTGACCACACCAGTAGAAGAGTCGTCTCAGGTTCCCATGTTCCATTGGATTTCCTCCCAGAAAATGTTTCATGTTGATGGTACCACAGCTCATCCTTTCCCTTACACATCTCCTCAAGATCCCACAGCTGTCTCCTGCCTCTCTCTGTTCACATTCTGGGGAACAGGCTCCACTCCTCCCATCTCTTTTCCGTGGGTGCAAGCAAACTGCTGCTGATGGGTATCCTTCCAGTCACAGAACTCCTTGGCACCACGCTGCTGAAGTTCCAGAGAACCCCACAGAGCTGTTCTTCCATGTAATGGATGGTTGCTGTCATGTTTCCTAGCCATGGATAAGTTCTTTCTACTCGTCCTTTTATGTTCAACAGGACTTATCTTCTGCATTGACCTGGCTTTAACTGTCTGTTGGTGCAACTCCTTTATCTGTCTCGTCGTGTTTCCTGGTACTCCATTTGCTTCTATATCTGAAAGAGAAAATCCCTTTACTCTTTACCTTACCAGTAGGTCCCTGTCTTTTTCTTCCCTTCCTGTTTATGTCTCTGCCCCATTCTAGAGCCTTTTGCTAACTGAAGTGTGGTGGTCACTGGAAAACGACTGTTAAAGGGGAAATTGCACTTTAATTAGTAGACTCTATAACAATTTTTAAATATATATTGCATACCTATTAGTCATCTATTAACCCCTTATAAGCAAGTTGTAAAAATATATTGATATAAAACATACCAGCAATTAAATATCTCCACACTTAACACAAAATTATTCATATGACAACGGTTTTCCTCACATTTTATATGAAGGTGCCATTCACAGATAGATTATAAAAGGTTAATCATTGATTAACAGATGTTTCAATAAGTGGGATAAAGATTGGTATGGAGTTCAACAGGCTAATAGGTTACTTATGACCACCCGTAACACATAGTATTCATGTCTGTAGCATGCAGCTATTAATAATGTATTAACCCTTTGTGAGCCATTTCTAAATGGAAGCTTACTATAAAGCATGACCCTTTTCCCCCTGCAGTGTTTGGAACTCAGACAAAGCACCACGGGGGACATGAAAAAGAAAATGACTGAAAAACAAAAGTAATGTTGACTGAAAACACAAATGTGAAACCGGGTATCATTGATTTTCATTATCCAAAGCGGAAAATGCAAAAAGTAAGCATTCTTAATAACCTGAAGCATTATCAGGCACAGAGGTAAAGCAACTGGTTTTGTGACAACATATGACTTTTGAGCTGACATTATCTTCTAAAGCTCCAATCCTGCATTGGGGTGCATGCAGGCAGGCTGTTTCTTACTCTTATTTTGAGTACTTTATACAGTTGCTAAAATCTTTGCAAAATAAATAAACAAACAATCCAGGTATATGCTTCTGATGCAGATCTAGGCCATGTCTACACGACCCGCTAAATCGGCACTGCTGTGATCAATGCAGCGGTGTCGATTTAGCGGGTCTGGTGAAGACACGCTAAATCTATGGGAGAGCGCTCTCCTGTCATCGTCCGTACTCCACCTCCCTGAGAGGCGGAAGCTATGTCAACGGAAGAGCGTCTCCCGTCGACATAGCGTGGTGTAGACACCACCGTAAGTCAAGCTAAGTTACTTCGACTTCAGTTTCGTAACGTACATAACTGAGCTAGTGTAACTTAGATCGATTTACAGCGTTAGAATAGACCAGTCCCTAGTCTCATTTCACCTGCCCCAAGTGACATCTGCTTATTTTACTGATAAAGCCATGCCACCACTTTCCTTAACACTGCCGAGCTAGCACGGCTACGGATTCAATCCCACCTAATGTACCACTGGCAGCAAGCTCCATCTGCAGAGTCTTTGTAACTGGTGATGATGGAAGACGCAGGAAGAGCCCAGCATGCTTTTCACATCCCAGGTGACAGGCAGAGTCTTGCAGTCCTTCCTCCAGTAAAGCTCCTGCTGAAGTCAATAGCAACTTTGCTGGAGTAAGTGCTGTAAGAGTGGACCCTGTGTTTGCAGGGCTGGCAGGAAGACAAATCATTCTTTTATTTTGTAAACTGAGAAAACGTGATCCTGATGCCACGAGGTGAGCCAGTAGGGTTAGGGAAAGGGCACTGGGCTGGGAGTTAGAAGAAGCTGTTTCTAGTCCAAGCTCTGCCCCTGACCACGGGCAACTCATTTGTGTGGCCTTGGGCAAATCACTTCATCTGACTGTGCATCTGGCTCCCCTCCCTGTGCATCTGCTTCCCCTCTCCCTTTTGGTTTATTTAGGTTGCAACGTGCAAGGGACAGGGACTGCCCTTCTCTATATGTTTATACAGTGCCTAGCACTATGAGGTCCCTATCTTTGTTGGAGCTTCTAGGTGAATGCATCCGATGAAGTGAGCTGTAGCTCACGAAAGTTTATGCTTAAATAAATTTGTTAGTCTCTGAGGTGCCACAAGTACTCCTCTTCTTTTTGCGAATACAGACTAACACGGCTGCTACTCTGAAACCTGTAATGTTCTGTTGCATTGCTTTCAGCGTGCTTATAACCTTTGCAGCGCAGCATTAACACAGTGATTGCAATCGAATCTCATGTTTCAGGATGTCAACCAGGAACCTGCAAGGGTCAGGAAGGACTTTTAACCCTGATGCACAGTTGCCAGATGTATTCAGAAGGGGAAGGGGAGTCAGCCTTCCTCTGAAGCATCAGAGACTGGCCACAGCTGGAGATGGGACACCAAGCAAGGTGGGCCAATGCTCTGAGGTGGTACAGAACGTCCCCTTAGATGCCTGGCTGGCGGGTCTTGAACATGCGCTCAAGGTCTAAATGGTTGCTAGATTTGGGGTTGGGAAGGAATTTTCCCCCAGGTTAGATTGTCAGGGACCAGCGGTGATGCATGTGGGGGGGTCACGTGCCCCCCAGATTTCTCAGTATGCCTCTTGCCAGGATGCCCAGCAGTAAGGAGGCAGTGCCTCCCCTGGGTGGTGGCACTCCCTTTGTGTCCATGTGGCATGGGGAAGAAGGAAGCAGCAGGGCGGCTGGCTGTGGGCTGAGCTCCTAACCCCCACCCCTCCGGGCTACACCGGGCTGCTTCTCTTTCCCTGCTGCTGGAGTCCCAGCACTTCCCACTGTCTGCTTTGTAGACTGCTCGCGGAGGTGAGTCAAGGGGACATCTTCAAGACTGGGAAGGTGAGCTGTGATGGGGTGCTCAGCGCCAGGTAGCTCTGGTGGATCCCCATCCAGCCTGAGAGTCCTGGGGGTGAGTGAGGGAAGAAGGCTGTAGGGAAAGGGGGAGAGTGGGAAAGGGGTGGTGGTAGGGGTGCACTGAAACAGCAGCAGCTGCCAATATGCCTATAAGGAAGAATGCAATTTAGGGTGTCATAACATACGGTCCAACAAAAAATGACTGATCATTCTCCAGCCTCTTGTTAACTGAGATGATCCAGTCCCAAGCACCATCCCACCCAGGTGCCACCCACCCTGGCGGCGAATGGGGGACGGTGCATCCCAACTGGGTTGCCCCTTTTGTTGGTCATGTTTTGAACCCTTGCTAAATCGATTGGGGATAGTTCAGGCAGGGAGGGGGGGTGGGCTGCGAGCTCTGAAGGGGCTGGCCAGTCACAAGACAAAGACCAGGAGGAGGAGGTAATTGCTGGTGTATGTTGTCTACCTGCGGATCAAGTTTCAGGGGGCAGAGGCAGAGGCAACACATGGGGCGGTCACGTGTCCCCACAGAACCTTTCAATAGTGCCCCTCCCCACTATCCACAGTTACCTGGCAGGGACCCTGGGGACTTTTTTGCCTTCCTCTGTAGCATGAGGCAAGGATTGTCTGCTGGGATCATCTGGGCATATCCCACCCTGCCCTCGCATGGGCATCGGGCTTGGTGGAGCCTTGGACTCTCCTGTGCTTAGGCCTGTGGCACACAAGGGTTTAGGTTCCGGGGGACTGAAACGCTTTTTCTAACTAAAGTCGTTGGGCTCCCCATATAGGGGTATCCGGGTGAAATTTAGTGGCCTGCAATATACAGGTCGGACTCTGATGCACTTTAACCAGCATGATATATCCTTAGCAAAACAACCAGCCTACAGCACGTGCATTTAGTGCCCCCTCGGGTGTAGGCCCCATCCATGTTAGGAAAACGTGCTCGGTTATAACGGCATTGGTGAAGTTCCCCTGGCACAGACACCAAATGAAGATGTGCGACGCTGACACAAAGCGAATTAAGCCACAATAGTATAGAGGGCATTGGTCAGGGCCTTAGGCAGTCTAGTTCTGGCTCTGCCATAGACCGTCTGTGTGACCTTGGGCAAGTCACTTAATCTACCCTGTGCCTCCGCTCTCTGTCGGGAAGATGGGGACACTGGCGCTTCTCTATCTCCCAGGGCTGTAGTGAGGATGAAATCTAGTTACAATGAAGGAAGCCACAGAAGTACATAAATAGAGAAGTGTAAGACCTGGTACAGAGAGAAAACATTAGGGGTCCGTAGTGATATAGTGGTGACACTGGTGCATGTTCTCTTCATATAGTTAAGTCCTTATGCTGTATTTGATTTATATCAAGTTCTTTTCAGACTGGCGATGTCCTTATCTCTTTTATGGCAAACAGGTCTTGTCAAGCAAACCTGATCTCATTTTTTGAAGGGATTACAAGTTTAGTTCATAAAGGTAATTGCGTAGATGGAATAGGACTTACATTTTTTTGTAAGATTTAGTACCGCATGACCTTCTGATTAAAAAATGACCATTATACCCTATCACTAAAGCACATGATAAATTGATTAAGAACTGCTGAATTGACAGATCACCAAATACAGTTACCAACAGGGAATTGCCATCAAATGGGGTGTTTCTAGAGAGTTCTGCAGGGATTGGTACGAACCCCGACACTGTCCAACACTTTCGTCAATAAATGGGAATAAATTTAAAATCAGTGCTGATAAAATTTGTGGGTGACACAAAGTTTGGTGGAGTCGTACATAATCACAAGGATAGGGCAGTCACACAGAGCAAGCTGAATCGCCTGCAAGGGGGAATCATTCAGACAATGCATTTTTTTTTAATACAGCCCAATGGAAAGTTACACATCTAGGAACAAGGAATGCAGGCCATACTTAGGCCAGAGGAGTGCATCCTTGGAAAAAGTGATTCTGAAAAGGATTTAGGGATCATAATGGACCTAGTTTCCAGTGCAATGGTGTGGCAAAGTGGCTAATGAAATCCTTGGATGTATAAACAGCGGAGTAGTGAATAGGAGCAGGGAGATGATTTTACTGCTCTATTTGGCATTGCTGAATTGGATAGTGGAATAATGCATGCCGCTCTGGTGCGCACCTTAAAAAAACAGGTTGAGAAATTGGAGTGGGTGCAGAAAAGAACCATAAAAATGATTCAAGGGCTGGAGAAATGCCTTCCAGTGAGAGACGTAAAAGAACTCAGTCTGTTTAACTTCTCAAAAAGAAGACTGAGAGGTGACTTTGATTACAGTTCATAGGTAACTTCATGGGGAGAAATATTGGGCACTAAAGGGCTCTTCAATCTAGCAGAGAAAGGTAAATAAAGAGAAACTGGCTGGAAGCTGAAGCAAGACACATTTAAATTAGAAATAAGGCATAATATTTTAGCGGTGAGAGAAGGGAAGTGACGATTCTGCATCTCTTGATGTCTTCAGGTCAGGAAATTGTGCTTTGGTCAAACACAAGTTATTGGGCACAATACAGGGGTAAGGGTGAAATTTAATGGCATGTGTTATACAGGAGGTCAGACCAGATGATCTACTGGTCCCCTTTGGCCTAGAATCTATTGGTATACACACCATCATCATCAGTATTGTCGCACTGCGTAAGGCCCCAGTACCATTGTGTTGGGCCCTATACAAATATATAACAAAGAGATGGTCTCTACCCATAAGATCTTGTAATCTTGAGTCGTATTCATTGTTAGGATATAGATATTCAGGCCTGTCTGTAAAGGCCTATACTCTAAGAATTTAGATGTATTCTTATCACTTAGCTAGTTATAGAGGTATAAAAAGAATCAAAATCACTGTCTGCTGGTGTAAGGTCCTTCTCTTACTATGACAGTCTGAGGCCCTGTGCTTAGGCTAAGGCCTTTTGCTAAGCAGCAGAGGCAGCCATAAGCTGGGAAGCGACCGGTCACATCCTCACATTGCAAACTATTCACATTCAAAGAAGGTGCTATTGGGCTGCTAGGAATACAATCCTGTCCTGATAATGCCTATGCCTCCAGAGAAAGGGAAGTGCCTAGAAGATGTAAAAGGAAACTTAGTTTGATAGCATCCTGTCTGGCAAGAACTCACTTATCAATAGCAGGGATGTGAAATCCTCATTTCTTTGTTATTCTATCACTGTAGTCCCCATTTCCCTATTGTTCGTCTGTATAATCTCTGTCTGGTTCTGTGATTGTTTCTGTCTGCTGTATAATTAATTTTGCTGGGTGTAAATTAATTAAGGTGGTGTGATATAATTGGTTAAATAATCATGTTACAATATGTTAAGATTGGTTAGTTAAATTTCAGTAAAATGATTGGTTAAGGTATAGCTAAGCAGAACTCAAGTTTTACTATATAGTCTGCAGTCAATCAGGAAGTTTCAGATAGCAGCCATGTTAGTCTGTATTCACAAAAAGCAAAGGAGTACTTGTGGCACCTTAGAGACTAACAAGTGTGTGTGTGTGTGGGAAATGGGAACAGGGAATGGGGGTGGGGAAACTGGAATCATGTTTAGCTAAGGGCAGGAATGGGAACAGGGCCACAGGTAAGGCTCTGTAGTGTCAAAGCTGGGATGGGGGACACTAAGGAAGCAAACTGGAATCATGCTTGCTGGAAGTTCACCCCAATAAACATTGAATTGTTTGCATCTTTGGAGTTTGGGTATTGTTGCTCTCTGTTCATGCGAGAAGGACCAGGGAAGTAAGTGGGTGAAGGAATAAGCCCCCTAACATTCATTATCACAGAAATAATAATAAAGATCCCAAAAATCTCATTGGATTAGAAATATGGGATTTTTTTCACAGGGAAAAAAACGTAAGGCAGAAACTAAACAAAAATGACTGTAGCTTTGATTGTCTCTCGCTCCAAAACCAACATTATTTTAAATAAGGGGAAATCAAACATTAGGCATTTCAAGTCACACACATTAAATTCGCATAAGATATCGTTATCCTTGTTTAGGTTTGAACATATCAGGGAATCTCTTTGTCTTGCAACAATTCCTAAAAGACGGTAAGTGGCTGGATTTCCTTTTTCTGACAAAAATCTCTCCATGAATTATTTACACGGTGGCTCCAGTCAACACTGTATCTGTCAGCCTCCCCAGCTGAAACGAAAGTTCACTATGTAAAGGGGCCAAGGGAATATGGCAGCCTCCCACTGCGAGTTTATAGACAGAACTAAGTCAGCACACATTATGTGTCAGAGCCGACATCAGACGGAATCAGATCCTTTGATCTCAGACCTCCACAGGAAGCTTAGATCTCAGACAAATTAGATAAAAAATGAATTTATATGTATCCTAAGGCACACAGATGAATGCTGTATTTTGGAGAAGTATGGCAAATATCAAAACATATAAACTGCAGCATTTCCTCTCTCTCTCCCTCTGTTCTGCTTTTGTGATGGACGCTAATTAAAATATGAAGACGAAACTCAAACTAGCCTCTTATGCAATCCACAAAATTTAGGGGAGGAGGTGGAAAAAATGCCAGTGACCGAATACATGTGTGGTTCATTCAGGGTTCCAGGATGGGCTGAGAAATGGACTCCGATCTTTGCTCTTAGCAGGCGACAGCTGGAGGAGCCCATCCAAGTTTGTAAAGGTGGAAGCCAATACTTTCTGCTGTTTGGTGGAGCCCGGTGCCAGCTGCACGGCCCTAAATGTCTCTGCTTTGGCTGTGACCTCAGAGGGAGTTGTGTTTGATCAGTAAATCATTATGAGAAAAGATTACCCCACCCCACAAAAATGCTAGAGGAGCAAAACAAGGAAAAACAAGGGAATGGGACTGCTTTTTGACTTGTAGTTTTACATAGCTGGTCAAAACATTCAACCGTGAAAAGGTGTACAGAAAAGCAACAGCAGTGAACGGGTCTGGCGTGGACAGCTTAAATGTGCCCTGACTCACTCAGAAGTATGCAAGATGCATATTAGAGTAATCATCCCCAAATTAACTTACCTTGGTAACAATGGCTTTCATCCTGAAAGTTCCTAGAGTGCTTTATGATTAGTGTATACTAGCTATGCATATGTTCTATTATTGCTAATCACTTACGTTGCAGTAGCATGGAGAAGCCTGGAACAGGCTGGGGCCCGCTTGTGCTGTGCACTTTACGAAACTGACATTGGCAAAACGGACACTGAATTGAATGGGATCAAGATTTCACCCATAAATTCTATAGACACTTAAAAACTGAACCACACATTTACTCTCCTGTAAATTTTCAGTTAAGAGAGAGAATTCATACAGTAAATAGCAGTCCCTGTCCCAGTCTAAATGACAGGGTGAAATCACAGCTATGGCTGGGCAAATTACTGATATTTTTAGCTCACTGGCAATGTTGAAAAAAGGTCACAAAAATCTGTTTTGGGTCAGGCTGAAAATAAATTTAAAAAAAAATCAGCAAATTGAAAAGCTGAGAAAAATTTTTGTTTTGGCTCAAACAAAATCTTTCATTTTGATTTTGACCATTTCAAAATGTTTTTGAATTAAAAAAAAATAAAAGTAAAGGAAATATTTTAAAAACTCAAAACGTTTTGTCAATGTTGAAATCAAATGTTGAAGGTTGCGTACATTGTTTTTGTTTTCTAAACAAACAATTTGGTGAAACCAACACATATTTGTGAAACATGTCAGTGTCACTGAATCTTCATTTTTCACCCCAAAAAAGTTTTGGTAAAAATTTTTTTGCCCTGCCCTTATCCTGGACCCATAAACTAGCTGTGTGCACAATTCCTAGCCAATCAGCAGTAGCATCAGTCAGTAATCTCCAGCTATCGGTAAATCTGTTAAAAACACCTACGTGACTTAGAAGCCTACATCCCAGATTCAAAAGCAATTTCGGGCATGTGCACACTTCAGCTGGGGATGTAATTCCCAGCACAGAGACGTACTCACTCTAGCTCTGATCAAACTAGTATTGTAAAAACAGACTGCAGCGGCGGTGGCTCGAGCAGCGGGAAGGACCAGCCACCCCAAATATATACCCATCTGAGGAGCTAGGCACGTACTCCCACTGCTAGCCCCTTGCACGGCTTGCATGGCTGCAGCTACACTTCTGTTTTTAGCACGCGAGGTTGATCAGAGCTCATGCAGTTATGTATCCTCGATCAGGGAATTATATTTCCAGGTGGAAGTGTAGATGTACCTGTAGGCACCTAGGAGCCCAAGTCCCATTTTAGTGATTTTAATGAGATTTAGGAACCTAAGGGCTAGATTCACAAAAGGCACTTAGGCCCTGCAATGGCTCAGCACTGCAGCACCTAAGTTTTAGGCACCTTGCTACCGAGTGGCATTCAGAACCCCGGTTTAGGGGCCCAAGCTCCCTACACAATGCGTGGGGAGAGATACACATCTGAGAGCGGGATTCACAGAAACCACCGTACTGAGTGGGGAGCCATCTAAACCAGCCAATAGAAAATGCTGAGCAGAGGGGTGTGGCCTAAGCACCATCACTCAAAGGGAACTGGGATTGTAATCTTTTTGGGGCAGGGATTGTCACAATGTTTATAACTTGTAATTGCTGAGCACATTGACAGTGCTAAAGAGAGTAAATAATACTGATATTCAGATCCAGGCTGACCTTTTTCAGGCAGGTTTATTTTTGACCTGTAAATGGAACAGATTTGGTCTGGATTATTTGAGAGGGACTAAACATACAATGGTGATGGGAGTCATCAAAGTACCAAGATAGAAGGAACCCCACAATGTCATTGTTACAGTTACCATTTTGCCAAGAGTCTCACTTCAAAAGTGATCCCTTGCAATTGATTTTCTGGAACACGGTGCCCATCAGGACTATCTGTTGCCAATATAGGCTGATTCTGTCACTCACATGTCAGTTTTGCCAATAACATAAACAGATATGATCTGAAAACACATGCAACACACTGTTTGAGCAAATAAGGCATTTTAACATGGCCTTTTTTCTGACTATAACCATATTTAAGCAATGTTTTCTCTTCAATTTTGGAAGAGAAGCTTGGAAACTGAGGATTTTAAAAAAAAAACAAACATCTTGGCCTCATTGAAATCAGTGGCAAAAACTGACATTGGGTGAAATCCTGACACCGTTCAATTCATAAATTCTACAGACATTTAAAAATTGAACCACACATTTACTCTCCTGTACATTTTTCAGTTCAGAGAGAGAATTCATTTGTAGTAATCATCTCTATTAATGGTGCAAGTGATTCATCTATCTATCTAGGCCAGATCCTTAACTGGCAAAATTACAACTTCAATCTACACAAGCTCATAGCTTGTAAGGTGCGTGAAGATCTTTTTGGTTGAAAGGAGCTTTAGAAATATGAGTCATTCTCATTCTGCAGGCTCACCTCCTTCCATTCCAGCGATGTCTCTTTTGTTCTCTTCCCGGGCACGGTGCAGATTGGCACGAGTTGAATGCTGCTGTGGCGGGATCTGGGAGGATTTCATATTGCTCTTTGCTTGTGGTACCTTAGCCTGTTCAATCTTTGTTTCTGTATTGAAATAAACAGTTACATTATTCTCAGTCCATCCAGGGCTCAGAGCCAGATATAGTATTACTTTAAGAAACAATCTATTGCTGGTGAATTGGCATCTAATCTTGTGTGCGTTCTCTCTGCCCAAAAAGGGGAGGCTTATTTTATGATTACACTTCATTGCATTTTACCTCTAGGGATCACATTTCTTCACTTCAGCAAAACTCCGCCTTCAGATCCTCACAGTATACACTGGGCATCACTAGGAACTCAGGCTGGTCACAGCCAAGGCAACTACACAGTGCAGCTCAGGAGTGAGGCATTCAACCATTTTTGTGCTTCCCCATTCCTGAGCTATTTGCGTACTGGAGTAGTTCCCCAGCATAGGTTAGCACACTTTGAAGGCCGCTCTAAATTACGCCATCTGACTATGACAGCATCTGGGGACTGCTGGCATTCAGAAAAGTCCTGGCCATGCTCTGTTTCTCTCCAGCCATTCCTCTTACACTGGCAACTCTCCACCTGAGGATATTTCTGCTCTGTGGCACTCCTCCTGAAGCTATGCCAGTTTTAGGGCCACAAGGTAGAAAGCATCCTTACATTACAATCTGGGCCTTTATATTTGCCACACCACAGTGAGTTGCCTCATTACTTCCTATTATAAATATAGGGAAATACAGGGGCCAAGACTAAAAAAAATAGGAGCCTAAAATTAGGTTTCTAAATCCTGATTTAGACACCTAGGTAAGTGGGCTGGAATTTCAAAGGTGCTGAGCTCCCACTGACTTCAGTACCATTGCACCAGTACAAGGGAGAGGAGAATATGGCCTGATCTGATTTTTAAAATTGCCCAGTTTGGATAAAAAGAAAGCTGCAACATGCAATTAAGCTGTGGAGTGCTCTGCTTGGATGTCCTGTGCTTAAGGCACTGGGCTAAGATTCAGGAGACCTGTGTTCAGTTCCTGGCTATGCTCCCTGCATGACATCTTGGAAATACGACTTTCCAAAGTGCTCAGCAGTTCCCCCTGAAAACAGTGTTGACAATTTTGGCACCGTTGAAAACCTGGCTATTACTCTCTGTGTGCCTCAGCTGCCCATCTGGAGAGTAGGGATAATAATGCTTCCTTTGTCAGTGATTGTCAACTCTTTGGGGCAAGGACTAACTGTCTTATTATGTGTTTGCACAGTGCCTAGCACAATGAGACCACATTTCTGCTGGAGTCAGCTGAGTTCCATTGAGTCAGGCCCAGTGTGTACAAGAGATATGAACAATGTCAATAATACCAGCCCAGCCTGCCTTACCATTGTTACGGAACTCTTTAAGGGTTACTCTTTAGACACCAGTGAAATGGAAGAGACTCTGCAGATGGAGAGCTCTCCTGGGGATTCCCACTTACTGCTACTTTGGCTTTTCTTGGACCAGCAGAATAAAAGAAGACCCAGAACTAGCACCGAAGCCACTGAGCCCAACACAGCAGCAAGGACCGTGATGGATTTCTCTCCCATGGGGATAGGGAAGATGGTAAATGGCTGGGACTCGACAGTGAAGTCAGCACCTGAGAGAGGAAAATGTCAGATTATTACAACACGTGTTTTATAGCCAGAACACCTGGTTATGGCCACTAACACAGGAACTGATGTCTGAAAATACATTTATGAAAGGGCCTAAATCACAGCCCAATGAAGTCAATGGGAGTTTTTCCATTGACTTCCACAGGCCCTGTAACAGGCCCAAACAGAACATGTAACCAAACCTTTATTGAACTGACAAAGCTGCTAGACTAAAGGCACGAACTATTGCTATCGGTTCCCGCCCAGCTGACGGAGTGCCGATCATCGGAAATTTGAAATTGTTCTCGGATATCAGACTTAAAGCCATGATCCAGCAAAAGGCACTTTGAGAATGTCTTCAACAGAACTGTTCACATTCTTAAAGTTGAGCACGTGCTCTGCTGGACTGGGCCTAAAGAGCTGTCAATCTTCTCCACAGTGTTGATTAAAACGTTATAAACAAGCAGTAGGGCTATCATTACTATTACTAGTGCAACTATTAACTGTCACATATTGTACACAATGTATGTAACACCCTTTGTTCAAAGATACCAGATCATTCTATAAGCTGATTAGGAACCACTTCACCCACCACTTAAATGCAGCATTCCTTTGGAGTGTACAATGACACGGCACAAGAATATGAAACAGAATGTGAAGATCACTTTATCCAGTGTATTTCATTACACATATTGAATCTATTTCCCCATGTTAAGTATCCTCACACCTTCTTGTCAACTGTCTAAGTGGGCCATCTTGATTATCACTACGAAAGTTTTTTTCTCCTCTCATCTTAACTAATTAGCCTCTTACCCCACCTTTTCATGTTCTCTGTATATCTATCTATCTATCTATCTATCTTCTTGCTATATGTTCTATTCTATGCATCCGATGAAGTGGGCTGTAGCCCACGAAAGCTTATGCTCAGATAAATTTGTTAGTCTCTAAGGTGCCACAAGAACTCCTGTTTTTTATCCAGTTGAAACTACACAAGCAAAACTGGGTGGGCAGAATGCAATCTCTTGGCTCAAATTTAGCCAGATCACCTGGGCCAAGAAACAAACCCCTGTTATAACCTGATTTTGTCATCAATCCCAAATCTGCAACTCTATTGACTTTAATGGAGGTTTATTTAATGTACTTGTCTGAGTTGTATTTTCAATACAAATGTCTAAGAGGCTTATTTGCTGATTTATTTAAAAAACACATTTATTTAAAAAACACAAACATTGGCAGGTGGGGACTTGAAGGCAGGTGTAGTACCTGAAACTACTTTTATTTGAACTTGACTAGATTTCAACTTGCCCTTGTCCCTTTAAACAAACTCAGGCTCCATCGGAACAATGTGGCAAGCAAATTGCAACTGACCAGAAGTGGCCTACAGATGTTTACACATAGGGACTTTTAGCAACAGTGGATCAAGGTTTCTCAAGGTACATCTACACTACAATTAAAAACTCATGGCTGGTCAATGCCAGCTGACTCAGGCTCACGGGGCTGAGGCTAAGGGGCTGCTTAATTGCGATGTAGCTATTCGGCCCAGGGTCTAGGCCGCTGCAAAGTAGGAGGATCCCAGAGCTTGGGCTGCAGCCTGAGCCTGAATGTCTACACCACAATTAAACAGCCCGTTAGCCTCAGCCCCATGAGCCTGAGTCATCGGGCAGGGGCCAGCCATGGATGATTGAAGTATAGACATCTAGGACTCAAATGAAACCAGAATTTAAGGGCTAGATCCAACTCCTATTGAAGTCAATAGTAAGATTCTCATGGGCTTAAAAGGGAGTTGGATCGAGCTCATATAGACCCATATCACTACAGGGAATGATACCCAGAAGCAAACAGCAAGCCTATGCAACACTGGGTATGTCTGCTCAGCAATCACAGAGGTGACTGCAGCGGCTGGCATACTCATGCTAGCTTTAATCTAGTTAGCATGGCTAAAAGTAACAGTGAAGACACAGTGGGGCAGGCTTCAGCATGGGCTGTACAAGCATCTGGGGATAGACTTGCATTGCCAGCCTGCACTGAAGCCATACGACTACACCTTCACTGCTATTTTAGCTCTGCTAGTTAGATTAAAGCTAATGCATGTATGTTAGCCTGTGCCGCGATCGCACCTCTGATTGCAGTGCAGACATACCTGCCCGTGGAAATAATCTGCTCTCTCCAACCAATGCCACTATTCAGTTGGGGCCTCCACATTCAGCACCAGCAGCATCTTCAAGGATCGCCCCATCTAGGAATCCAAAAGGGAGGTCACAGGGGCATGAATAATTACGGCAGGCTGCGCATGCAAAACTAATGACAGAATTTGATCCCAAGTGCCTGGGAAATTTTGTTTTTTGTTAGTTTATCATAGATGCCAAGAAAGCATATGCTATAAATGTCCAGCATGCAGTACCCTCTCCAACAGGGTTCCCACTTGAGAATGCTGAAGGAGATTTAAAACGCAGAATTATCTATGTTACTCAGAGTGTATTTTTTATGATGCATGTTAAAAACGTACAGTATTCTGATTTAAATTAGTCAAAGATCATGCAAAATGAAACAGCTTTTCATGCTGCTGTCTGAAAAGATCTCTCAGCACAATCCTTATTAGCTAAAAGTGTAACAAAAGGGATCCAGGCTTGACCTTCATTCAGTGGGAAGATCTTCTAACTTCACTGCAGTAGCTTTTGCAGTGAATTTGCAACATATCACACTTCCAGTTTATGGTCCAGAGCCTGTTGGGAGTTGAGTTCCTCCTGATGCCAGTGGGAGTGCAGGCAGTGGGAGCTGAGGGTCCTCAGGAACTTGCAGGAATGTACCCCATAGCAGAGCACAAATGCTCACAGTTTAAGGGGACATAGGTGAGTATTTTATGCACCACAATTTAGTCTTTCTAAACCTGGGGCCATTACACACCTGAGATATTTAGACACTAATTTGTGATTTCTTAACATTTCAGTGAAATATTCCAGGCTGCCATAGAGCTGGATTAAGGCAATCCAAGGTCCTGGCCACACCATCACATGGGCTCCCCATGGTTCTGCCACTACACCGTGGCCTGAGATCCTCTGAGCAGAAACTCTTCCCTCAGGACCAACCAGGGTGCCACTGCTTCAGTGGGTGGACGGGGCCATCTGCACTCTTCTCTTGCTGCCACGAGCACTGAGTCCTCTGCTAGATGGTTCTGGCAAGCCCCCCGCCCTGCAGAAGAGTGGGTCTTGGAGTTTACACTGCACCGAGAGGGATGGGGCAGTTCAGAGCGCTTGTTTCAGGCTCTCTGCAATCTCAGACAGACAACACTGTGTTGGCTTCATTCAAGTCAGGTTTCCAAGCTTTTCTTCACAACCATCACGACAAGAGACTTACTTTAAAAAAAAAATGAAGGCTCAGATTCTGATATAATCACATGACTCCAGATTGTGGGGTCCTAGGCCCAGACTTGTAGGGCCTAAGCCTGAATCAGCCCTTTGACTGCCAGTCTAGCTCCCTGATTGTTGTGTTCCAGTACATTGGGAGGTGAAACCAGTGCTTTGAGATATGCATACACATCGATCTCATTCCTTTCTGTGTTGCCTCTGCTTTTAAAGACTTTTCCGTGACTAAGGTAAAGCAAGAACAATGTGGAGATATATAATGGTCCTTACCTGGAGGTGAAATAACAGTGAAAATGAGGTACCAGTTTGAGCCTGAATTGGAGATTGCCAGGTTCGTAAAGCTAGCCCGTCCATCTCGAACCTCTACTCTGGTGTGCCCTGAACAGCAATACACAAGGACACTGGGAGTTAACAACCTTCTGCTGAACATCACCAAAAGCAAGCTCCTAGGTTGCAAAGAAAACTCTACAGGCCAGATCTTCAACTTTTGCAAATCTGCACAGCTTCTACAACTTTAAGAGCGCTACCCCAATATACACTAGCTGAAGGGGTGGCATCATGATCTCTGTCACAAGTAAGAGACGCACACTGTAAAATTCAGAACCAGGTCCGACCTGCCCCAGAGTTCAGAGCAGACCAGGTCTAGGGTTATGGCTTAGCTCGCTATAGAGATAGGGCCTACCTATGAAGCTCCATTTCAGGGAGACAGGAAGTATGGGCCATTGATTAAGGTGTTAGGCTGGGGCCAGGGAGACCTGAATTCAATGTCCTGCATTACTACAGACTTCCTGTGTGACCTTGGAAAAGTCACTTAGTTCCCCATCTATAAAATGGGGACAACAGCACTGCCCTACTTTGCAAGAATGGTGTAAGAATAAATCCACTGAAGACAGTGAAGTACTACGGTAGTGAGGGACAGGTAAGTACCTTAGACAGATCCAGAACCTCATTTTCCCAGAACTGCGTGTATGCAATGATTTGGTTTGATCCAGCTCTAGTGTTAACATATCTGAATCTGAGAAGAATGATGCCACAGGCACTGGAGCTCTTAGGGGATTTTTAGTGGGATGTTGATTGTTATCCAAGCCAAAGAGACAGCCTCCAAGAAGCAGCAGCAGTTTATTGTTTTAACCCCTTTCCTGCTTCAGCCTCTCAGCTGTACCTGACATATGGGGAAGCTCTATAGGTCTGTTTTGCCCTACCTGCGGGGTAAGTGAGTGGTATACAACTTTGAGTTAAGGAGGGGATTTCTGATGTGCAAAAAACAACCGCGTAAGCTAATTCATTACAGCCAGACAACTGCAACAACCACTGGGGCAGAACATTCCTTCCATTTTCTGCAGTACATTTTGGCCAGAAAACTAATTGTGCATAACTAGTGTAGCATGGAAGAAAGCCCCTTGCACACAGGCTATTAAACAGTCATCAGATGGCAGTGGCTTTTGATTATTCCAAGCGCTGCCTTCCTTTCAGAAGCCTAGGAATGACTCAGGCCATGAAGTTTCAATGGGATGGTTGCCATATGATCAAACAAACAAGTGGATCTGTCTCAGCTAGAAACTTGTAAGACAAAAAATCACTGTGAAATGATTTAAGACTAAACCTTGATTCTCCTGAGGCCTTCCACCTTGTGTTGTTATTTATACCTATGCAATATGGGTGTCCATTCTGACCCAGTAAGGTTTTACACCCAAATTTGCATTCACTATGATTTCTATCTCAGCGGGGTCATTTAAAAGATAGCCTGTTGCAGTATCAAGGGTATCTTCATTTTATTTTCTGAGCCTTTGAGTACCAGCCAAATCTTGGGCTTTGTGGAATGCTGGTCAAGTCTTGAGCTTCATGCAGGCTCATGGAATGAAAGTGGCAAAGTTCTCAAAGTTTGACAAACTTTCTAAATATTGATTCAGCTGAGGGTTAGAAATCAGAACGTCCTTAGGATGCTGGACTCAAACCTGAGATCACAAATAAAAACTCCCTTACTTGCTGAAAGCCTATATGCCATAAGTGCTTTCTTTATGAAACAAGTGCATTATAGCTGTGATAACTTTGTATAACCATAAGACAACACAATATACCAGGTGAAGGTGCCTTGTTTGTTCACTTCTGGTAATTTTATTACCCTGGGGATGGGGACAGATCTTTACAACCATCTCTTGGACTCATCTTCAACAGGAAAGTTCATGCACACCACAAATTGACAGTACTGTTAAAGGGATGCAGGAAGGTTTTAAATTATGGGCCAGATTAGGATACCCTTTCTCCTACTTAGTCATTCATACTTCACAACACAAGTAGCCCAGGGGACTTCAATGGAACTATTCATGGTACAAAGTACTATTCAGTATGAACAAGGGATTCATAGTCTGGGCTTCAGCTAGTAAGAATCCTAATTCTAGTAATGTACACTTGTCAAGTATCAGGGGTCTCAGCCTTAAGCACTTCAGGTACATAATGCAGGCAAAATCCAGTACCAGCGCTGCCCACCTCACTTAACAGGACTTCTTTGAGAAGCCAATGCCCAGCAGCAAAGAGATTATTGAAATGGTACAATCACTGGTCAGAAGATAAACTTGGCAAGGGTTGTTGAACAATGAGGGTCCGATCCAGCCCAGGGAAGCTGCAGAATGTTGGGTGTGGAAAGAGAAAATGAAAAGCAGTGGGAGTGCTGGGCAACTCCATGGCAGCCCAGCGACTGCTGCCTACCAATCTCGGACAAGTCACTTCCCCTCTCAGTGGCTGTTTCCCCTGCTACCCACTGTCTGTCCTGTTCACTTAGATTGCTGGCTTTCTGCAGAAAGAACTGTCTCGTCATCTGTGTATATGCAGCACCTAGCACCAGGATCGGCAACTTTGGCACACGGCCCGTCAGGAAAATCCGCTGGCGGGCCAGGACAGTTTGTTTACCTGCAGCGTCTGTAGGTTTGGCCGATTGCAGATCCCACTGGCCGTGGTTCGCCGTTCCAGGCCAACGGAGGCCGTGTGAAGAGGCGCGGGCCGAGGGATGTGCTGGCCGCTGCTTCCCGCAGCCCCCATTGGCCTGGAATGGTGAACATGGCCAGTGGGAGCTGCGATTGGCTGAACCTGCGGATGCTGCAGGTAAACAAACCGTCCTGGCCCACCAGCGGATTTCCCTGATGGACCACGTGCCAAAGGTTGCCGATCCCTGACTTAGCACAGTGGAACCCAGATCTCAGCTGAGGACTCTAGCTGACACTGTAATATAAATGCTAATAATTAGTAACTTAGTCAGTGAATAGTCCCAATGATTTCAATAAGAATCTGGACCTTAACCTAGCAGTATGGATTTCCCTCATTGCCAGTGTCCATTCTATTTATCTAGGTATTTATACGGCCCTCATGACCACACTATCTGCCTTGACTACTTATAGTGTTTTTGACTCTACCATTTAGCTCACTGTAACACCAGTTTTATAGAGGATCCTTTCAGCTGCATTCTGATGTTTTACAATTGCTATTCTGAGTCTACGATGAAGCCTTGAGTACTGTACTGTACTCCTCAACACAGACTATCTCAGCTTTCGGGCACATATGCTTCAAATCTCAGATTATTTTATATATATATATATAGGAGTCTTCACAAAGATCTCTCAGGCAAGCTGGTATTTAACGCAGAAGCAAGCTAATTTGGAGCTAAACTACTTTACATGAGGCAGTTTGACTGCTGTCAGATGAAGCAGGCTCAATGCGCTAGACGGATCCATTTCGATTAAATGCTGCTTTCATATGCTTCAAAAGACGAGCGCAATAAGGACGTTTGTCAAAGGAAAAACTGCAGCAAACTATTACATGCAGAACATCTGTACAGCACAATTCATTCTTTGCTGGAGTTTATTGACTATTAATTTGATGCATGTATCTTTTAAAGAATGTAAAGTGCATTTCTTTTCGGTGACTATTCTTTTTTTTGAGTCTTTTACTTCCATTTGTTTTTAATTTCTCTCTTTTTTTCCCCTTCACGATTTTTTTCGTTTCGAGTTGCAAAATGGGGAGGGAAAAAAAGTTGTTCTTTCCAAACGAACAGCAGATTTTTATAAAGCTTATTCAAAAGTCACGTGAAACAGAGAAGTGTGACATAGGGGATCTGAGGATTTCACTTCTAGGCTATTGGTTTCAATCCAGCCTAGATCGGTAGTGACTGAACCTTGTCGTCATTTGGCGGTTGTTCTGTGGACACCTGACAAAACCAACCCCACAACTGACACTGTGGATCATATCCTCAGCTGCTGTAAACAGCCATAACAACTTTGATTTCCATGAAGCTAAGCCAAACTGAGGAAATGGCCAGGCTTTTGACAATCTCAGCAGGTAGGCCAAGAAATTAATAGATTCATAGATTTTTTTTAAGGCCCAAATGGATCCTTGTGATCATCAATTACCATTTTTGTACATAGCACAGGCCACTGAATTTCACCCAGTGATCCTAGCATCTAGCCCAATAACTGGTGGTTGAACTAGATCCTGGAAACTGCCTGCCCCTTACACTTTCCTGGAAATGGTTTTGGCAAGTCGAAGTTCAGGCACATTCAACCTGATTGTAAACCCAAAACCTTCCCATGGTAGGAACCCTGACTTTTCACCAGGGACATTGCTTGTTTGCCTTTTGAATTTGAGCTGGAAAAAGACGGTATCAGCCAAGCTGAACAGAAGTCAAAATGTTTCGTTTTTACCAGACTCCAT
The DNA here is from genome assembly GCF_015237465.2 of Chelonia mydas. Classification (NCBI taxonomy): domain Eukaryota; kingdom Metazoa; phylum Chordata; order Testudines; family Cheloniidae; genus Chelonia; species Chelonia mydas. Next base: position 11,225,746 of record NC_057851.1, on the reverse strand, counting down.
TTTTTTTAACTTTTCCATTTGCTGAAATTTTGTGAAAAATTTCATTTTTGACTCAACAGAAATGATTTTCTTTTCTTTTTTCAGAATTGCCAGAGAACCAAAAAAATATCCATTTGCCCAGCTCTATTTTGAACCTCGCTCAGTTCAGGCAGTGAAGCTAGCATGGTCAATTTTATGCTGTGTTTATAAGCAGCTTCTCTTTCATGGTTTCATGCACCACACTGTGATGTCTGGGTTTCCAACTCAGCACAGTACTTAAGCTGGGGCCTAAATGTAAGCACGTGAGTAGTGAGCCTTAATAAGCCCAGAGGGAATATTCACTTAAAGTTAAACATGTGCTTACATATTTTGCTAAATCAGGTCCAGAAGGGGAATGTTTAAATCTCCCACTAAAATATTTTCTCATTGGAATATACTACATTCAAAACAAAAACAGGTAGATATTTCTATTCATATTAGGCCAAATACTCTGCTGGTATAAAACTGATGTCGCTCCATTGACTTTAATAGAGCTATGCCAACTAACACCAGCCTAGCTCTGGGCTATATGGATTTATAATTCTCCATCCGTTCTCTTCTTTCCCCAGGACCTATATTTTGGGTCTTCTCTACTGGACAGTGTTTCTAAGTTGACAGGGCACGGAAACACATTCTAAAGCTGTTTTTCTCCTAACACCCATGTGAGCAGCCCATCACACTTCTTCAAACCCAGCCTTCTCTTTTTAGCTCAATGATGAGCCTTAAACCTGATTCTTTCTTCAAAAGAAACTCCTCAAATTATAGCCATCACTTCTAGTGGAGGCTTCCACCATAGCATATCCAAAACATATCCAAACCTTTCAACACAGCCTCTGAAGAGCCCTTGAGACAGGCTGTCATGACCCATGGCTCTGAGGGCAGACCTAATGTCTCAACTCTCCGACCCTGCGAAGAAGAAAAGAAAGGAATAAAAGGTTTGTTCAGTTTTTTTCCCAGAAAAATGGGAATCCTTTTATTTCTAAGGCAACTTTCATCTGTTAATCCCTAGCAGCAAGAACAGCATGTATTTACATACTACGTGTTACAAATCGCATCATCCAAAGTATTGTATTTACTACAGATGAGCCTAAACCTAGAGTTGCCAACTCTCACTGTTTTATTGTGAGTCTTGCATTATTTGGTGCTTCCCACAAAGCCTCAGTTTCTAAATGAATGTGATTAGAAGAAAATCTCAGCTTTAATTTTTTAAAAAAGGACATTTTTAGCTTTCCTGGTTACAGGGAAAAACTCAAAAATGTGAACCCTAAAGAGTATGTCACCATAAGACAAATAAAAAGGACCCCAAAATATTGTTTTTTAAAATGTCATGATTTTAAATCTAAGCTCGTGATTTTGGGGAGCCCAACTTATGATTTTTGAATGCCTGGGGATGGCAATGCTGTCCATTCTGGATCCAGACAGAAACTTCCCCAAAACCTGTTTGGATTTGGTATCACAGTTCAGGACACACCTGATCTGCAACGTTTATATCCAGGTCTATGTAGATATTTGCTTACGATTTTCCCAAGTCAGGGTAAAGGGGACTGATTCATAATAGAAGCTAACTGCAAAGTAGCAACAGGAAAATAGGGAGATGTGGGATTCCCGCTAACTCCAACATACAGTTCAGTGTTGCCAACTCTAGTGATTTCATCATGAGGCCCACAATATTTCATGTTTTTCTTTATGTCTCAGCTTCAGGGGTCAAGAGATTGCATGCGAATCTCAGCTTCAAAAAAGGAAATTTTTAGTCCTCATAGTTGAGAAGAAAGGCTTGAAAACATCACCTGCCTATACCCCAAAGAAAAAGAACGCAACATTTATTATTAAAAAATAAATCCTGCATTTCTAAGCCAATCTGATGAGTTTCGAATGCGTGGGGTTGACAATACTGCCCAGAAGTAATAGAATCATACCCCTGTAGGGAGGCAAATCACTACCTGCTTATCCAAAAAAATAATTTGTGGCTGAACAGGAAGCTCCTTCTCCATTTCTCCATCAGAGGGCTGTACCAGGACAGAGATATTATAGGGCCTCACATACAGGCAACCTCCAGGAGGTAGACTGCTTCCGTTTCTTCCTCATGCAAAGCAACATGGAAAAAAAGCACCATATTATTAAGGATGATTTTAAAACACCTGATTCCAACCCCCGAGGCAATTCCCTAGATACCCCTTCTAACTAGATATTGCTCTCCATTCACAGAACTTCATGCTGTTTTCAGTCCAGGTGGAATGCTCAGTGTTTCATACCAATTTGAATTAACACTGCTAATAAGATTTAATAAGACGCTGTCAAGTTCCCAGTAAGTTTCTTTAATATTACAGTAGGACTTTGAGACTCCAGGTGAGACCAGGGCCCCATTGTGCAAGGTACTGCACATACCCATAGTAAAAAGAAAAGGAGTACTTGTGGCACCTTAGAGACTAACCAATTTATTTCATGCTCAAATAAATTGGTTAGTCTCTAAGGTGCCACAAGTACTCCTTTTCTTTTTGCGAATACAGACTAACACGGCTGTTACTCTGATACCCATAGTAAGAAACTATCCCTACCCCAAAGAGATTACAATATAAACAAAGGATTCTCAATTTATCATCCTTAGTTTACAGATGGGGAACTGAGGCACACAAAGATTAGTAGATTTGTCCTAGGTTCACACAGAATTGTGCAATTGAGGTAGGAATCAAACCCATAAGGCACTCAAATGCGATTCAGGAGCCCTGAATTCTGTTCCCAGTTCTACCACAGGCCTGCTGGGGGACCTTGGGCAAGTAACGTCACATCTCTGGGCCTCTGCTTTCCCTAGCAGTAAAATGAGGCTACTGATGCTGACCTCCTTTATAAAGTGCTTTGAGATGTAGGACTGAAAAGCTCTATACATTATCTCCTGAGTCCCAGTCCACTGCCTTAACCATAAGACCATCCTTCCTGCACATTCAAAAACATGGACTCTACAAAAACCATCCTGACTGGCAAGGTGCATTCATAGAATCATAGAATATCAGGGTTGGAAGGGACCTCAGGAGGTCATCTAGTCCAACCCCCTGCTCAAAGCAGGACCAATCCCCAACTAAATCATTCCACTGAGTATCCCTGAGGTCTTCTAAAAACAGACACTCGCCTTCTCCAGCATAAGGACAATATGTAAGGCTGCAGATCCGTATTGCACTCCTTTATTCAGAGACAGGGTGGATGAGGTAAGATCTTTTATTGGACCAACTTTTGTTGGTGACAGAGACAAGATTTCTAGCTTAGACAAAGTTCTTCTGTGTAAGCTTGTCTCTTTCACCAATAGAAGTTGGTCCAATAAAAGATCTTACCTCACCCACCCTCTCTCTAATATCCTGGGTCCAACACGGCTGCAACTAAACTGTACATTCCTTTCTCCAGTGATTTTGTGCTTCTGTCACTTGTATCAAGGTATGTTAATGTGCAGAGATACACAGACACCCCTTTAAAAAGCCATTGTTATTCCAAGAGTGAAATTTAAATTCAAACATCCTGAGAGAAGGCTTTTGCAGTTGAATAAAGAAACAACACTTTATTCTGAGCCCATATCATTTCATTCCCTTCTCAGTGCTTCATGTCATTTAGCATCTTCTTTTTACATACATATATACCTCTAATCTACCATTGCAGTGAAGGGAGGCGACTGGGGGGTTGACATTGTCTTGCAATGAAACTAGGAAAGCTATTCATTCAGCTCTCTAGTGTTTGCTTAAAAGTGGTTACAAACAAAAGATTTATTGAGGACCAATTCGCTTTGGTTTAACTCAATTTCTTCAGACTGTTTCTTTGCATTACAAAGCAGAGCTCCCCTGGGCAAACTGCATTGCAGCTTAATGCAAAGATTGGGCCAAGCCACAAAGCTACTAATAGTGGCCAAAGTTTTCAGGGGCAGTGGCAAGTGGTAGTCTAATGCATCGGGCCTCAGAGACCTGGGTGCTATTCTTGGCACTGACCTGATGTATAATCTTGGGCAAATCATCCTCTGTGCCTCCATTTCCCTTTCAACCCTTTATCAATTTATCTTGGAAGTTCTGTATGGCAGGGACCGTCTCTAACTATTGTATATACAGTGCCTTGCACAATGGCGGCCTGATCTCAGTTGGGGCACTACTATAATGTTCATAATTACGATTTTCGTGGCTCAAATTGAGACACTTCACAGGGGAGGGATTTTCAGAGAGTGGGTGCCCGGCACGTTCTGAAAACCAGGCCCCTTTAATAAGCCCCCAAGTTGGGTAGCCAGCAATTGAGAAGCTACTCGTAAACACCAGTGACTTTGAGAACTCGGTGAGAGGCAGGGTGGTGTCTAGGGGACAGCATACTGGTTGGGGAGTCAGGACAAGTAATGACAAAGCTTTTATAGTTTCAAGGAACAGCCTCCTAAAACGTAGTGTTGGGAGCAGCCATTGACACGTCCTGATGGCAGTAACACTCCTTCTGTGGATTCATTATTAGGAAAAAATCACCCATAGCTTTTTAAAAAAAAAAATATGGGTGGGTGATTAGGACCCAAACAACCCAGCAGAGATTGACATTATGTGCAGTGTGCTAAACCCTGATTCTTGCTGAGTTGGGGCCCTGAGTATGTGGCACAATGAATTTACATTCCTGCAAGGGATGTCTAGGACAGAGGGACAGCAGCCTGCTGCTCCCCTGATGATTTGTGCCAGAAGGAAAATAGGCTCGCCAGCCATTCCTCTGCATCCCTTCCTCACGGCTAGCCTGCTGCTACATACAAATTCCAACCGGTGGTGGAGTGGGCAAAGCTGCCTCTCCCAGTCTGATCAGTGCTGAGGGAAGAGCATGTTTTCCTGTCACAGGTGCTGGCAGGGAAGCCCAGTGCTGGCAGGGAAGTGGGCTGGTTTGGCATTCCCTGCTGACAAGGATTAACAGGAAAGCAGGTTAACCTATCAGTCCCCTGAAGATCTCCATGCGGTGCATGGGCAAGATGGCTCTGCCCATGAAGTCCTGGCCAGTGGAGAAGCCCATGCCAGGTTCTGAAAGATATTACTCCACAGGGAGTGGTAGCATAGAACATACTGAGGCCTGTCGGAGAGCAGATGTCTCTTACGCAGAAGCAGGGAACTTAAGTGTGGCAGAAGGAAACTGGAGTAAGCGGGGCACGTAGAAGGATGCATCATAAGAACTGAGGCGGTTAAGGGAGAAACTGGACTGCGCTGACAGAAGGAAATTAAGATGTTCTCGTAGTCACTGATCCTGCACCACTGAAGTCAATGAGTCGGCAATTGACTTCAAGGGGGAAAAGGTTCAGACCCGTAGACCTGATCCAAAGCTGACTGAAATCAATGGGCATTTTTCAATTGACTACAGTGGGCTTTGGATCAGGCCCGGGGGCAGGGAAGACAGGACAGGAAATTAAGAAGCATTCAGAAGTAACAGAGGAGATGGGGAAGCATTTGAGAGGTCAGTGATATGTGGGGTGCAGTACATGTAGAACCCTAGTGTTTTCTGTTGGGAGTGAAACAACTGCAGGTGTGGGGAAAGGACATGGATGGGGAAGGAGGTGCATAATTCGGGTTGCCAATTTTGGTTAGAGGTATTCCTGGAGGTCTCATCGTATGACATAATCTTTAATTAAAGATTAATCTTTAATTCCTGGAAGCTCCAGGACAATCTTGGAGGGTTGGCAACCCTATGCATAACAAAGGCAGGAGGAGACATGCAGACTACTGATTACCCCTGATTCAGAGTCACATAATATGGCTCCTATCATTCAGCAACAATGATGGGACAGTGGTCGCGTGGGCTCTCAGAGCAGCCTGGGGACAGGATAGGACCCCTCCCTAGTACAGGGGTGCAGCCAATCAAGACTATAACAAAACAACCTTCCTAGATACACACACACACACAGAGCACAAAGCTGAAGAAAGAAATTCAGCTTGGAAGCAGGCTTCAGCTTTAGGTTTCTTTGGTTTTGTTGGCAGCAAAACAAAAGAGGTCTTTAAAAATAACATCAATAATGTCCTTTTATAAAGGCTGGGCAGTTGATTGAAGTGTGGTGTCGTGGTCAGAACATGACCCTGGGAGCCAGGCGTTCTGATTTGCCTCCCTCTTTGACACAGGGCAAGTCACTTAGGCCAGACTTCTAAAACTTGGGCCCCTCAATCCATACGCTAATTCTGCAGGGAGCATGTGCTGACAGTGAGCTATGAAAGAAGCCATGTGTCCCATGCCCTGGAGGTTAGAGTCTGTGAGGGCAGGGAGCTAAGCAGAGGAGATCTAATAGTTCAGGGGACTAAAGAGGAGGGGCAGGATGACAGTGTGAATTGGAATAATAAACAAGTGACTCCGTTAGCCTTTCTGAACCAAACTGGACTAAAAGAGGCAACTCCAATGACGAATTGTTTTGGGTTTCTCTACTTCGAAAGCAATGGAAACCTTCTGTTACAAACTGGGCATGTGGGGCAATCCAGTGTATGAGAAAGGACTGGATAAGCGAGACAGATTCAAGAACATGGATTAACTTGTGGTTCCCAGTCTTTTCAGGCAATTTATTTTTCTACAAATAAATCAAAAATAGCACCTAAAGACCCCAACTAACATCTGTGCCCTATCGTGCTGGGTGTTGTACATACACATTGTCAGAGACAATCCAAGCCTATGATCTAAACAGATGAAGGAAGTATATTACCCCTGTTTTACAACTAGAGCAAGGTCGCATACTTAAGAAGCCTGTTTCAGAGCCAGTGGCTGAACCCAGATCTCTCAAATCCCAGACCATAAGGCCAGCCTTCTCCTCTTGTCCAAGTGTTCCCAGTTGACTATCATGAGGCCCCAGCTGACCTGAGGACTGGAAGAGCGCAGCTCCCCATCGCAGGTGAACATCTGCAAACCTGAGTGGTAAGCCGACAGCAGCAGTGCGGCAGGACTCAGCAGAGGGGAGTTAGCAGCTTTTCAGCGCCCCGTGTTCTGCGGCAAGAGTGCTGCTTTTCTTTAAACGGGCACTCCGTGTTATTCAAGGGCATGCACCCTGCAGAGCAGGTAGGAGCTGAATGTTCCAAAACTTTAGGGCGGGGAGTTTAGAGCACCAGTAACAAACATCCTGAAAGCTCCCTGGTCACATCCATTATTAACTGGGAACCAACGGAAGTACCCCTATTCATCATGCCGCCGACTAGTGGCTAGGAACTAAGTCAAGCTTCTTCCCTAACACACTCCTTAAGTTTACTGTTGGAGAAACATCTTTTATTAAATGTAAACAGCACCACGCCGAAGGTCGGAGTCTTGATGGTGCAGCATATCCCAAGGTAATACCACTTTAAGCTCCATATAAACTCTTAAACAGTTTCTATCCTAAAACCAGACCGTAGGTGGTACAGTTTTTTACGATATGTTATAATAGTGCAATAAATCTGTTAGCTTAAAATCGAATCTCCGTGGCCTTTTAGAGAAATCATCATTAAATGCAAGGCCCTGTTAATGATGCCATCCCAGTGAAATTGTTTAATCTGCTAGGGGGGTGAAAGGTCACCAAATGAATTTTTTATAATACATCAACTTGACACGCAATAGGGAAAACTGTAATAGATAAAAGCAAAGGAAAAGGGCACTGTCTTCTTCTGATAGGTCAATAGCAGCCAAGAGAGTCACTCATCCACTTTTCCTTCACTACTGTGCTCCTTTTCCATTTAATATGGACACCCAATTAATACCTCAGCACCATAGACAACCTCATTTTAGGTGAATTATAGCAATTTCTTCCCCCTTCTCCGAAATGAAAGTGATCACAATACATCATAGCATTGTGCGAATTAACGTTAATTGATTTGAGTTACCAAGCACTGATGGGCCACTTCTATAACCTGGGCCTTATTGGGAGCTGGAAGGGATGGAGGGAAGATTAGATTGCACCGTCCGTTGCTTTGACGACGGCAGTCACCTGACGGCTTGTTAGACAGTTGTAAGGTTCTATTGCAGGCCCCAGTGGGGTCGTCAGTAAACTGGAGTGATGTCCAAACATCATTACACGCTGCTCCAATATTAAAGCAAAGGGATTAGCACCTTATTGCAAGCAACCTGGATTTGTCATTGTGCTGTCGTTATCCAATTTCCAGCTGATAATGTGACTGTGGCCTGCGGGCGTGAAGTCCTACAGCCAAACTAGGGTATACAGAAAAGGAACCCAAGTCCCCAGCACCCAAAAACATTTAACCCCTAACTCGCCAGCTTTCTACAAACAAGGCATGTGGCAAAAAAATTAATGGTACATTAAGCAACACTCAGAACAAAGTGAAATGGGGAAGCTACAATATTTAGGGCCTGATTCTTCCCTCACTCACACCGATTTGACTAGTCTCACTCCATGGAAGTGAATGGTTCAGCATGGGAGCAACTCCAATGTAGAGGAGGAGAAAATCAGCCCCTCCGAGCTGAGGCTGTCATGGTGCCACCACTTAGCTCAGTTGTACGCACGTGGGGACTGTAGCACATGGAGATCATTGTACGAGTTGCCATGAGAATCAACGATGACACTCCCTTCCTTTCCAAAAGCTATGTCTCCCACTCATTGTTAAGGGGAAACCTGGTCTGTGAGCAGCTTATGTAAAATAGGTGATAGTAGGAGACAGATCCCTTTTCAAATACCATAGAAAAGTGACACATGGTTTTAATCACCTGTGGTTTAATCCCTGAGCACGAGTGGCATTCATAACTCCTAAAGGAGTTGCTTCTTGCTTCTCAGGATCAGGCCCATTCATTTTAAAATGGGAGTTAGTAACAGACAATCCCCCCCCAACACACACACACTTGAGGAGCTGTACTGGTGTCATCAACTATCAGAGTGCAGCTTTATTGATCATATCTCCCCAATGGAGTTAGAACCCCAGTTTTTCCCATACAGATCGGTCTGGTGTTATATGTGAGACGGAATTGACCCTCCCTCTCCTAGCTCCTTCCCATCCACTCCACCCCTCCCCCTTACCTTCTCCTCCTCCTCTGCTTGCTCTGCTGCTACCCCTTCTGGTCCATCTCTCTTATTCCCTTCTCTCCCTTTCTTTCCCCTTCCCACCCTTGCCCTAGCAGCTGATCTGGAATCAGCTGGCTCTTGGAGAGCTATTGCCTTAGCAGCTGCTGTTTCAGCAGCAGTTGCAGCCGGGGTACGACTTTAATTCTCATCCCCTGACTCTTGTAATTCACAGGTGTCACCCTGGAGTGTGATCAGTGCATTTCCATAGCTGCCAGGCATGGTATGACACTCTGAGTAAGGACGGCTTTTTAGATAGGTTTAGTATGTACAGTAGATATTAAACAGAGGGTAGCTTCAAATAAGGCTCAGTCTGAGGATGGCTCAGGGGATTGGTAATGGGTAAAAGACCCTTTAACTCCTAAGTCACTGGAATGAATCTGGAATAGTGGGACAGAAAACTACAGAATAAAGATAATGGGACCTCAAGAAGGCAGACTTAAGCAAACTCAGACCATGGGAAGCAAGTCTAGGGGAAAAAACAAGTTCAGGAGAGTTTGTAGTGTTTTAAAGAGACATTATTAACGGCACAAGAGCAACCTATGCCAATGCATAAAAAGATAGGAAGTATGGTAAGAAACCACCCTGGCTTAACCAGGAGAACTTCAACAACCTGAAGCTCAAAAATGAGTCAGACGAAAAGTGGGAACTAGGTCAAATGATGAAGGATGAATAAAAAACAAAAACCAAAAAAATAAACCCCACAAGCACGTAGGGACAAAATTAGAAAGGCCTAGGCACAAAATGAGATTAAACCAGCAAGGGACATAAAGGGTACCAAGAAAACAGCAATGAAACAGTCTGAGCCCAGTGAGCAGGAGTCAGTTAGCATAGCCCCATTTTGTTTAGTCTGGAGAGAGAAGACTGAGAGGGAACATGATAACAATCTTTAAGTACTTTAAAAGTTGTTATAAAGAGGAGAGTGATAAATTGTTCTTCTTATCCACATGAACAGGACAAAAAGTACTGGGCTTAAATTGCAGCAAGGGAGATTTAGGTTAGACATCAGGAAAAACATCCCAACTGTAAGGGGAGTTGAGCACTAGAACAAATTACCTTGGGAGATTGTGGAATCTCCTCACTGAAGGTTTTTAAGAACAGGTTAGACAAACACCTATTGGGGATTATCTAGATCGAGATAATACTTAGTCCTGTCCCAGTGCAGGGGACTGGATTATATGACCTATTGAGGTCCCTTCCAGTCCTACATTTCTATTATTCCGATTCTAGCCCAGGTTAGCAGCGGCCAGCAATTGTTGTCATCTGATGGCTGTTCCGTGATGATATGAAACTGAGTCAATGTTTTATAGACGGTGTTTTACACAGAAGTTTGGAAATTTAGAAGACAAGTATGTTTTCCTTCAAGGAACAAAGGCCCAGATCCTGAAAAGTATTTAGGTGACCCAATAATATCAGTGGAAGTTAGGCACCTAAATACCCTGGAAGCCCTGGTCTAAAGTAAAGGAAGGAGTAAATCATTTTGGGCAGGATTTTCCAAGGCACTTAAGGGATTTAGGCACCCAAATCCACTATCATCTGTATGTTGGTAATGCCCAGAAACCACAGCCATGGGTCAGAGTCCCATTGAGCTAGGTGCGGTACACATACATAGGAGGAAAAGAGAGTCCCTGCCCCAAAGAGATTACAGGCTAAATCAAAGTTCAGTGTGAGATGGACACCTAATTCTCTAAGGCTCCTCTGAGAAGCCCAGACTCTCATCCTGAACACTTCAGTGCTCAGCAATACCAGTGTCTGTGAAACGTGCTCCCTTGATGCTACTTGAGGAGTCCCAACATTTCCTTTCACTGGATGGATCACTTCTAGAGAACAGCTGCCAGCTGAGCATCCAGGAAAAGGGGAGACATTTTCTTCTGCCCGGGTCAATTTCCATGCTTAGTTGACTTTGAAAATGCAGCTAGCTCCAGTGGCCACGTGTACCAGTAAAGCCAGAAGGACTGAGCACAAACAGGACAACTGGATCTCATCTGAATGACCCAAAGAGCCCCTCAATGACAACTGGCAAAGGGTTTACTGTTCTGTAACAGCAACTCCTGACAGGCCTGACAAACTCACTACACCTAGCATGTTGCTTTCATAGTGTTTATCCATAAAGAATGTCATGTGAGGTATTCCGTACAAGCTGGGGTTTCACCAGACAAAGGATGTATGTTCACCTGTCTCCCTCAGTTCACATGTAAATTAAAAGCATTGTAAACCAACACGATGGAAGCCCAATTTGCATTAGAAAGCAACATGAGGATGTGAAGTCAACTTGGAGCCAGCACACCCCGGACTACGCCACCAGGGATCATCTGGACTCTGGGGACAAACAATGATGGTGGGGAATATAAGGGGGAGGCAAAAAGACACCACTTGATCCTGCCCCTGAGGAAGGAATTAGGCTCTGTGATAAGATTAATGAAAATGGGATCTCCGTCAGCCCTGGTTGGAAAAGAAATGTGTGGTAAAATAAGACTGCTTTTAGGCAGATAAAAAGAAAAGGAGGACTTGTGGCACCTTAGAGACTAACCAGTTTATTTGAGCATGAGCTTTCGTGAGCTACAGCTCACTTCATCGGATGCATAGCATATCGTGGAAACTGCAGAAGACATTATATACACACAGAGACCATGAAACAAAACTTCCTCCCACCTCACTCCCCCGCTGGCAACATATGTGTATATAATGTCTTCTGCAGTTTCCACGATATGCTATGCATCCGATGAAGTGAGCTGTAGCTCACGAAAGCTCATGCTCAAATAAACTGGTTAGTCTCTAAGGTGCCACAAGTACTCCTTTTCTTTTTACGAATACAGACTAACACGGCTGTTACTCTGAAACCTGTCTTTAGGCAGATAGTTAGCCTGTTAAAGTTAAGTTTAGTCTCTCGAAAGCATGTACCGATTTTATTTTATATGTAACCTTCGTCTTTCCATTATCCTTATGTAACCCACACACCTCTAGGGTATACTGTTCTGTCCCATTGTGGGGGGATGAGGAGGCGGAGAGAGAGAGAGACAGGGACAGGGAGGGAGAGAGAGAGAGTGAACGAGAGCGCGCGCGCGCACGCCATTGCACTTTTAGCTCATGTGGTAGAGGCTCATACACTAAGCTCTAGAGGCCCCGGGTTCTATCCTGCCCGATGACGACCAGGGTCTGTCGGCGTTACACTTACTCACTATTTCTCAAATCTTAATCGTTGTCAATAAACTTATGATTGTTTTCACTATAAATATAACTCAGTGCTGTGGTGTTATACAAGAACTGATCCTCAGTTGAATCAGACAAACTGGTGTGTACACTCTGCCCTTGGGGATAGCAAACCTGGTATTTCTGTGAGTAACCAGTGACAAGGGCTGGATGTCACAAGGGAATGCTTCAAAGGGGGCTTGGGGACGGGAGTGCGCCTATTGTTAACCTGCAACGCAAAGTGATATTGTGGGATGCAGCAACCAGATCTTTCACTCCAGTCTAATTCCATCACCAGCCCTAGCCTCCTGAAAGGGGCGGGGAGGAATGAGGGTAGGGCCACGTTCTTTCTGCAGACCACACTGGGCAGCAGAGTTGGGACAGCACATGGGGGAGCGCACACCCCTCCTTTCCAAGGGTGTGGCAGGAGCGCCCCGAGTCAGGTACGCTATCTCTAGGAGCCCCTGCCAGGGTAGTGGGACTCCACTCTCCCCCTGGCCACATGCAGTGGCTTCAATCCACAATCTAACCCTAAATATTTTTAACTACCTTTTCCCTCCATACAGTCACTTTGATGAAAGGCACTAAAATGACAGCACTGGAGCCCACAGTCCTCCACGCATCCATAGACCTAGTGCAGCACGGGCAGCAGCAGGACAAGCATCCCCTACGCTGCCCCCACCACTGTGCCCCTGATCTGTGAAGACCAGCTTTAGTGGGGAGAGGAGGGTGATGGTTCAGGTGTGGTGGCCACTCTGTCCTTGGCTTTTCTGCTGAAAATGCCATCAAGGAAGCCAGTGAACATGGGGCAGAGGGGGAGGGGGGAACATGGACACTTGCCCAATAAACATTGGGCTGAGACCCCCTCCAATTCATTTCACACACAGCCCATGAGATGGTCACAGCTTTCAGTCATCACAGAACTGGGATGGATCTGAAAGGCTCCATATTTATTACAGCCCCATGAGCCATAACTTGAAGGTTTATTTTTTAAACTGTAACATTACTTCTATGGCTACTACACCATTTGCCACAGCAATGTACTCTCTCTCTCCGTCTCTCTTCCATATTATAGGCATCACCTATAGTTAAGATTGAATGACACCTTCCATTATAAGACACTGTTTTCAGTTCCTTATAACTTCACCAAACTAACGGTCTGTGCTGAAATTTCTCAGTCCGTGTGACAAAATTCTTACCGTTGTTTGGTTGACGTGCTATGTCATCTCTGAGCTTTGAAGCAGGGACCTAAATTTGTCCAGGGAGTTGCCTTGATGTCAGGGGTTATGCCTTTTGCTGTCCTCATGAAAATTTGACCAAGCTGAACCCAATTATGAGCCTGACTCCATCTGCGCTGAGCATGCTGTTGCTCAGGGCTGCAGAGGCTCCGCAGGAATTACCCTGCAATTGCTCCTCCTGGCTATCGGAGGGTACTGTGGTGCCAGGCACCGGAACAGGGGGTAAGGTTACTGTCTCTCCCGCACTCTCCAGGCTCCCACTGCTGGCACCCAGACAGTGTAGAGGAGAAGCAGAAAGCAGCTGGAGTCAAATGCACAGGGGTGAGAAGCTGGGCCTTGGGGGTGGTAAGAGAGGAGACTGGGGCAAGGGGCAGGAGGGTTGGGGGAGACTGGGATGAAGAGGCAAGGGGGAGGATTCGAAGCAGGAAGGGCTGGGATGAGAAGCTAGGGCAAAGGGGACTGGGATGGGGAGTCAGGGGCAGGGGTGGGACTGGGATGGGGAGGAGGCTGAGGCTGGGAGTTGCCTGAGGAGCCATGGGGATCAGGGAGGGAAACTGAGTTGTCAAACCAAGGTGGGGGGACTGGGATGAAGAGCTGAGGGGCGTGGGAGGGGCTGGCAGAGCCACGGGCAGAAGGGGGAGGTTTGGGTGGGGACACAAGTTGAAAGGTCTGTTAACCATGAGCAGACGCTCCCTTGAGAACTTAGAAAGGAACCTCAGATTGCTGAGTCTCAGTATTCCTCCACTGTTGGCAAATAACTGAGAAACCCACTGGAAAAACGTGTGTCTCATCTCCCTCTAGTGGCTGGCCCTCATACAGGATGATAACCTACCACTGCTATCAGTAACGCCACTAGTTCACGTGGTTCTAAACCTGCTGATGAACTATGTGGGAGTCTTGGTGGGTCCATATGATGGACTTTCCATTTTTTAAAAAAGCCTAAGAAATTACACACAGTAGGAATATAAAATATTAAATGGCTAACCGATAAGTATTAGTCTTACCATTAATATATTGTAGCTAATGTTTAAAACAGATTGGCAGTAGCTCCAATCCCAGGCCCGATTGTGCAGGACCGGACGGCAGCCCCGGACCCTGATCCCCACTGTGTGGAGCCAGGCGATGGCCCCCGACTTGGATCCCTGCCACATGGGGGCAGGCAGCAGACTCCGACCTCTGTTGTGCGGGGCCAGGCGGCAGCCCCCAACCTGGAACCCCTGAAGGCGGGGCCAGGAGGCAGACCCCTATCCCCGCTGGGCATGGCCGTGCAGCAGCACCAGCCCCAGCCCCCTGACGTGTGGGGCCAGGCCGCAGTCCCCGGACCCGGACCCCTGGTGTGCAGGGCTGGGCAGCCGCCCCGACTGGATCCCTGCTGCATGGGGCTGGGCGGCAGACCCCAACCCCTGGTGGGCAGGGCTGAGCAGCAGCCCCTGGCCTGGATCCCACCATGCAGGGCCGAGCTGCAGACCCTGACCCCTGCCGTGTGGTTCTGGCAGGAGACCCCGACCCCCCACAGGGGGTGGGCAGCAGCCCTGATCCCAGACCCTGACCCCTGTCATGTTAATAATTAATTCACAATGTGCAGATGCATTATGACACAGGCTTTAACTACATACTATTATTTCCACAGAACCCCTGCCTCATTCAGTGCCAAGGATTCATTGAATGAGCAGCTCTGCAATATTTTCCTTTATCCACTTTGCTCAATGAGTGGCCCCAGGCCTTATTTATTGTGCACTATGCAAACCCTGCTCTGAAGACAGAATAATTTATTTCCATGTGTGTGCACGCATGCGCACATACACACACACACTCTCTTGGTATACAAGTATATTACTATTGTGCTTTCTCTGTCTTCCATGTAGCTATTAGCTGTCATCTCCCTCTCTCCTTGGTGAATCAGGAAGCAGCAGAATGAACTGACCCACATGCATCCAATGAAGTGAGCTGTAGCTCACAAAAGCTTATGCTCAAATAAATGTGTTAGTCTCTAAGGTGCCACAAGTACTTCTGTTCTTTTTGCGGATACAGACTAACATGGCTGCTACTCTGAAACCTGACCCTAAAAAAGCAGTCAAATTGAAACCACATAAAGAAACGAGACAAATTATTTAAAAAAGGTCTTGTCAGTATGATAAACAGTTCTGCTGTTGTAACCCACACACCTTCTGGGTGTGGTGTTCTGTCCCATCGAGTGGCACTGAGACCACTCAGAGAGAGAGATTAATGAGTCTCCTCTACAGCCTTAACTAAGAGCCAGTTGGCTTTTAGCTCATGCGGTAGAAGCTCATGCACTAAGCTCCAGAGGTCCCCGGTTCAATGCTGATGACCAGGGTCTGTCGGCGTTACACTGTTATGCAGAGCTGTTGCTGCTAGGGTCCCCAGGGCTACCTTTAGCCATTTCCTTGTGGGTTGTGAACAGGGAGTCCCAATCTGTGTTGCCCAAATCTTTGCGAAGCAGGGAGAACTGGGGGTCTGGCATTGCAGGGCTGTTGGCCATGTGCTGGTGTAGGCTGTTAAATCTGCCCTAGAGATCTCTGAATCTCATTTGTTTCTGCAGAACACAGGTGTGGAAGAAAATTTCCCCCGTTGTGTGGAAAAATACACAATCTCTCATTATCCCAACCCCATTATCTCTGCCTGTGCTGGTGTGTACTGTCTAGACTCTAATGAGGGACAGACAGAGGGGATATTACATGTCCCAACAGGAAATATCTGATTTAATTTTACAGGTTAGCCAGGGCCTTATTATATCACAAGTGTCAAAGCCACAAGTGATGCCATAAAGTCTAAGACTGATGGGGAGTAATAAATAACACTACAGAGGAACCCAAGTAGTGAAGGACAAATACTTTCCTTAAGTTTGATGGTGTTTGTGTAACCCACTGGTGAGTGTGTGTCACAGATCCCCCTCTGTAGGATCAGGCCCTAAATTAGGACCTGTCCCTGAAGATCCTTATTATTGGATCTTACTATTGAGTAGTTCCACTGATGTCACTGAGATTGCCTATGGGAGTTAATACTGCTCCCAGTAGTAAGTGTTTGCAGGAATGAGCTTTTAGACATAAACCTGAGAGGAAAATCTTACAGACTTTAAAAGAAAATAATATCCTTTCTATATGTGTTCTGAGTCACCCTGTAGAATTTAGTGAATCATCCTATAGAATTTAATGGTGAATTAAATCCTTGATCTATAGGCTGGTTTAAAAAAAAAAAAACAGTAACAAACACCTATAAAAAGGATCTCATTTTGTATAATTTGTATAGGTTTTTAGAGTAATTTCTATAGAATCCTATTACATTTATATAGATTCCTACTAGTTAAAGCCCTGTTGCTTTCTACAGGTTCTATAGGGCTTGCACAGTGAGGGGTGGCAGTACAGAAACAGAATGGGGAGAGGATATGGGAGATACAGAAATGTATCATCATCTAATATGCTTTACCATTAAATACACACCCTCAGAGATCTTCTTTGTTTCTGTTGCTGGTGGGTTATTTCAATGAAATATTACAATGGGCAAGCTGTGCCGCCCCAGGAGCACCCAGCCAAAGGAATTGTGATGCAGAGAGTTATAATTTCTTCTCTGCTCCACAGGGGGAATAATCTGTGTCAGACCATTACAAGGCCCAGATTACACCTTTCCTGCCCCTGGCTCAGTTCCATTGGCTGGTGTTTGGAAAGGAGAACAGCTGAGGTTCTGTTCCCCTCTCCCTACCCATGTGTGTGGCGGGGCAGGGGTGGGACTAGTGCCCACGCAGGGCCTCCTCTCCCTTCACACACACAGACAGGTGGTGTGGGTGGCATGCACATGGCAGTAACAGATGGGCTGTCTATTACAGCCCCAGCTAAAGACCCCTCAA